>NC_031781.1:14204009-14209009 GCF_001522545.3 Parus major
TTGTGTTGTGTTGTATTGTGTTGTGTTGTATTTGTTGTGTTGTGTTGTGGCATGCCAGGGTTGAGCTGCTGCCAGGAGAACACAACAGACTGCACTTAGATAAGGGAGGTTATCTGGTGCATTCAAATCCTGATTCAAGGAACCCGTTAGATTCACTTGTTTGGTGGTGGAAAAAGCCCTGACAGTCTTTGGCCATGTTTAGCATGCAGAAAACCCTGGAAGAAAACTGGGCACTACCTACAAGTGTGCATGCACACCAAACAAACTGCAGGTGTCTGTTTCCTGAGACAGAAACCAGCACATTCAAAGTGAGAATCTGCCCAGGACTGTCACATCTACTGCTGCCAGTGATGCTCTTGTTCAAGCAAAAAGGGCACCAAATGATGGCAAGGAGCTGTGTGCTGATGTGCTCTTTGTATCATATGGGGAAGAATATTTGTTCTGCTTTCCCTTCAGCAAGGGTAGATGAGCTGCTTGACAGGCAGAGCAGCATTTAGCCCAGCCCAAGCATCCCTGCCCACTCATCCTGTCCCCCACCCTGTGACAAAGCTTTGGCTGCATGAAAGCCTCCCTTTTCCAAAGGCAGGAGCCCTGCTGCAATCCAGGCCCTGAGGGTGCACATTGTTCCTCCAACAGAGCCCTCTGCTCCTTCCAGGCCATGCCTTCACCAGCAGCGTTCTGCTGCTTCTTGAAGCATCTGCAAGCACTTGGCCCAGACTTTCTCCATCCCTCCCCATGTCCTCCTGCTGCCTCTGCAGACTCACTGTGATTTATGCCATGGTCTGAAAGAGGAAGATCAGGCTCACTGACTCCACCAGCCCTGCAAACTGACAGCAGCCAGAGGCAGCTCCGGGCTAATGTCACAGCCACAGCTCCAGCACATGGCAGGGAGACTCTGACCTAGTTTTAACCCTGCTAAATATACAAAGAAAGAACATGAGAGCGTGTGGGGGAAAGCAGTCCAGAGGTTTCCCTATTTCCTCAGTACTCTCTGCTCCTTTAATACTCACACTACATTGGAACACATCCAATGCCAGTCTTCTTATGGGTGTACCAAGAGAGGAAAAACATGGTAACATTTGAAGGGTGGCATGCTTGGGGTGTGGGTTTTTTTTTTTCACATGTTTATGGGAAGATGTGATTTTTCAAAGATTAACATTTTCACAAAATTATTTTAAAAAAATGGAAAACCTTTTTGAGTGGAAATCTCTTTTAAGTTGCTTACCTTTCCTTTTTGCATGTTTTTTTCAGTCTTTTTGTTCTTAACTTAGTCATCAAGAGCTAAATGCTAGCCTGACTATCATTCTGACAGGAGTTTTTTGTTGTTGTATTGTTTTTAAGAAAATTAATTTTTGTGCACTTGGCTTTATCTTTGTTTCATCATCTGCCTTTCCCTTAGCATTGCTGGTTCACTTCCACCACAGAAAATACTCAAACTTCAGCTTCTCTTCATTCTTTATTAACTCTAGACCATTATGTAGTATGTAACTACCTCTTTGCTATGGAAACACTCTTATGTGAAGCGCCCACTCGGTTCTGGGTATTTCTGTTTTTCAGCATCTTAATTTCGATATAGAACTGTTTTCACTGCCAGTGCAATGTGATTTACTGAGGGTAAGGGCAGCACAACATCCTGGTCTATGTCCTTCAGGTGGTACTGAAGCTCCTCAGCCAGGATCTGGTGATAGCCAAGATGAGTCCCCCGAGTCTGAGAACACACCTGGGGCTGAGCTATGAAATTCCACCATGGTAGGTATGGGAGTATTGCCTGGCAAAAATCCTGTGGCAAAAAAGAAATCCTCTAAATACTTGCTACCAGTGGTCATGAGAGAAGAGATGCTCTTCTCATCCAACACGGCTAGATGAATGGATTTCCTCAGTGTAGTGCCATTTTCTGCTCCGGAGAACACGAGCACCACAAAGCAGAGAAATATGAGGAAAGTTCCTGGAGAGGAATTTCCTGTGGAGCAAGAGGACAGCAATGGGACACAAAGCCACAACCATGTTTTGAATGTGCTCCTGCTGTGTGAGGGGCACTGCCACTTGATAGCACATGTGAAACAAGTCCCAGACATGGAGATCCTTGTCAGAGTGCTCAAGAGAAAAAGGCAAGGACAGGAAGCCACAAAAACCATTAATCAGTAGACTGCAAGTGGTGTTGTTTCTGGCATAGGTTGAGAGAATGCTGATCATTAACTCCTATGAACATTCCTGACCTTGCTCAGGAAGGCTCTTAATTAAATGATTATGTCCCTTGACTTCTGCAAGTCTCAGGCTTGTGTCTCTATGCCTTCCTCAGCGAGGCATTTTTTTGGAATCAGGATCTCCATGATTACGCTCAACTAATTATTTGAAAAGCATTTTCATCTGGACTCCAAACAATCAAATTAAATACAGTTAATGTGGGTTTGGCAGGACTCCACACAAACAAAAGTTGCTCTGTTTTTGTGCAAAATTGGAAAATCAGATTTTGCTAACAGCCTGGTGTATGAAATCTGCTGCTTCAGCTTTTCACTGTTTACCCATCTTCTCCATTTTGCTGCAAAACTATTGATGCAATTCTGCTGTGATAAATGAAGCCCAAAACCTCACAACATCCTGCCTTTAGCAAAAGACCTTGTAGGAACCAGAGACTGAGAAAGAATGAATTGTTCTACTTTGCAGTAAAAGTTGATAAAGACAAAGAGCATGCATGGAAATAAAGGAGCATGCTGAAAGTAGAGGAGTCAACTTTACGCCACTTTATCAAAAGAGATACAAACAAGACAGTGATATAAATCACCAGGCTTTAGCAGCTATAGGAGATTTCAGGTAGGAAGGCAAACTGAATACCACAAAGTAGAAAAAGCAAACCAAACCTCATTTTGGTGAGAACTGCAGACAAGCAGATGGACACTTGTTAATAAGCTCACAAGTCTATTTGTCTAATTACTTAACACTTTGAAATTAATTTGATTTTTCCCTCTGAACTGCTATCCTTATGGATCATTTTCCACAATGAATAGGGAGCAAAGTACACCTAAACCTGAAGACAGCATGTGTCTATTTTTTGGCTCAAGAATTAAGAGTGCATCCTTTTTATAAAGAAATTGTGATGCAAAAAAAAATCATGAGACTTCACTGCTGTAAAACATGTCAATCTCAAAAAGGATTAATAATCTGTACCTGCCATGAAGCTGTGTTAGAAGACTCTCTTTATTAAGTCATAATTGGAATAAGAATTTATCAGGCAGATGAATGAAATCCTTTGTAAGCAGAGGGATATGGATTTTCACAATATGCTGAAGCAATGCAATAACAGAAGCTACGATCATTAATATTAGTTACAAACCAAGATCAATCTCTAGGATAGGCAGAATTTCAGGGTAAAATACTTGAGTTGATGCAATGTCACAGGTGATGGCAGTGTCAGTCACTGCTCTCAGCAAAAGGAAGCAATTCTTATTTGGAGGTCTTTGGGAGGAAACTCCTGGCTCTGGGATGTTCCCAGAGATGCACTCAGGAGTGAAGCAGAGCTGTGTGCCTACCAGCCCAAACTACTGAGTGCTGGAATAAACACAGCCCAGCAGCCCCCAAGCCCCAGATGCTCCAGTTTTTTGGGCAGCTGGGAGGCACCAGGCAGGGATGTGCCCAGCAGGTACAGAGTCCCTCACACAGGCTTGTGCCACGCTCCCAACATCAAAACTGTGTGTTGTCACTTAAGCACTTCAGAGCTGTTTATAGTTTGCATATTTGCATATTTTTGCATTGTTGTCACACAATTAAGCCAAAGACTTTTGACCAAGAGCACAAGGAAATCCAGTGGCAGTCAACTTTCAATCCAGGTAATTGGTCAGAAGTTTAAAACACAAACTGGGCCCATGTGAGTCAGGCACTTTAGGAAAACACAGTCAGTAGTTTCTTTTATAAAGAATTAAACCTTTTTCATGTTAGCAAATGTATATTAAGTGACATGAAGTACCACTTTTATAAAACAATACTTTTCAAAGACCAATGAAGAACTGGTTTAGACTTTTTCTCTGAGGTTCTGGCAAAATTATTTCATTTTGACATCCCCAGCATTTTGTCTAAAACACCTATTTCTTCAGGTTATTATTTCAGCTAGAGAAGGGACTGGAGAAGGAAAACAGATGTCTGATGCATCTTCAACAAGAAACAAGAAAACATATGCCATGAATGTTTTCATGGTCTTTTCTTTTTCTCTTACTGTTGTTACCATGCAAAGAACGTGCACGGGAATCTTTAAACATCTTCTAACCATTCAGTAAATCATCTCACAGAATAATGAATTCAAGTTCTGTGAATCAGCCCCCAAAATGTAATGACTTTTTAGTTTTCATGTCACATCTGGAAACCGGTAGGACATGGTACTTGGGTGCACCTTCAGAGGGTGATTCTTGGCTTTTCCCCAGCTCTCCGTGCCTGGGGTGAGGAGCTCTGTTTCCACAGAAGAGGAGGAGCAGGACATGCTGACCATGTCTGCTGCAGGGTACAGCAGAGAAACTGCCTCGTGTTCTTGGAATCCAGCCCTGTGTTACACAACTGCAGTTCAGAGGTTACAAAGGCAGAGGCTTTGCCAGCAGACTCCACACTTCAAAGCCGTGGCAACAATTGTTGGATCAAACAGAGAGGAAAGAAGTTGCCTGTGGGTCCCTGAAGCAAACTGGAGTCTCATGAAAGAAAAAAACAGGATCCAGAAAAATCTTACTGAGAAACAATGAGAAAAACCCCTGCTCATTTATATGGAACAAAAGCCCGAGTCCTCAAGAAGCTCTCCAAGTTGCTTCCACATCCAATCAATATTTTCTTTAACACATATGGAATGAGCCTCAGCCAACTTCCTCCTCCAGACATTCCTATTTCTGATTATCCTTAGAAAGAAGCAAGGCAGCTAATTCAAAATCTCATTCATACGAACACGAGCCGCCAGGCTTGCAGGGACAGTCTCACCATCCTGTTTTCCTGACTCAACAAATTGCTGCAGATAAGCCCAGCCATAC
>NC_031781.1:14214009-14324828 GCF_001522545.3 Parus major
AATCCTTTGCCTATATTATATTACTGGCTACCCCCACTTTCTATATTGGGGAGGGGGGAAAGTAGCCCAATAAAGGAATTATTTTTAAGAAATCTACAAAGAATGTAGAAACAAAATTTTATAATCCTTTAGGACCAACATTTGGCAAGTAATTAAAAAAAAAAGAATACACTGAAAAATACTTTCTTTAATATTATACATCAGGCACAACGCTTTTTTTTTTTTTTTTGTTATAAGATTTCATCTGCATAAACGGTTTGTAGGATCAGCAGGTGGCGGATGTCTCGTCGCCTGCGAAAGCCAGGTGGTTTCACTCTCTCCTCCGCTCCCTTGGTGTGGGGAAGGTGACAGGGACCCCGGGGAGCCCCTCAGATGCTGAGGTCGGTGCTGCACTCCTTGTAGGGCCGCCTGCGCTGCTCGGGCAGGTGCCTGCGGCTCGCCTCGTGCTTCCAGCCGGGGTCTTCCCTCTCCCGCTGGCCGGCTCGTTCCTCCCTGAGCCGTCTGTCGGGGGACCTCTCCCTCCGCCGGTCGGACGACTTGGCCCGTCGGTCGAGGGAGCTCTCTCTTCTCCGCTCCGGGGACCTCCTGGGCTCCGTCAGCCTCTCCAGCGACCGCCGCCGCCGGCCGGGCGACCGCTCCCTGCGCCTCTCAGGAGAGAGCTCTCTCCTCCTCTCCAGTCGCTCCCGCCTCTCCAAAGTGTTGTCAGCGCTCCTTGTCCCTTCCCTGCGCTTTTCGGGAGACCTCCTCTTCTGCCCGTTCACCACAGCCCTCTCTGGCTGCCTTTGGTGCCTCCTCTCCGGCGACCTCTCCATCCTCCTGCCTGGCACGTGGTCGTTGGTTTTAGAAGTCCCATTCCAAGTGTGGTGTTCATTGGGATGTCTGCTAAACTCTCTGCTGCCTTTTAGGTCTCTAACGTAAGTCCGCTTGTCCCCATGTTGTGATGATTTGTGAAGGTCTGGTGGATAACTGGACTCCGATGATGGGTGCTGCCGTCGGTCGGATGGCGCGGGTTTCATTTCCGATACATTTTGTGAACCTGTGGCGGGACTGTTCCTGTCACTGCTGGGGTCTGAAAGAAAATAACAGCAAAGGGTTTGGTATTGATGCCTTCCGCGGTGCTGTGACACCACTTAGCACTCTCCAGACTTCATTAGTGACAAAAACAAACAACTGTTAAAGCAGTCAGGAAGGCTAACCGAAGCTTTTGTTAATTTAACTGTGGACAACGAGAGTTACAGGTTAGTACTGGTGCTGCTCTGATCGTTAGCCATGTTTTGGTCCAAGCTGATCTCATCTTTATGCTCTTCTGGGCACGGGGCACTTTACATTTTTCCCCAGGCCCAATTCATAATGTTTCGGTTACACTACATTCTTTCCAGTGGAATAAAAAACCATTGTAGTTCAGGTTGTTGTCTGCTTTTTTTTTAATAGCTTCCAATAAAGAGGGCCTTTAGGAAACAATTTTTGTCTTTTAAGACATTATAAAGAACTGCCTTCCAGGTGTGGGAGGCCTCGGTTCAAATAGCAGAAAATGTAGAGAAAATAGAATTGATTATTAAGTTTCCACCTTGTAAAATAACATTTTGAAGGTGTGAGAATTAGACCATAATCATGCCATTTCCATTTCATTTAAGGCATAGCTTAATCTCACTTAGTTCTACCGTGTTATGTAAAGTCCTAGGGTAGATTTTGGTTTTGCCACAATGATTCAAACAACGATGACAGTAGTTATGATTTTTTCATATCAAAGCAATGGAAAGATACTGTAATATGTAGGATGGCTTTGACTCAAATCTAATCTCCAGTTCATTATTTTTCATGTACTATTTGAGGTAAAATACAGCTGAGCTGCCTCTGCAAGACAAACTGCAAAGCAGAAGTAGAAAAAGAACATCCAAACTAAACCCCAGCCCTGCACTGCAGCTAAGCTACAATTACTCCCGTCATTTGTAACGGATGTTTATGAATGATTCATTACAAACATGAAATACATTAAAGTAGCTGCTCTGCCTTAATGCAAATGCTGCTTTTATTTGCTTATTGTTTTCTTTCTTAAAGTAACTCCTTCGTGGCAGCTTGGCTGGCATTAGCCACTTCCTTATGCCTGCACCCCAACACCCACCTCGAGGTGGAATGCCCTGATAGCAACGACTGGAAACCCTCACAAACACTAGTGGGGATAGGCAGATTTTTTTCCCCTCTTTTTGTCCTTTTTTCCTTCCCTCCCACCAAGCCAAACCTTCTACATTCCTCCTGCCATCATGCCAAGTCTCTCCCATTTGATGGCATTGCCACTCCCGAGCTTGGGAGGGTAGGTGTGTCCATGGGCTGTGATTTTTGTGAATTCCAAGTGAAACCCACGTTGTAACTCACACGTGGGCAGCTTGGCTCTATTAGCACTTTCAGGCCACAGCTGGGGACGGGACCACGCTGCTTTCCTGTGGCTGTAAGCACGTGGCTTGTGGCAACCTGCCTATCACACAAGGTACAAGCGAGGTTCAAACATGTCCTGTGGAGTGTGTACTTACAATTTGGGGGACGCAGGGTGTTCGGGATGAATTGCTGTACATATAGAATATAGCGAAGCAGAAAAGCAATGTGAGGGAATTAGGCCACAGCACAAAAACACCTAATATTGATTTTAGCTACAAACCGTAGTTTGATTATGGCCCATAAGGTAGAAGCAAGACTCCCCGAGCTTGTCATTTCTCATACATGCAGCGATATTAGGAGGTATCATCGCTGAGGAAGGAAGAGCCCAGCACCAAGAAAAGTAAGAGAAAGAGAAAGAGAAAAGTAGAAAATTTAGATTCCCTATAATAAAGATGAAAGAAAGAAAAATCTACATATTTTATCTTAGAATAAAGAAAGTTTATTTTTCCAGTCAGATTGTCTAGGCTTCACCCAAATATAAGGCTGCAAAGACAGCAGTTGTTATTATTGTGACATAAAGAGACATCTAAGAGGTGATTCAATAACCCAGACAACGAGAGCATCCATTCTAAAAGACAGCTGGAACAGCGACACAGAATGTCATAGAAAAAACATTAACAATCAAACAACAACGAAAAATAAAGTCCACCAGAGACCACAACATTAAAAATAAGTACAAAACTCATTACAAAAATATACAGCCTCATAGAGAAGCACGTTCCAATCAAGTCAGAAAAATATTGGAACTTAACATTATTAGAGGAACCATTTGCGACTGCAGCGAACAGAACAAAGAGAGAAAGGAGTCCCAAATGTTACAAGGATATTCTTTACAGTAGTGCAACCCCTGTATATTAAATCCTTGCTTGGAGAACGAACGTTTAGTGGTTAGCATTAGCCAAAAGAAAATTGGTGATGGATTTCCATCCTCAGTGCAACAGACATATGCTTTGAGAAGTGAAGCACTTAATTTACAGGGTATTTATGCAGTCTAGCATATGATACAGTACTGTACATCCAAAGGAGTATAGGAAAAGACAAAAGTAGAAAGAACATTACAGAATTTCAGTGCCATCATTGAACCTTCTGGTGTGCTATTTATATTACAGAAGTGTAAACCCACAACTTCCCTTCCATATCGTTAAAACACTTCAATTGTTTGTTGGTTATACTCTGAATTGGTCATTTTAAGTTAAATAATGAGCAGACTGAGCAGAAACTCTTAAACATAGTACAGCAAATGAAAAGAAAATCTAGCTCATAAATTGTGCAGAAGGGTTTTGTTTCTGGTATTAGGGCATGGAGAGAATGATAAACACAGAACTTACTGACACAGAAATAACCCAAATACGGGGAGGAAAGTATAAAGGACATCCCTTCAATCATCAGTTTCTATAGAAACCTCAAAGACCTTTGGTTGGGAGTAGCCCTCCATCGAGGGCACAATATTTGACAATTATCTCAAATAAATAAGACATAATTATATTATTAAATAGTGTGCTAAGTTAAGCCACCCAGCAATCCAACCTCCAGGGGAAGAAAAGGAAATCTAATGCAATTCTTAGTAAGAAACAAGGACTGACTGTTTCCCCCAAGACAGACATGAGAGCACCTTTTCATAACCTCCTCACCTTTTCAGACCTTACAAATTAACTAGTTGAAACCAGCAGACTGTTTAAGGGGGAAGAAAAGGGCTCAGGAGGCCAAATCAATATATTTTTGCAGTAAAGCTTTTTTTCCCCTTCTTTTTCTCAAATAACTTTATAAATATTTACATAAATATTAAGGAAAGGCAAAAATCTCATAAGCCATCTCGGCATTCATGTCTATGGATACAGACAGGAACTAAGAGAAAAACCTAACCAAAAAAAAAAATAAATCACTGCTTCAGAATAGCAACTTGGGATCCCAGTTTTTGCATTGATTAGAAGAAGAGATCTATGTGAAACAACTATTCAGCCGCTGAGAAACAGTTTGGCACAGTTCAATGACATTCCTTTTTTGGCTGGACAAGACAGTAAGGTTTGTTTTGTTTTGCTTTCCTCTCTGATCACCAAAAAAATACTGCTATGGTGTTCTTGCCTTACACTGCGCCCCAAGTCCATGGAAGCAAGCAAAGGATGAAATGTGTAGAAAATTCAGCACAAGCGAGGCAATTATATGTTGCAAAGGTTGGTAAGACACTGGTGAGAAAGGAAAATAAAAAAGAATTCCCGCTTCAGATCTTGAGACAAATATTCATGGAGTGATGCCAGGGAAGAAAGGAATGTTTTCATAGTTTGACCCACCATATTCTGGGACAGAGCCATCTCCACGTTTCAGAAACAGGCGGACCTTGCGGCCACCATTTTTAATCAGTTCGATGGCCCGGGCGTGCTTCATGTTCTTGGTAGTTTCTCCATTGATCTCTAAGATTTCATCACCGATCTGCCAATGTAAAAAAGAGACTATGATTAGAAACAAGACCTCACAAGGGTCCCTACCAGCACACCACAAGACAGTGGCCATAGCAAAGCTGGAACAGCTATGCATCAGGTGAAGCTAAACATGTCCAGCTCCTTCCAGTGACCATCCACAGTGCCCAGTGTACAGGAGTCTGGGAGACATGAAGATGATGGAGAAAGCTTGAGGTACCAAAATATTTCACTGCTGTTCTGCAAAATCACACTGCAATTACTGTGCTTCTCAATATTAAGTGCAGTGTTAGAATTTCTGCTATTTTATTTAATTTTGATTATTTGTAAAGTCTTCAGTCAAAGTGATTGCTTGTTTTACAGTCTGCTCCAACCGGGATGTTCGTGGAGCTTTTTCAGGTCTGTTTCTAACTTGGATATAGACACCTACTATGAATCAGCAAAGCTGATTCTGTAAATATAATCATTTATCAGCAGAAGAAAACAAGGCTTGGCAGAGCTTGTCAAAGCCCTGACTTTCTTAGGGCAGCACTGATTTTGCATTATATTTTCATCAGCAAAAATTCTGGACCCACAGATCTACCCCTAGCACAAGACTCCTGAAAATGCCCTTCACATTATATATCTAGAGACAATGACGTATGCAGGGAAGTTATAATGCATCTCTAACAGAGGTCCTAGGAGTACATAAAACCTGTCAAATGATTTTTTCAGTAGGCATTTTATAACATATGCCCTTGTTATAATATTTGTCGTTTAGCTGATATGTGAAGTTAACAATCTTAATCAGAACCTACATTATGATTTTGTAACCCGTGGGCCATAGACATGTTCTGTCCCCTGTCTGCTCACTAGCAGGCAAAGACTGTGGCTGTTCCATTTTCCCTGCTACATGTGAAAGCCCCTTGGGCTTTAAACAACAGATCATGTACTGGAGTTTGGAAAGCAGTGCTGGAAGAAAGGGGTGAAGTCTTCCACAGAACACACACTGCTATAGACCGTGTACCAAGAATTACAAGAGATGCCATCACCAGAAGTAAATAGGAACCACTTTCAGTTCACATTTGATTTCCCTTTTAGCTGGCACAGCAGAAGGGAGAGGCAGGGAAGTCAGCTTATTGCAAAGAAAGGTGTTTTTAAAGCTGGTTTGTGCCTACCCTCATTTTCCCACATCGCTCAGCGGGCCCATCCTCAGCGAGCCGCAGCACATACAGATCCATGTTGTACTCCCGACCACCTCGCAGGCTGAAGCCAAACCCTTTGGCTCCTCTTTCTAGCTCAACAGTGTAAAAGTCTTGGTCCTGCTGGAGAGAAGACAACAAATTCCCAGTCAAACAGGAAGTCAAATACTGCTCTGCTCTCATGTTGGAATTGTTCAACCAATGTTTTGTTAGTGATAATTAGAAATGCGAAAACCAGTTGAATTTTCACATGTAGACCAGGATTTGCTGCTTCCTCAGACCCAACTCTGCAGTTTGGAGTTCTGGTGGTTGGTGAAGGGCTGTTGGAATGAGTGGGCTTGGCCATGTCCTGCCGTGCTTTTTTGGGCACCCCTGTTACACAGCACCTCCCGTGCCCAGGGCAGGAAGGGACATTTTGGGAAGGTGGTTAAAGGTTCTACCAACCAGGGAAGGCAAGGACAACCTCCCTTCCAGTGCCAGCTTTAGTGCAATGTCTGATGGCACCTGGGGTGAACCTGTGCCAGTTTTCTGTGCTGTTACCACATCATTTATTCCTCTGTAAGAAGCTCAGAAGCCTTTGCATTGTTTTTGTCAAATGCTACTGTGGAGATGTTTCGAAGTCCCTAATGGAAGATGTTACTTCTGGGATGGCCAGTGGCAAGGAAAGCTAACAGTGAGATAGATAATCTCTCTAATAAGATGCCGTCTCTGCAAGCTGGAACACTCCAGCTATCACCCCTTATTAAGTTTTCCTCTTTTTTATTCTCTGAATTTATCATTTGCACACAACAATACCTTCTGGAGAGGCCCCTCAAAATAGACAATTCAATAAACAAACACATAAATTATTACTGCCCTAAAAATGTCAACTCTTTTTTTCTTTAATTTTACTCCCTCAAAGTCTCGATGAGAATGTGTTGGAAATGTTTCTCAGCTGAAACAACAGCAACACATATTAAGAAACTAATCAGCAAATTCTTCTTTCTTTTCAGCAGACTGAGGGAGAGCAGCTTCTCAGGAGGAATTTTCAAGGGAAATATTTAAACACAGCCCTCAAGCAGATTGGAAACAACAGTCTGTAGTAAGCAAAACAATTAGAGAGGTACTTCTTACCTGTGCTGCTTGGGGTGGTTTGAAATCATACTGGGATTCCTGCTTTGGTTTGGTGTTGCTCCTGCTGTAATGAGTAAAAGGGAAAAAGGAAAAATACAGCTCATGGCATGTGAAAGTGATGCAGAAGTAGCTGAATTGAAGAGAGAGCATGTCAAGATGCCCTCCTTAAGGAAAACAATCTGACCTGGTCTCCTGTGGTATTTGCTGAGGAGTATGTGTGGTTGTGATTGTAGCAATTTTTTCTGCATTGGTCAATAAAGTAGCATTGGAGGATTCTGCAAAATAGATTTTGTTTTTATTATGAGGGAACATCACTGACTATTCACTGAAAGAAAAAAAGAGTTTTGAAAAGCATTTCACTCAAAAGCATCATTACATTATTTTTATAGAACTGGAGATGGGATCAAATTTCTTAATTCCCCAAATTAATATTTTAAGTATGTATATGAAACTGTACACTCAACTGGAAAATTTTTAAAAAAATTAATTGAATTGAATTGGGAAATCTGGATTGGAAATCCCCCTGATCATTAGACACATTCATGAAGACCCACTTGTATGTTTTGTCTATTGTCTGAACATATGAATTCCAATCAATTAAGTCTCTAAATATTGTAGGTTTGGTGGATTAATTTTATAGTAGCTATAACAACTATTCCAGGGATTGTAAATTTATCAGTCCTTCCTCCATCAGAAACTGCAATCTCCAGTAGAATTAGGCTCTTATCCAATACCTCCCAAGATGATATTGAATGTGGCTAAACCCCAAACTTAATGAAATCCTTCTTTGAAACACAACCCACTACTGCCTCAGCACTGAAAGCAGGAACATGAAACCACCTGTACCAAATGGATCAATAACTCTGGGTAGCACTTACAAAATGGTGCACTGAGAAAATACAGGGAGCAGGAGTAACTTCTAAGCTTAATTTCTGCCATGGTAAAAGGCTCTCAGCCCAGCATCACCCTTGCAAATTGCAGATTTCTTAAGGCATGGAAGGAGGAGCTCCAAGGACAGGTCCTGTCTCCTGCTTCCCACAACTGAGATGGGAGCAATTGAAAAGTGACTATGCAGATGTCCCTCCCAGAATGGCATGGTAAAATATTCCCCTTGTCGTTCTGGAGCTGCATCAGAGACTTCAGCAGGTGAGTTAACCCCAAACTCACTTAAAATTCTACCTAAAATTAAGGACATGTCAATGCCATTAGCCAAATATTAGCAACACAGAGACGGATCTCTTCCATATTGAACTCAACATGTTTTCCAGAACTATACATTGTACCAATCCTGAACTGATACTAGTACTTAAGAGTTTCAAATGCTGAATTGCTCCAGAAGCCAGCAGTTTCTGAAAACACCCTTCCTCTCCCGTGGGAGTTTGACTCTAGAGGAAGTCTCGGTGGTAACTCCATGTACACCTTGAGGGTGCTTAATCACACAAATGTTAAACACTTATGTTGGTTGCACTTGGAGAATGATGGGCAGAGTCAGCAGAAACAGCCACTCATCAGACATGGCATTCCCTGCAGTGGCAGGCACCTGCTCCTTTGCAGAACAGCTCTGTGCCCAGGAGACCCCCTCTTTGTGTCTATAACCACTGTATCCAGGAGAGAACCACAGATTCCAAGTAACTACAAAATACTGACCATGATCCACCTCTCAAGACCAAAATCTAAACTCAATACACAGCCACTATGACAACAGTGACAAAAACTGGATGGAAAAATCTGGGTCTCCAACATAAAATTACAAGGCCTTCTTGTTTGCCTCTCAAATTACAGGCATCCACTAATTCATTTTACTGGCTATGGAGAAATCTGTTATTATTAAACAGAGTTCAGCTGTAATACAAAATTGCAGCAATGGGAGGGTTTTTGCTTGAATTAAGATGTGGTGGTCATGGGCTTACTTGGTCCTAGGAGTTTAATTTACTTCATGGATTTATATTAACTCTGGAGAAGTCTAGATAAGGGGAAGCTTTTTCCTTTCTGTAGCTATTTGCATGTCAAGGGAAATTCAGGAAAAGGGACAGAGAAAAAGAACCACTTAGACAGATGGGTGCAACAAGGGCACAGCTCCTTAGCCTGCAGTGCTGTGCTCAAGTTAACATGCCCAAACCCTCAGCATATGGAGCTGAAGCATCTTCCAGACCAGAGCTGGCTTGTGTCCAGTGGCTCAGAAAGCAAGAGAGGCTCCTGGGTCTGCCTGCATCTCTCAGTGTAGGCATGACCCAACCACACCCTTGTGGTGATGTGCCACTGACAGCTGGCTTGTGTAAGAAGAGATGCCCCTATGTGTAGTTACACTGTTGGGGGTTAAGAAATAATTCTGTTTATTTTGTAAAGATGCCTTGATGTTAAAATCTGTCTTCTACATAAGAAAGACCCCAAACATGGTTAAGTGTTCTATATTCATCCAGAACAAAAGCCTCTGAAATCCTCCACAAATATTTGGAGATCAGATGAAGATGGGCTTCAAAGAGAATGCAAGATTCCTAGCCTTTAGTAGGTCACACTAATAATACCAAGCAGAGCAACAACACATCTTTGGTACAGATGTATCTTCACACCACTGTACTGCATCTATCTTTAGCCCACCCTCTCCCATGAGTCAGGAGTTGTGCATAATTTTGCCAGTGTTTTAGACATTGCTTCAGGATGCATGCCAGCCACCATGCAAAACTGGAACAGAATACAGCAAAAATTATCTTTAGTACAGTTATAATTGCCTGTTCTAAACCCTACATATTTCATTGATTCCTTGCCCTGTTCTGCCCTAAAACTCTCAGTCACCAATTGCATGCCTAATCTAAGCTTGTCCACTTCCAGCATTCTGTATCCTTGAATCTGCTGGAAGTGTGGTAAAGCATCATCATTTCATTGCAAATACAATCCTGCAGTCGTCTGTGAAAATTAACTTGTGCAAGACTTATTACAAAGCAAAAACTCTTGGTGTTTTTAATAATGTTAGAAGAGATTAGCAGTGTGAGTTTATTGTGAGTCTTGTGATGCACCTCTGTTTCATGTTTATGTGATGAGTGGCTTCTGATTTATGCTCCCCCCTCCCTGAAGCACACAGACCATTTATATTTGCCAAAAAACACTCAGAAAGAAACGTAAGAAAACAACAAATCAAGAAGAGCATACAAAGACATCAAAAAGAAAACAACACTGAGACCAATTTCTTGTATCTCATGGGGTTTTAGAGCAAACCCCTCAGAGATTTTGAGAGTGTTGGGTCTTACTGTCTTTTGGAAAATAAATGCAGGTAATACTATGCAAAGATGGCAATCTGACTTGGAATTTCAAAGTGACAGAAAATAAAAAGACTTAAAGCCTGAATTGCTATGAAAGCAGAGTTGATTCCTTCCCTAAAGACCAGCTTTCCATCTTCTCCAGGAATACGTGATGTCAATCACAGGTACATGTTTTCCCAACCTAAGCAATTTACATGATATTTGGGACACATAATTGCATGAGCAAGACTGGCTCAGCATTTATGTCAGGAGGTTATATTCTTAAAAAATTCTTAAATCATTCAGAAGTTGTTTATTTCTCAGATGATTTTGCTTTTTCAGAAAATAAGCCCTTTATTTATTTAAAAGTTCACCTTCCTTTTTATCAGATACTGAAATACAGGTAATGAACAATTCTTCTCCCAGTTTATCTTCCAAAATAGGCATGCACAGGCCAGCTCAGATGTTAGCTTGATTCACAGCCATTTTATTATTCATGAATACCCTATTTGCTCCAAGCAGCAGAGGATTATATACCATTTGACCTGGTACCCACTAGACAGTAGGAAAATAAAGCTTTTGTGCAAAACAGATCACCCTAAACAGAAATAATTTATAACCAGATCATTTCTCATCCTGGTCTGTGGGGAGCAATGTGGAAAGGTTTCTGCCCAACAAGCTCTTACTTTGAACTCATGCATGGCAGAGAAGAACAATAAACAAAGAAAATACTTAGAATTTAGAACAGCAATTTTAGTTCTGCTGCAGATACTTTACCAGGTTTCTGATCAGTTCCTATCTAGGGATCAAGCTAGGGATTAGTTTAATGGAACTGATGCTTATTTTTATTAAATACTTCAGTGACCTGAAATCAGCACAAAGTGTCAACTTATTATTAGGGAACCTGCACATCCCCTCTCATCTAAAACAGCGAGATCCTGTCTAGGGTAACTTAAAATACAGCTTCAGAATCATCACCATTTAAACAGTCGTTTAAAATGTACTGAGCTTGCTCTCAAAGCAACTTACCCAGAATAAAAGCAAATCTGCTTTTAAAACAGCTTAAAACATGTCAAAGTGTTTATCTTTTTCTGTGATCTCTTTATAGCCTGCTTGTGTCTATACAAAGCTTCAGGAATCCCACATACTAACAAGTGATTCCCAAATATTCTAAAGCTGCATTATTAAGCTAAGAATCAAACCCAAGTGTATTGAGAGATCCATCAAATTTATGGAAGATCATTTTAATACATGGAATCATTTTAATACATGGAATGCAATATTATTTGTTTTATTTTTATTTTTTTATATTGAATTAGCACCTCCCTGTTAAAAACCAACCATGTCTACAAAAAGAATCAAACAATAAAGCTATGGGAGACTCACAACCTCCCTCACTGCTAACTCCCAGAGTGGGAGCGGAAATCGAGTCCTCCACGGCTTGGCAGCTCCAAGTGACAGAAAAAGCCCAGGGAACAGAACCAAGAAGGGGGTCAGGTAAGACAGCAGCAATCAGATACTTTACCATCTCCTGGAATGATGCGCAGGGTGACGGTGTTTCCCGCTTCCTTAATGAGGTTGACGATGTCTGAATGCGACTTGTTGGTGATGGAGCACCCATTGACGGCCAAGATCCGGTCCCCTACTTTCAGCTTTCCACAGCGGTCTGCGGGGCTCCCTTCAATTATCCGACCTATTTTGTGAGGCATGGCCACACATGCATTTCCCGCTTTTGTATTGGTTTGGGGGTTGTTTTTGTTTTGGTTTGGTTTTGGTTTGGTTTTTTTTTTTTTTTATTGTTTACGTATGTGGGAATATGGTGAAGGGGAAAAGGAAAAAAAGGGTTGAAAAGGGAAAGAGAAGGTTAAGGGTTAATTAATTAATGCATCAAGCAAAAGTTATTATAGGATAGCTTTGCTGCCAGTGTTCAAAACATTGGCAATCAACTAGTTGAGTGCACAACACTTAACTTCTTCCACAAAAAGGTGTTTTGTTAATCCCTCAAAAATCCCCCCAAGTGGATTTCTGCTAATAAATGGTGCAATTTTTATTGACTACAACTGCACTCAGCAGCTCCATTATAACCCAAATCTGATTTTGTTTTTGAAGAAAAAGATTGAAACTGTTTGTAGAAAGCTCAACTTTTCTCCTCCAAGATTACATCAATGTCAGCCTCTCTAGTCCTTCCCTAAGCCAACTGCTGTTCAAGCTTCTGCCAATGTTTTGTTCTTTCTCAATTTAGAAAGATAAAATCATTCTAGGCCTAAGAGGGAGTGTGGCTCCCTTTCTACCACACAGACCCACTCTATCAGCGCTGCATGGGGAAGCAACATGAAACGTTTTTCTTCCATTGTGAATAAAGGTACTACCAGGGAAGGCACAGGACCACTACAGATGGGCCAAGACTGACAAAGGAAACCTGTTTGGTGCCTCCTCAGCCTCTACTAACCCTTCCTCTTTTATGATCTTAGATGGCACCAGGTGAGAACAAAGAAGGAATAAGGTTCTCCTCATTCAAATACCTCTAAAACCACACACAAAACCATTGGGATGTCTGACACACAGAGCGAGAGCACTTTAGGATGAATGTGTTCTGGAGACAAAATTCTCCTCCTGCTCCATGCAGTTGTTTTGTTTCAAAAACACTGGGCTGTCCACAACATGCAGAATTGGGACACAGGGGATGCACAACATCACTCAGATAAATCCAGTGAGCTTTCTTACAGCTCCTTTACGTGGGCAAGAGGCCTTGGGGCACACAGCACATGGTTAAAGCCATGGGGTACACACAGTGGTCATCTCACACTTTGCATCCACAATACATTCACCCTCAAGATGCACTTTCCCATCTCTGCTGCAGTCTCCATTTGATTAGTAGTTTTAGAGATATACACACACATGACAACACTAGAAAGACCATAAAGAAGAAAAGGCTAAGACAAGGATATGTGAGGCTGGAAAGATGCAATGAAAACTGGCAGAAAGTGTTAATATTAATTACAAACATTAGGGAGATTTCCTTCTTTTTTTTTTTTTTATTTTGCCATGATGTTAGAAAGTTTCTCTTTCTGGTAATACAAAACCTCATCCAGTTTGCAGGCTGTTTTGAGGATATGAGTTTCTACTCTATCCAGTCCACTAACACAGACGATAGAGCCCACACCAAAGTGACCAAGGTGGGTTTTAGAACCAGTTTGGCCCATCTCTAAATGCTACCCATAAAAGAAATAAACTACAAAGCAGGTCCAGAGCAAGCACCAGACAGCAGAGGGAACACATCTCATGCGGAGTGTTAGGAAAAAACTGAATATACTTGAAAAAATTAAAGGAAAAACAGTCACAGATCAACAGATCTCCTTGGGAGCCCCTGCACAGAAAACTTCCAGTTAGCAAGTATTTTTGGCTAAAGCAAACACAACTTTTTACAACCTCAGGTCAAGGTTTCTCTGCAGAGAAGAGTTACAGCATAGTCTTCATACAGTAAAAAGTTATTTACATACATCTGCAAATCTGTTCAGAAGATAAAAGCACGCCCTCCGTTCTAGACTGTGTTCAGTTTAATCTGTTTTACATTACACCACTGTGTAGTGCACCAAAACACCTATCTTGGAAGAGCAGTTTCCAGCACCAAGGAGAGTGTGAGAGAGCCTAGAACCTGAGAACTGACAGAACTCAACACACTAGTTTTATACCACACGTTTCCCCCTTGAAATATCTGCTGCCAGACTACCCACAGCTCTGCTAGAAATGGCCTGTTCCACATCAACACCAGCAAAGGAGGTGGTGCTCCCTCGATGTATTACTAGGGGTGCCACTGATGGGCAATGGCAAGAAATGTCAAAAATAAAGTCTAGGAGAATGAGGGAAAAGCCACTTCCTGCACCTGTGTGCCCCAGGAGCACTCAAGCTGCACAGGGAGCCTGCAAAATGTTTTCTCTGCAGACCACAGCACTGCTGTGAAGATGGCCAAGGAAGTGCTCTGCCCTTCCTTTCCTTCCACCCCTATCACGTACCACAGACTAAGGGAACACCTTCCTTTACAAAGTACAAGTGGATGCTGCATCCGGCCTCATTTTGGAGGAGATGGAAAGGGAAGGAAATAGCATCTCTGACTGGCTTCCTCCTTGTAATGACACTTCTGCTTGAGAACAGACTGTTCTGGGCATATTTGCAAAACCAGCTTATGTACATCTCTGCAGCAACCCCTGGAAATGGGTGTCTGCCTAGCAGAAAGACTGTCTTCAGACAGAAACCAGGACCACCTCTATTAGGTCAGGATATTACATGTGACATAGCTTAAACTTAATTTCTTCCTACTCTGAAGAAATGCATTTGGGAAGAGGTGAAATGGATAAAAAAAAATCCTGTTCTTTAACAGTATTCCCCATTTTATGTCTCACCAGCAAGCACTATTAATTAAAACTTTCCAGCATGCTCACAACATAATGATGATCAGAATAACCCTGATTGCCAAAGAGGAGTTAATCAGTTTAAGCATTACTGCTTTTAAATCAACTGGCTTTATTCCACCATCACAAGACATATTTCATTCCACCTGCTACATTTCTGCATGGGCAAACGGCATCACTGGGAGGATTGCCAGCTGCTCCTCTGAGACCAAACCCCAGAGAGGCTCTCCCACAAAGTGAGCATCAGGAGCTGCCATTGGTGGCACTTTAGCTCTTCAGGTTGGGATTTCTTATTTCGCTTTTCTCAACTCAGTGACAAACAAAACCCAGGAGGCAAACACCTACCAAGTCTTCGCCTCTGACTGAACTATTAATTACATAAATTGGGGCACGCTCGTGACTTTTAATTAAACAGATCCCCACTCGCCTCCTTGGGCTGCAAGCCTGGCGTCTCGCTTGAGGTGCAATGAAAAACGCGCAGGACTCACCGAACGTCGTCCCTGCCTCGGGCCTGCTCACCGACGAGACGATGACGAAGCCGAAGCCCTCGTTCTCTCCGCGGCGGATTTCCACGTCGTAGGGCTGCACCACGGTGCTGACCACCCCGCTGCCCCCGCCGCCGCCGCTGCCGATGCCGCTGGTGCTGCCGCTGCCCGAGCTGACTGTGTTGAGCGAGTTCTGGCTGCCCTGCGGCGTTCGCTTCTCCTCCGTCAGCGAGGCCGGCTGGTTGCTGCTGTGGTGGGAGGAGGCCGGGGATGGGACTTCATTCTCTGCCTTGGGAACTGGGGACGCGAGAAAAAAAGACTTCAAGCAGGCTGCGCCATTTAGTGCTTGGAAACAGCTGTCTGCTGAGAGAAGGGTGGAAGAAAATCACCTGCTTTGGTCTGTTATACCATGGCCATGCTTTCAGATGTCACCACCAACAGCTCTGCTCAGTGGCGGCACTGCCTGCACACACTCACCCTCAGCTGTGTGCAGACAGGACTTCTATCCAAGGATATATTCAGCCACTGTCTAACTGCAGCCTGCTTAAACCACTGCAGTGCTGTGTGCTTGGATGCTCTGGAGCATTTTAAACCTGTATTACATCAGTTCAAAGGTGTCTCCTCTAGCTATTGCATCCCCACTTCAGTTATACCATATGTACATAAATATGCACAAGCCACAAGGACAGGCAATAATATCTCCCAACAACATCTTTTGTGTAGTTTTAAACTGAAAGCTATCAATTAGTGCACTGACTGCCTTTGATTAATGGGATCTTTAGTAATAATAATAATCTCTCTACATGAGCAAAACAACTTGTGAACCATACACTTCTGGACTGAAGAACCAGCAACTATGATCTGTACAGTCTGGTACAGATATTAAATATTGTTAACATTAATAATAAACAAGTGTTTAACAGCAACTGAAGTTGGAAGGAGTATTAGTTTAAATCTAATCAGCTGCCACAAGACTTGAAGAAATCTCAAAAAAATTGCTTAGTCTAGACTCTGCTCAAGTGAGGGCCAACTATACCTAATATCAGTCCTGACAGATGTTTGTCTAATCAGCTGTTAAATATCTCCCCAGGCAATCTATTGGTTGTGATATCTGACTTAAATCTTCCCTGCTGCTACATAAGGCTATTATTTCTAGTGCTATCTAACAGGCATATGGAGAACATATTATTCCCTTCCTCTTCGCAGCAGCCTCTTATAATCTCGGGGAGTTTAATACCTCCTCTGCTTTAAGCTAAAGAATCCAAATTTGTTCAATATTTCCTTTCAGACCATGTTTTGTAGAGCTCTCCTTATTTTCCCTGGTCTTCTGGACTCCCTCCAGTTGGGCTCTCTCCAACTCAACTATGTCTTTCTTGAAGTGCTGGACCATATTGCACTAAGCCATCATCTGCTGGGAAATCAGGAGAGTTCCCCCCTGCCTACAGCCCTGCACAGTCTTTTTCTTCACCTGAACCAACCTCAACACAAAGCTCGTGGCCCACAACAGCTTCCACTTCTTGTTACTCAGCCTGTTCTCTGCAGTCCATTTGTGCAGCATATTGCACTTGTCCTTGCTGAATGGCTGCCTCTGCTAATCAGGTCACTTCTCCAATTTAGTGGATCAAAATTAAGTTGAAGATCTTAAAAGCATCACCAAGAAAATGGATGGCAAACAAAATCTAAACCTGTAAAATCATGATGCAAAAAAAAAAAAAAAGACTTTAAAATATCCTTGGATAGAAGTCCTGTCTGCACTTACATACTCAAAAGAATGTACTAAATACATAGCATTCTTCATATTAAGAATACAGGAGCATCAAATTCCCCCTAAATGAATCTCAGGACAGAGAGTACTCATTTAGGTGAACTATCTTTTTCTACTGGCATACAGATGACAGAAGGAACAAGGGACCAAAATTCAGGAACAGCCTTCTCTACAAAGTTATGCTGAAATTTAAAAGCTTGCAAATATAAGGGGAAGGAAGGGATTCTGAATAATTTATCCTAGAGTAAGTGTCCACATTTGCAATGATTCAGAAATAGCTCGATCTGCAGTAACATGCCTCTGAATGAAATATCAAGAGAGATCTCATGCATCTAAATCTTTCATGGTAATTTCCAGCCTGGAGGCTGTAAAACTGCATAGAAAATCTACACACAAAAACAATACCAAAATTCAGCTGCCCTTCCCCTTCCTCCCAATGCTCTTCTAAAGCTTCTCTCACACCAGACCTTGGTCAGGAACTAAAGAGAGGCTGTCAGAGGAGAGCCATAACCTGGCATTTAATCCACACTGGGAAGAAGGAAAGAAATGAGAAGTGAACGTTTATTTATTATTGTGCAGAAGGAGCTCAGGCCTGGGTAAGAACACAGAGCTATTTTAGAGGTACTCTTCTAGTCCTAACTTCTACCGAGGACCTAATTTCCAACCTGAATGTTATTTTGATTCTCTCTAAGATCAAACCACATCACTGCCTATTTTATCTGATGATGCCAACACTTGAAAAGCTATATAATATCCTCTTTTTTTGACAGAGTTAAAGCAAATCCCACACCTCAGTTCCTAAAGGTACTCAAAGGGACAGGCAGCACTCAAAAGTTACTCTCCAATATTAAACATAAGGCCACATGTTATTTAGAAAGCTCATGCTTGTGTCTTCATATTCTCTGCTATCATGACATTTTTCAATCACTTATCTGGGTGCCAAAATGGTACCAGGCAATGTCACTTCTCTTTGCATCTTTGTCTTTCTGCCACCTTCTTTTTCGTTCATTTAGATCCTACACTTGTGCAGTGTGTGCACAATGCCCAGCATAACTCAGCATACAGAGAACTCTCTAGATCTGTGCAGCCTGGTCTAGTGGAAGGTGTCTCTCCCCATGGCAGAAAGGTTGAAAATGGTTGATCTTTAAGGTCCCTTTCAGCCCAAGCCATTCTATGATTCTGTGACACACACCCTGGCCCACCAGAACCAACGTTTAGAGTTTCCCATCCTGAGGTCATTTGACTACATGTTGAAGCTTCCCTGAGCCTGGGACAGCAGCCACCACACACCAGAGCCCTCACTGGCTTCTCTGCCCTTCCATCCCCCTTCTGTGGACTCTTCATCATCTTCTCCCTCACTCCCTGTTTAAGCACACATTAATTTTGGGAAGTATACAGAAAATACAAGCAGTCAGCCATACTGTATGTTTGCTGCATAAATTGAACTAAAAATTAAATATTGCAACTGAACAGTTCCCCATTTTATCAGCACCCTTATGAAGACTGGGAAAGCCAACTAAGAAAGCCTTGACTGGGAAAAAAATACTTGAAACTTATTTGATCAGGAACAAAAAAGACTAAAAACAGGCAAAAGAGGAAAAACAACAGTACATCCCTTGAGTTTTCCCAGCACTAGAAGAAGTTTTTTTTTTTCCCTTAGACCATTTGCAGAACAGATGGGATCCTGGCAAGAAAACCTACCCCTGCAGGGTGATACTGCAGCCTACCTGTGTAAACCACTTTGCGCCTGACGGTCAGATTGACATGACCTTGTTTGGCCGCCTGTTGCATAAGCTGGACCACAAGCTGGTGTGATTTCCCCACCACAGGCGTCCCATCCACACAGATCAGTTCATCACCCGATCGCAGGCGGCCGTCGGCGTCAGCAGCACCCAGCGGTACAATGTGACCGATGTAAATCTGAGGAATTAGCACAGGAGGAGAGAGATAAATGAGAACCAGCTCAACAGCCAGCTGGAAGCAAGGGGCACTCAGACCTGATCTAGTAGGGACAAGGAATCGTTGACAAATGTCTGCTGGTCAGGAAAGTTGCTCCTGTGAAAGTGGCTCTATGTGACTACAGCACATTGTGGAATTGTAATAAATTGATATCTTGTTTCTTTAGGCAGTCCACTCGCTCTAAGGACAGACAGCCTTGGGAAATGTGTTCAACGAGACAGTGACCAGACAGAAGATGGTTAAAAGCACTGAGGGTCTTGTCAGGGAAGCTGAGATTGAGTTACCCTTTCAGTTGCCTGCAGGGTTTACAAGCTCTGCACCACACACTTGTCCACCAACTCAGTCTTGGTTTATCTTCAGTGAGTTCTGTGGAGTTACTCTAGCATGAGACAAATTCATGGTCTCTCTTCCCATAAATGAGCAAAATAATTTTGGCAGGGGAAAACATGGAAATTCATGCTGCCACCATCTAGCTGTGACCTGTGCAGCACAGGAAAGGATGACACCTCCCACAGGCACTGGATTTATGGTAAAGAGATTAACTGAATTCAAGGAGAGAACTGAGCATTCTGAGATCTGAGAACCTGGCATCCTAAGATCAAAATACTCGCAAACATGACCAGGACATCCTGCCCTCAGTGTCCAAGGACCTATGTTTTCATTTGGTTTACCATTAAAGTAGAAGGAAAAACCAAACCCATTTCAGCTATGGAGTAGTGGAGTTAATTCGGAGGGAGGGTGGGGAGATGAGGATATATATAGTCCACTAACTATTTTAGTAGTGATGCTAAAATAGTTCTGCACATCTGCACATTCTATTGCTGTGTTTCTGAAAGATGTCACAAACCAAAACATGATACTTACAGGTTCTCCAGGCTCATTTCCACCTAGAATCCTAAATCCAAACCCTGTTTCCTTTCTCCATAGAAAGATATCCTGCTCTTGATAATCTGGAACTGAAGGGAAAGAAGAAAAACTATCATTTTTAATCAAAATACCACACCTTTTTACCCAAATCAGGACTACTCAGATGTATATAAAAGGATATGCTATGCAATTTTAACCTTTAAATAAGACCAACTCATTTTTACATAAAAACAGAGATATAACTATCAACATTTATAGTTTTAAATACTAAAGGATCATTATTTAAATCACTATTAAAAGTTAGGCAGTGGTTTCTACTTTCTAGGTATCTAATTGTGACTTGCCCTTTATTTATCACTATAATATTTCCTTCTGTCAATATTAGCATCATTACCCATTGCAAGAGCCTCTTCCAAGCCATCAATAAATAAATGTGTACAGCAGAGAATTATTCTGCCAGAAACAATACAGCTGCCTCCTCTTTCACGGGAGACAGAAGAGCCAGTTGTTATGACTTCTACTGTTTAATTAACTTTCCCAAGCATAGTTTTCTACCTGTCTACCAACTCTGCTTTAAATAACTATGGGACAGATCCCCAGGTGGTGTAAATCAGACAGGCTCCACTCAAAACAACGCAGCTCTCCTCACTGGCTCATGTGCAGGCTCTGCAAAAGCACTGAAGAGATAAAACCAGCTGGAAACATAAAAAAGCCCAACCTCACCTACTCATTAGTATGGAACACCAGCAAGGTTTTTACAATGAATATTACATACAGTGAAGTACTAACCTTGAAGCGCTGTTGAACAGCAATGTTTTATATTAACTTACTCATGCTTGCTTTCATCCCTTTTTTAAAAATGCAAGACTAATTGCTAACATTATATCATATCAGAAGACAACTTCAGGTTCATTTAATATTTATTGGATAGTATCTATAACATTGACTAATTTTGTAATGATCCCCTCCCAAAATTTATAATTAATGATAATAAAAAGCTGTTGCTTTACCAGTCAGCTGCCTATAACTTCAGCAAAGAAACCCAAGTATATAGCTCAGGAATCCAATTTAAGTAAGTGCCTACTCAGACACCAGATGCAGCACGTTCAATGAAACATCATCTAGTTTTCTGTATCTGTGAACAGGTTGTTTTCCACTGGCATCAGTGGATGTCAGATTGGGCCCTAATTGGATTTTACACTGTCTGTGCTTATTGTGCAAAAATTTGGGTCTACTCTGGTGCTTGTCAGTGTTAAGACTTTTGGTTACCTCTGAAGGTCTCTCTTCAATGAGTTAAAATATGACATGCATTGAAGGACTGGGAATACTAAAAATTAAACGAATAGGAGGTGAATGGTAAGGTACAGACGTCTGCTTCGACACTTTCATTTAAGCTAGCTTTACAGATAATATTTTTACATTTTAATTACCTGCAATTATAAGCTACGCTTAACACCCGTGCCCTCACTGAATTAGAGGCTGATTTTTGTCTAGACACAATTACAGAGCACTGGGGTGATGAACACGCTGGGTGCCTGTGTGGCTCATCTCCTCTGGCTGAAGGCAGCTCGCCACGCACAGACATGCAGCACAACAGAATCCAGACAATGAATTAATTGCTGTTTGTCACTGCCTTCAGCAAGGGGAGCGTGACAAGCAGACACAGTCAGGAGTGTCTCTCAGCCCTTTGCAGGCTGTTTTGGCAAAGGCTGGCCCCAAACAATTAATAGTGTGTGCTGGATCTGTCAGAGGTAAAGCGGCTTCTGTAGAGAGCTCAGGCGTGGGCCCGTGTCCTCGGTGTCTCTCAACACCTTCCCATTTGTCACCCCTCCAGTCTCACTGAGCGGTGCCGTATGGCCCTGGGTTGGGTCCCAGCTACACAATTAACACTGCTGGAGGGAACAGCACCAGCCATGTCAGACCAAAGCAACCAAAAAAGACAGGTGTGCTCCCAAAAGAAGCCAGTGCTTTCATACAGTGCTTCTCCCACAGTGAGGATTTCAGCGAGGTGGAACACAGATACAACAGACATACAGACAACAGACCTTTACACAGAATGAAAGCTCCTTTTACCACTTCTTGCAGCAGCTCTGCAGGGCAGTGATTCACTGGCACAGCCCAGAACACCCATCCACCCCCAAGCTTCAGAGGTGAGACCCTCTGTGGTTCAATACTGGAGAATTATTTTAGGTTCTCCCATTATTCAGTTGGACTTCAGAGGAGCCACTTTCCTTACTCAAAGGGAGCATGGTGCTGCTGAAACTTTGTTGAAAATGAATGAAAAATGGCCTTTAGGAGTCATTCACTGCAATCTTGCACCTTGACTGATCTCAAGCATGTCTGACTCTGATAAAACATGTACGTAGCCCAAATGGGTAAAATTTAACAGCAGTGTGCTCATCCCAAATGAAACCAGACCATTTGGAGAGCAGTGCCAAAGTGGTAAGAGGAGTTCTGGGAATGGCAGGAGAGGTGGGTGATGCAGTCCTGTTGATGAGACACATGGGCAAACTCATGAAGGAAACAGGAACACGACACACCCGCCCCCAGACGCCTACACCCTCCAGCCAGGACAGCAAAGCCAGGCTTTGCCCCTGGGTGGCTAAACCTGGCATATGGCCCTGCCAGCCCTGCCAGACTCCCCTGGTGATGCAGATCCCCCCACCACAGAGCAGCAATGACACCAGAACAAGACATCACAAGACACAGATACATTCTCAGCAGTCTTACATTCTCCAAAACTCGTGGAATTGATTTCTCTCTCTCTCTCACCCTTGCTCAGTCCAGTTGCAGGTGAAGGTGACATAGCTGTAATATTAATTTTACAATTTTGCAAAGCTTAATGTATCTGCTTTCTTGTTAGTTCATTTAATTAATTGTGACTTTAAGGGTCATGTTAGGCTTGCATGCACAATTTGTTTAGGTTATATCTACTATGGATTATGACATACTAAGTTTCACATCTCTCTGCACATGTCTGTGCACATGTGGATATAAAATACACACACATATGAATTTACACATTTATGCACATGCATGCAGGTATATTTTAAAAACTTTTTTGTCCTTAGATGAAAAATTTTTGTGAGAATACAAATGTACTTTTCTACAAAAAACCTTTCAACATCATAACATGAGTTAGTTTTCCAAATGGAAATATCTTTGCCTATGTTAAAGAAATTCTAAATACATGGTGATGAACAATGAACATAGTGCTTAATTACAGATCATATTAATCAAACTTTACTATGCCAACTTTAACATGTTATATAAAATAAAAATCTGCCTAATGTGACATCAGTTTCAACATAAGATGGATTCAAGAATGATCAGTGTGAGTTTGCTATAGTCACTGGCTCATTTCAGGCAGCAGCACTTTCAGTGACTCATAGCTTGGCAAAGCACGAAATGTTTAAGGCCCAGATTCAGCAAAGTATATGAGGACAAGTCTGAAATTAGGAGTGGACAGTCTCACTGAAGCTGTTGCAGAGTTTCAGAGTTGAAAAGTCCTGCAATTTAGCCACAGATCTCATAAGGCTCCATATTTGCAATAAATCCATTTTATAAACTATCCCGCTGCAGGAAAATTCAATTTTTTTTTTTTTTCTCTTTTTCCTTTAACCAAGCCTTTGTGGTGGCATGGAAAGCTTTTGAAAGACAGCTTCAGCAGGAGCTCTTGACAAGATGAACAAGCTCACGAGACGTGCTGGGAGCACCACGGTCCCTTTTAGCAACACATTCTCCAAGGGCATGGATACATCTGTGAGCCCCAGAGTATCACTGCAACTGTTTGTCTACTATTAATATAATAAAAGGACATAACCCTTCCAAAGGGCTTTTACTAAACGTCATCTTTCAACTCAGTCTGATCAGAAGCTGGCTGCAATTTTTAGGAGAGTATTTTCTATTTTAAGGGAAAAGTATCTAATGTTTGTGTTGTTGTACAAATATTTTTAGTTCTATGTTACTGCCGATGAACGAACACGCTAGGGTCAAGACTTGTTTGTATTATTTTAATTAGATTTGGGGAGAGAAAAATCCTCCCAAACAAATTGTGTGCCTGAAAATAAAATTCAAATATTAATGATAACTTCGAATATTTTAAAAGCTTTAAAAATTCTCTATCTTGTTCTGCTTTACTTTTAATTAAATGCTTAAGCCCTTCAAAGGGATTCATTAACACATCTGCAATTCAGATTAATTCATTTTGTCACTGCTGTTTTGACAGATGGCCATATGTAGGATACAGTATTTTGCAAAGCAATCAGGCCACATGAGAAAAATTTGACAACAGATTGTGTTAATCTTTAAGGAAGTTTAATAATACATTGAAAAGCAAAAAGCATATTATAAAAATATATTTCAATAAAAGAGCGCGAGGTTTCCGAATTGAGGTTCTCTGCTAAGCCATTCAATTGCTGTTTCTCTCTCTGAGTGCTCTTCAAGTGTGTCATTCCTGGATCTTGGAACTGCTTCAGCTTTCAAACCTTAAGGGTTTGTCCTTCTCTCTGATTCATGTACACAACTCCCACGAGCAGCAATGAGTTACCCATAACGAGGAGCTCAGGCAGCTAAAGCTCAGCACCAGCGAAGAGTGCATTTGTTACCACCACCAAATGCTGTTTTCACATCCGCACAAAGCCGGCTATTCTCAAACGCCTTAACCCGGCAAACACTGGTGACTCTGGGCCAGATTGCAGCACGGCATCTGAGCTCAGCCTGAGCCTTAAAGCATACCTTTGGGTTTACAGCATGGAAATAAGCTCCCTTGGACCCGAGCCCAAACACTCAGCACCTTGCAGGGCTGATCCCCTCACCCTGGGGAGCTCCACATGAAGGAACTTTAACCCGCATTTGTGGAATAAAGTTGCAGTTCTAATCTGCTTCTCCTCAGCCAGAGTCCTGAAACAGTGATGGAGCCTTTGCTTAGCTTTGCATTACTAATTCTAGCTTAATTTTTATTCTTTTTTTTTTCTTCCCCTAAACAAGCAACATCTGTGGCTCTCCCCCGCAGAATTGGAGCACTTTCTGGTATTAAGATGCATTGGGTAAATCACAGAAACACATGCTTTTACACAATTATGGGTTAGCTGGTGCTTTTCAACCTAATTGTGCTCTACCAACGACTTCAGTGAGACAGGTCACATAAGGCAAATACAGTCTTTTTTTTAATGAAATACTCATCCAAAGACAGCTCAAGAAGAGGAGGAAAGAATTTTACAAATTCTGAAAAATTCAAACGCTGCCTTTGCTTTCTGTGTCTACATTCTTATTATTAATGTAAGTAACAGTGGGATGCGCTCCCAGAGAAAAAGGCAGTAGGTATTCATTACAAATTCAGTACTTCTTAGAAATATCTTGGAGAAGAGGAATTCATTTATTGAATAAAACCTCTTTTCAATATTATTTTTAGATAAAAAATAATCTGTCTGGGCTGGAGCTCATGAATTCATCTTCTTGTGTCAACTGCACTTGAAAAATTGCACTATGCTCTTTTTATGCTCAACAATTTCAAAAATGAGAAAAGTAAAACACTTAAGATGACCTAATGCTCTAAAATTCTGTCCTTTTTAAATTCATCATATACTTCAACACAAAGGCTTGTTGCTGTTTTTTCAGTCCACTTGTTGAGGATTCAAAACCCTGTCTCTCAAAAGAACATTTCATAACCCTTTCCAGGCTTTTTAAAATTTAAGGCCAGTAACAGAGGACAAGCCCTGGCCTGAGCAGCAGAAGAGCTGTGCTGGGGCTTCTCAGGTAGTGGAGCCTTCCAGAACTCACCAAATTCCCTGGTAACTGGATGTGTCACCCACCCTCAGTGCTGGCACTAGGGTGACATCCTCCTGCTATGCATAAGATATTCACTTAGTTCTGCTCACACCTCCATAAGAAGGCTGCAGAGAGAGTCACACCCAGCACCCAAAGCTGAGGATGTCATTGGAGATGACAGTCCCAAAGCCTGAGGGAATGGGTGCCCAAGTAAAGGAGAAAGAGAAGACATTTCCCCACCAGCCAAAGGTGGTACTGGAGTTAAACCCAACTGCAGCTGGGTAAAAACACAAAGAACATCACAGGTGGAGCTGCCAGTGAAACTGGAGTCCCCAGGGAATGGTTTATCCCATCACACTCTGATGCTCAGTGTCAGCAGAGGTCCCTACAAATGACCACGCTTGGCAACCCTGGGAATGAGCCTCAAAGGGATGGTTCAGGTGCATAACAAAGGGAAAGAAACACAGGGCTTTATCCCAAGCCCCCAGGGCAGCAGAGCCAGGTTTCAGCTGTGAACCACAGACTCTACTTATCAGACTGGTGATAAATAAGGGCTTGGTGAGGGAAGAAGGAGATGACCACTGACCTCGAAGTAAAACCACCAGTCATGCTTTGGGATTAGACCATGAAAGTAGACAGAGCACATCCAACTCAATTTTTCACTTATCTTTCCTGCTTTTCTTCACATTTCATTACCCACAGCAAAGCCATGTCACCAGCTAAGAGTACAGGTTAATCCCCAGGGAATGTGTTTCACTCAAGCTTAGGGTTGGAAATTCATAGGCTCTTAGACATTTCTAATGGTTTAAAAGGAGATATGACCATATCACACTTCCACCATTCTCCAAAAAACCCTATCTATGAAACCAAGGAATCTCAGAAACACCTTCTGGAAGGGAACAGCAATGGGATGAAAAGGTCACTGATGTTCAAACAGGTCTTATCTGGTAGAAGAGGCAGGAGACAAGGACTGAAGCAGTAGAAGAGGATCAGCCCCACTACAGAGATGCTGGACTATGGAGAGGTGAGACAGGGAAGCTGAAGGGGTGCAGCAGATCCCAGTCTAGCAACAGGCCCAAGCAGTGAGGATTGTGGCACAGGGTGGGAAACCAGCAGGTCAAGAGATTGTGAAGAGGCCCCTGGAAGGGCTCTAGTCCCAGCCAAGGACAAAAGCTCTACAGGATAACTGCAGCCAACGAGGAAAGAGGGAGGATTTAGCACATGGTGTTGGAGGTGACACAGAAGGACGACTGCCTGCCTGTGCACTTCAGGGTTTCCCCAGCTCAGTCTTGGGTTTTATCAGGAAAGACAGGCAGGAGTTAAGGCTGCTAAGCTGATACTTATGACTTATTAGCATGAGTTAAACAGTTAATTAGAAATTAGCTAAGTAGCTGCAGGGGGCCAGAGGCAATGGCAGTACAGTGGCAATGGGAATCACACGGACTGGGCAGCAGAAGGGCCAGTGCCATGGGACACTTGTCCACCCAGGCAGGAGAAGAAGGAGCTCTGCCCACAGCTCTGCAGGGCTCAGGAACTGCTGTCCCTCAGCTCTCACCCCTTTTTCCTATTTCAATGAGCCACACGTACAAGTTCTGTCACTGCACTCTGCAGATCAGCCAGGACCGAGACTTCTCTGGCCCGAGAGCCTCCAGGGTCAGTACACCTAATCCCTAGGAACGGATGGGAAGGGAAGCAGTGCACAAAAGCAGAGACACCTACAAACTGCATTGCTCAGACATTCAATCCAAAGAGATGCATCTTCAGCCAAGAAACTGTGACTCATGATTTAATTTTTCCAGGATAGAATACTTCAAAGTGATTCATTTGGTCAGTAAAAAAAAGTCCTACCATTTTTCAGTCTGAGGTAATGGTTAATTTCTTACTGGTTTCACCAATTTCCAGCTAGCACAATAAAATCAAACTGCAGGTGATACTCTCAGAGCACTAAGACTTTGAAACTTCCTTTTCTGTAACCAAAGTAACTGCTGCCTTTCAAAATGAACCTAATGCTCTAACTCTTTAAGAAGCTTTTACAGATTTGATCATCTTCAGAAGCGCAATTAAAGCAAAGCCAATGTGTTTATTTTGTTTCCCCAAGAAGAAACTGATTGAAACCACATTTATAGTCTTGGAACAGAGTCAAAACCCTGCTGAATTATTAGCCAAGTGTGCAGATTATTAATTGCCATAAAAGCCACTTACAATATGCATTTAATATCTGTATTGTTAAAGTGTCCACTCTGGTCAAAGTAAAATGGCTCAGCTGGATTTTCTCCTCCCCAGAGTGAGGCTGAAAAGCATCTGATATGAATTTCAGCAAACTAAATACTTCCCCTCCTTACTAAAATTCCTATGCATATCAGATAATGAGTCTTAACCTCAAAAAAGAGTTTAGGATCTGGATAGCAAACTTGAAAATTCTCCTCCAGCCTAATTTAAAAGCACAATAAAAATATAGGGGAAAAGACATTCTTCAATTTTAAAGAGATTTTTCATATTAAGCTTTGGTCTAAGTGCCCTTTCCTAGAGACGATCTAAATCCAATCCTCATGAGAGAGCAAACTGCAGCTCTACCAAGTGGATCTCATTGACAGACACCAAATTAACCAGCGGAAGCCTTACATTTCCAGCAGAAACCTTAAAGATTCAGCTCTTTGCAAAGAAAATACACAGGGAGCAGCTGCCGGAGCCGTAGCCTTAGCAACTACACCTGCTTCATACTCACGTCGGCTTTCATACATGCTCCTGGACTGGGCCCAGATTTTGAATGGATCTGGCTTTTTCTGGCCAGAAGTGTCCGGCTGGTCGGTGGCCGGCGCCTCCGGGGCGGTGTAGTCTGGCAGCACCTGGGTGCTGTGCGCGGGGGACGCGGTGTGCCCGCTGCGGTGGCTCGAGACGCTCTGCTGGGAACTGTTTTGGCTGTCTTTCCTTTCAAGTGGTTGCTGTAAGGAAGAGAGCGAGTGGAAAGGGAGAGAACAGACGGTTATTGGTCGCTGAGTGGGTGTTTTCCATCAATTTTTCTCTCTTCTTTGATCAGGCTTTTCTGCGTGCACATAAGTAAATGTGTAAGTCACAGTTTTGCTGCTACCCAGTTAATAGTGGGTACAGTTAAATTACCTGGTGACATATTCTGATAGGCAGACTGACAGAAAGAGATAAACAAAGTAATTTATCATTTAAAAAAAGCGTTTTTCCAACTCACAATAAGACAGATCTAAATCTCATTACAGGTTACTAGTTTCAGCGCACTTATTTTTTTCTGAGTTAAGGCAGAAAATCTCAACAACCTTCTATTCAGATAACATTTGGGTCTAACTTGAGCCTGAAAGAAAATGGAAGAACTACCAGATTTTACCGTGAAAACTCAGACTGTCCCTCTGAGACAGATTCAAGCACAGCCCTTACTATGCAAGATCACTTTCTCTCTGCAGCTCTTGCAACTCCCCACGTTACAAGTGTGTGGACAACAGAGTGCCTCTTTAATGGCTCTGCTCCCCAGAGCATCCAAGGGACTTCTGCAGACCTTAACAAATGTGAAAATGTCTATTTGAAGTTTGGTTTGTTTTAATTAAGTATATTAAAACAGGAAAAAATGCATCCATCTAAACTCAGGGCTTATTCCAAAGTAGTGTGTCAAGAGTTCTGACTGCTTACTATTCAGCTAAGCAGGGTATACAGCTCATAACTCAAATTCACCACTGTGTGCTCAAATGAAGCACAGGTCACATTTGCATTGCCAGGATTTGTACTACTCCATATGCAGCAAAATCCTCAACAAGAGCTCCCCACACTGTGCAGCAAATGCTTTTTAATGCTCTTTTGAGATGAACCTTGGATTGCCACCAAGGTTGAGTACAGTCTCCCACCTGCTCTGGAACAGGGAACTGTGTTCCCAGGGCTGCTGTGACACAGAGAGTGGCTGGAAAAACAGCATCCCACAGGTTGTTTTTCCAACATCCACTATTTCCCAGCTAAAAAGGGTCAGCTACTCACACCAATAAACCTCAGGTGGAAATTTAAGCCTCCTGCTGGCAGAGGAAATCTGAAAACATTGCAGCAGAAATCCACGCTTTCAGGTACTTCTCTCTAGGAACCCCAGCTGGGGAAGGGAGAGAAGCCAGCAGCAGACACAGACTGGATCAGCATGGGGGACTCACTGGCCACAGGTCTGGCAGCCCTCATCTCCCTCTGAACACAAGACCTTAGGCAGCCAATGCTCCATCACAGAGCAGCTGAATTAACTACAGAGGAGAAAGTAACCATAGAAAGTGCCCTCCTTGAAAGTCTTAAAAAACCTCAAAAACCCAGGTAAAATTATTGTGAGGTTGCACATTCTTCGGGTTTATGCTGAGAAAAAAATCCCAGCTTCAACAGCCCAAATAATGTTGACCTCTCAGCCTTGCATTTGAGCTGTTGTTCCACCACCAGCATCTTTTTAAAGGGTATCTCGGTTGACTAGAATGTGAAATTGCCTTTGTCCTTTAAAGCAATTTTGAACAAAGCTTACCTGCTGTGATTACTTATCTGCAGACCTTCAAATACAAATATCTGAACCAATTTCCAACATTTTTAGCTTTTTAAGTGGTAAATGAAACTAATTTACATGTAGCCCTTCAATTTTTAATGAAGCCATTTTTAAACAGATATGCTGGGGATAATCAACTTAAAAAAATAAAAAAAATACATCTCTCGGTCCAGCCATCTGGATTGGTTTGTTTGGCCAAACTACTAAAATAACTACAAGCATCCTGTGAAACTTCAGGCCAATCTCACTGGAAATAGCTGGTTATAGAATGTGGAGGACAGGGACTAAAATGTGAAGCTTTATTCAGCCCTTAGGGAAATAATGAGAACTCTCTGAAAGCTTTCTGATTTAAAAAGAAACAAAGTTTGGACTTCAAAAAGTGCTCTCACTTTGTGATAGAAAAGGTTTAAATTTTGAACAAACTGTGAATTCTGTTTTGCATTTGGATTGCAAATGGAAGTGCCAGCATATCTCAAGCAAAACTACCTCTAATTAAACTGGAGTTGAAATTGCAAAAAATAAGTATTTTTCCAGAAATTAGTGATAACCTCTTCAGTGGGACTGGTGGTTTTCCCAAAAATAACTCCATCAAAAAGCCTGAAACATCTCTATTTGGGAGCGTGAGAGGGGACCAGAGCAAGGGGAACATAACCATGGTAATAAGGAATGCATGCAATTAAATTAATTCAAGACAACATTTATCAACTTTCATATCACCAGAGGAGGCCAAAGAGGTTTGGGGCCAAACTTCTTTCCACATGTTGCAGCAGCTTCAGCATGTTGTACCCAGGAGGAATTGCAGGGGTCTGACCCTGCCATGGGCACTGCTCAGATGAAGTTTGTGTCTTGGTACACGTGGAGCTTTCCCAAGAGGGATGAGCTGACCAAATGCCATCAGAAGGATGGCTGGTCCCTCTCCGCCTTGTGCCCAGCTTTAGGACCAATCCTCCTGGGTCTGAATCTTAGTGCCCAGCTCGCTCAGCTCACACACACGGGCAGGAGAGCAGCAGATGAGCACAGGGCCTGGCTGGTGACAGAGCAGGAGGTTCTCACCTCACCCTGAGGTGCTGATCGTGGTTTTCAGTGTCACGTAAAGCAGATCAGCTGAGCTGTATTGACTTCTGCCAGGAGCTACCCAACTGCTGATAAGCACCAGTGGCTCACCACGAAGACCTTTACCAGATGTGGCTAGACATCAAGGCTATGGTGACTACCTCTAGTCCATTTTGGCAGACTGCACACTTAAATACAGGTGATGGGATAAAATAATCACCTTGCTACTGCTTTACAGCCAGGACAAAATAAATACATGGGAAGCTGGAGCTTCTCATGCCCTGCCCAAACTCCTGGGCTCTGAATGAAGAGGGATGCCTTGTAGAGACTCGATGTAGAACTGATTTCTCTTCCTGACAAAAAGAGGACATTGGCAGAGCCCCTGCCAATAAGGGCTGCTTATCCACCAAAAAATGTGCCAAATCTCTTGTCTGGGACTAGCTGTACATAGGAATTGCAGTTTTGGTCACAGGTCAGCTATGCTGACAATGCACTTATTCAAATCCAAAAGAAAAATATCAGATTTTTGGAAGAGCTTAGCATTTTATCCCTCCTGCAGTGATCCCATCTTCTGATGATCTAGTTGCAGATTTTGTGCTGTGGAGCTTTTTGGAGAAGCTGGTCCTGGCAGCGACACCAAACTGAACTGGAAGTAGGAATCTTTGCCCCCTTGTGGAGTATTTTGATGCAAGCAACAAGGAAAAAAAAATAAAAAGTTTGTTTTCATCCATGTCATACCAGGACCATTGCAGGGGAAAATGCTATAGTAGAGAATTCTCACGCTTAAAGTGTGTATCTCTAGATGTTCAATACAAAATATTATCCATTCTTATTTAAAAAACAATCAGTGGGAAATTAAAAAAAAAAAAGGAGCAGCACAGAGAGCTGCTGGGAGCATATCCTTGGTGAGGGGAAAGGGAATAAAGAACTTGGAAATGCCCAGTCCCATGTATAGCTGGAAAGGGGTTTTTTTTACTAATTTAGTTCTTTCACCAAGGCTGAAAAACTCTCCTTAATATCTGAGAAGAGCAAAGTGTCAGAAGATACACACAGACTGACAAATACAGCCCAGCAAACTGAGCTGAAGGCATTAAAACTTCCAAGGCTGTGCCACAGCCCCAGCACGAAGAAACCTCTCCACAGCTTTAACACCTCACCACAGCCTGGAGGTACCAACAGCATGAATTTGTCCTTTGGGGAATGCAGGACTGGGGGCTGAGAACAGAAAATAGGACTTGTTAAGGAAGAGCAGCCACTGTCAGTAAGTAGGGAATGTATCTGGGCTTTGGGAAAGGATATGAGAGAAGGAGAGAGGGCTCATCTCCTGAGCATAGCAGGAGAGGATGGACACCTGAGTCGTGACTTCCCTGATGCAGCGGAAGAAACAAAAAACAAGCACAAGTTAAGATCAAAGCCAACTGCTCCCAGCCTCGATGTGTGCTGTCCTCTAACTGCAGCTGGTTTATTATACTAGGAATGCTGGAAAACAGTCCCTGAGCACCAAGAACAGGGGGGAAATGGGCAGCACATCCCCCCCAAGCCCCACAGCTGTGCTGTGCTGGGGACAGCCCCTGGCACATGGCTCTGATTGCAGCTCCCGCATTCACCCCATCGCTGCCAGTGCAGCGGCAATCTGCAGGTCCCTGGGGTTCAGAGCATCCCTGGGAAACACGTGGGCAGAGTTCAGAGATGGTATCCCAGACAGGGACCGTGCCAGCAGGGCAGGCCTGGCTCTTGCCTGCCCTAAGTGGGAATCCTCATGGCCAAGAAGGTCAGGCTGGACTCCCTGTTGCCTGCAGTGGAGAAGCAGCCCTTCAACAAACCAAAGGGTGGTGTTAGACACCACCACTTCCCTGCTTCTGACTTGGCCACATGAGCTCTGGGGTTGGTGTAAATCCACCCTGGACTGCACACAGATGCCTCAAGGCACTTTGCTCCAGGTTTCCATGCTCAATCCCCACAGGTCAGTGATGCCCAGGGAGGAAGGAGCGGCCGCTCAGTGAAGCTGCCGCACGATGCTGCAGTGAGCACAACATCACTGCTAATTGCGCTGCCAACCACCCCGTGTGCAGCCAGGGGAATGGGAGGCTCTGCTTTTTGGGAATCCTGCGCTTTAGAGACAACAGCACCACCTAGGACCATAGGAAAAATTACTGAAGGAACCCTGAAAAGGCTTGGGAGAGGCACGCAAAAGAATGTCAGTAGAGACAGTAGAGAGAAATCTGCTGTTGCACAGCTACACCTGTTTGTAAGCAGCCTCTTTATTCACCAAGGTGGGATTATCCTGACATGGATCTACATGCTGCTCAGATTTTCACTGTGCACAGCTGTCAACCAGAGAGGTGCCTGACACAGCGAGATCCTGCTTCACCTGATGCCAAACGTGTGTGTGGCAAAGTGGGAGCATCCACGCTTTGGAAAGACCAAGGCTCGTGGATTAGGGCTGGTTTAATCACAGAAGTCATAGTCCAGATTGCGTGCAGCCAATCCTGCTCTGAGCAGGGGAGAAAGTGGAGGCAGAGAATAGAAACGTGCCAGGCATGTCTGTATTTTACACACTCTCTTGTGGTTCACCGAGGGCTGCAGTAACCCCGTGTGTGACAGCAGCGAGCGGGCAGGGGCTGGCAGGGCTGTGATTTGTGAGGAGCACACCCCGCACTTCTGCCTCCCAACATTAATGTGAGCTGACAATGGTAGAGGCCTGGGCTCACATGACTTTAATCAGTGCTGCCCTAAGCCATCAGAATCACATTAATTATTTCAGGGCTTTCTTTTTGGATGAGCAGAGAGCTCGCATTAGAAGCAAGAGCCTTCTGCTGAGCCACTTCCTAAACCTCTTGCCCAGGTTTGCAGCGAGGTGGGCTGTGCCCAGCTGCAGGTTTTGGCACCACCAGGGACTGTTGGTGAAGTTTCACACCATCTTACAGCACGGCAAATACCTCACTTGCTTTGCCTCCCCAACGCTCCTGGCAGAAAATTTTGTCTCTCCCCCTCTCTCAACAGATAACTGCAAACTTTCAGCCTTTAGGTATTGCATTCCCTTTAAAAATAAAACATTGCTTTTTGTTGCATACAAATAGCACATTAATTTCTTCCATAATATCATTCATGAAGCTTTAATGATACTTTAGATCACAGCTTCTGGGCTGCTAGCTAAGACGCTAAGATGTTTCCAGGTAACAGCTTTCCATGGAAATACATTCGGGGAGACACAAAAATATTGTTCTGTTATTGCTTTTTTAAAAAATGAGGAATCTTATAGCTGCAGGACAATCCTCCTCAGTATGGAAATGCCTCCAGAGCAGGCTCTCGGACAGCTGACTATTCCCTGGGAACTGTAACCATGCTCTGATCATGCTTTGTCTCTCCTGACAAGGTGCACGCTTTCCCATTCTGTTAATAATTCAGCCAAGGGTTCTCAAGAAAACTCAGTGAGTTAATGGAAAAGGTTAGTGCCTAGGAGCACCCGACAGGAATTGGTACCCGGCAAGAAGGTGGAGCCTCCCATCTTTCCAAAAGGAAACAATAGCTTTATTTTGGGGGGTTTTTTTTTGGTAAGTTAAACGACAGAGAAGCTCATCTGTCAGGGAAGCGGATCTGTAAACCTGAGGCTTTATTTGCAAACAAGTCCCCCTTCTGTACTGCATCTCCCTCTCATCTCCCCCATGCAGCAGGAGCCGTGCAAGGTAATCATGGTTGCAACAGAAAGACAACTTGAAACAATCGAGCCCCAGAAAGCAAACAAGCCAAACTCATGCTTTTTTTCCTTTAAAGCAGACAAACAGACAGAAATAGTAGCTGAAAAGTGCTTACCGACTTTGGGCTCTTCTTTGGGACTGGCAGTCCTGAAAAATGGCAACAAGGGAAAAATAAACATTAGCATTAAGCGTTACCTTCCCTTAAAGAAAAACCCCTAGGTGCATCATCCGAAGGTAGCCATCTGCAGAGTCATGTCAGCTTTCGCTCTGGCATCGGAGTTACCAGTCTGTTCATATCGAATCAAAGCCCGGCGAGAGGCAGCGGCAGCGGGGGGAGAGCTCTCCCTGCATTAGCTATGCTGACTTGTGCTGCAGAGCCGGGAGGCTGCGAGAGAAACCCACAGCCCTCAGCGCCTGCCTGGGCAGAATCTCAAATGCTCCCCTGGATTACAGGAGACTTAGCTCACAATTAAGCTGAGGCTCTTTGCTTTTGACGCGATGGCTCGGCGATTCTGATCGGACCAATCGCAGCGGCGCAGGGGGAACAGGTTGATTTTTTAAAAAGTATTTCTCTAGAAATTGATTTTGATTTTTTTTTTTTCTGAAGGGAAAATGTGCATTGGGCTTGAGCCGAGAGGTGTGGGCTGGGTGAGGGAAAACAAAAGCATGAGGAAGAATGAGCTTTTCTCCCTAAAATTATGAATGTTACTGGAAAAACACACGTTTTCCTTCCTGTCCATCCTAAGTGTAAACCTTTGAAGCCCGAGGTTTAATCTGTTGGGTACAATTTCAGAGAGCTGTGGCTTGGGAACAGCACTACCCCTGACCCCTGGGGGGGATGCCAGGGAGCTTGGAGAAGGGGGGCTTACACGGATTGCAGGTGATGTAGAGGAAAAAAGGAGGGCACCAGGAAAGGTTTTTTTCAAGGATAATTTTGCATTTTGAAGCAGCCTCTTACTCAGTCTGTGATGAGCAAGAGAACTCAAGTGAGATTTCAATCAACTACTTGTGCATAGAGCCCAGTTGCCAGCAGCAAAGGAGACACTTGTCTGGGGATTTAGCTACAATGAAGGAAAAGCTCGTTCTTGGGGTCAAGACCTCCCTTTTTCTCCCCGCTGTTGGAAGAGAGAGGAAACCCCCCATATTTTTCTCTGCGTGACACTCCAGAAACAAACATAAACCAAAACACAGATTACACTCCACATTAAGTGCTCAGTAATTCAGATGTTTGAAATCTGCTTTTGTCTTTAGGATGTGATTTATGTGGCATTTATGCTGCATTACGTTATCTACTTTATGCATTTTGTTTATTCTAAACCCCATGCCCTCATCTAACTTTTACATAGAGAATAAAATAAGCTATTCAAGTGAATTACAAATCTGTCTAGGAAGATGCTTATTTTAAGGTAATTTGGGAGATGTTAGCACTGAATAGGGAAGATCCACAATTAAAAGTGATAATCAGAGCTCACTTTGGTGCTGCTCTCAGACTGGGATGAATACTGTAACAAGTATTTTAAATGAAATCTTTGCAAGCTTTTGAGGAATATCTGTACTCTGCATGTCACCCTGATGCATTCCCAGCCAATAGCTGATACCCCTCCAGGCACTGATTGATTGAGGGACAATGAAACATCAAACTGTTTGAACTAAACAATCAAGACTGCAGCTTCATTTCTGCTGACGGGGACTGTGTTTGTGTAATACCCTTAAAGAGGAAAACACGCATAACATTCGTGGCAAGTCACATTTTTAACAGGCATCATTTATCACAGAGATAAACACACAGATAGATTCTCCTCTCTCTCTCTCCCTCCTTCCACATGCATGCACACACGTTTACTCTCCCTTCCCAAGAGATGATCTTTCCTATTAAATCAATACACAGAACACATCCCCATGTACTCACGCACCCTTGACAGACCAGCATGAGACAGAAAAGATTTAACAACATTTTAAATGTTCCCTCCAAAAAATAAAGCAGAAATGCAGATGAACTGCTGGGTCAAACTGTATCAGAATTCTGTCTAATGCATCACAAGCATTAAATGCTAAAATTTAGTAAGTACGAACCACTGAACAAACCTTTCCTTCAAAGTTTGTCATTAATGTTGGCTGTTCCAACCCTAGAGACGGAAAACAGTTGAAAAATAATGGAAAACACATCAAGGCTATTGTTTGGTGGGTCCTTCAGAGGCCAATGAATCTTAGTGTCACTGCTCTGTGCCAGACTCTGCTGCAGAACAAGCAATAATTTACTTCTTACCAAAATAAGTGACTGCAGAACATGTTACAAATGTTGGTAGTTTTTCATGGGACAAACTTATAGTCAGGGGAATAACCTGCCTGTACACTTTCCTGTGAAAATATTATTTATTCATCTAATTAGGGTCTCATTTTAGAACTCCAGTTCCTGGCACAGCAGGCCAAATGAGCAAATGATAGCTATAATGGGGAGTTTTCACGCTCAGATGATGGAATGGATGCCGTATTTAACAGCAATGAACACAAAGTGCTTGAATAACCCCCAAATCATGGGAGCTCCACGAGCAAGGAAATGCCAAGCTTTTCCAAAAAGCTTCTGCTGAAAACATTTCCCAAGCCCATGAATTTGGGATAGTGACAACTGCAAATTACAACATTGGCCTTAGGATTCCATTTACATGTCCCATCCATGCCTTGCTAGGAACCTCATCCTCCTGGCTGCTCCATTCTCTCCCAAAGCCTCACTGCAACATTTTCAGAGGTAAAAAGGTAAATGCATCTTCTAAATTTGGGGGGTTTTGAAGATACAGATTAGAGAAGATGGAAGAGTCAAGCAATCACACAGGCCTGTTGTCACCACAGAGTTAACAATGTTTTAAAACAAATGAGCACATCTGGTAAACAATGTCAATATGACCTAAAACCCCTTGAATGGGCTCATTGTAGCTACTTACTAAATGTGCCTGGAATTAAATTAATTAGAAAACACAAATTACTTCCCTCTAAATAACAATGTAATAAAGCAACTGCTTAATGAAAAATATCAGTGATCAGTGAGCAATCCACAAGAACAAAAAAAGGGATTGTAATCAAACTAAATTCACAGACCCATCAGCAAAGCAAGAAAGACTTCATACGAGGTTAGTCAAAAATGAGTCAGATAGAGGGATCTAAATTAAACTAATTATCACAGAGATTATTACATTTATCTTAACAAAACCCTCTCCCTTTTCTCCCCAGTACTCCCTAAAGCTCTCTGTACAGCTGGCTGCATCCATCTGCTCAACTACATTTTGTAACATGGGGGAAAAACGCAAATCATTAGGCAAGTTTTGTAACATGACTTCAGCACTCTTCATGCACACAAGGAGCTGCACTTCTGTTGCATGACAACTGTGTTATCTTGTGAGTGATGTGACCCATGAGTTAAATCCATAGTTCAGCTTATTTCATATTATTTGTGTTAACTGTGCAGTCTTGTGTGGTAAAACTTTTGGGAAGTTATAAGTTTGCTAACCCTATTTATGATGAGTTCATGGAAGAACACGTGGGACAATACTTGACCCCAAGTGTTGCTGTTTCCAACATGCAATTTTTAAAAGAACATTTTTTTTCCTCAACTCCTTTGTTTTTATACAACCTAAGTAACGTGGGAAAACCACGAAATATGGCAAACTCTGCCTTACTGAGCATACACAGAATGCAATGTGTGACTACAAACCCACACCACAGCCTGGTTCTGGTGAGAGCTCAGAAGGCCAAAAATGCCCCAAAATTACCTAAATGCACACCAGACACAACATGCCCTGTTCCACAGCCCTGTGTTTTAGAGATGGTGAGTCAAAATTACCTAAAGTTGAATCCTAAGGAAGACTTCTCTCGAGGCACTACAGGAGTCATGCAGTCAGCCCATCCCTACAGCTCGGACACGTGGAGGACAGATGCTGTGAATACTTTTCACCACACACACAAATTATATATTTCAGTGGGATTTCAACTCAAGCTGGAACAATTCAGTAGTTTGCACAAGCCACCCATAGGACAAAGGCTCCTGGAGCTGCTAAGGGCAGTCTGAATGTCTGACTAACATCTTATGTATGGTTTACAATACCTGTGTACTGCTCAACATTTTTCAGTTTTGGGGTGGTTTTGAACATGAGAGAGAAGAACAGCTGTTTCTAGATCTTCACTTGCAGAGTTTCTTAACTCTTGCAACCTGAACAGCTTATGGACCATTGATAACTAAGAGCAAAATAAGCCATAGGTGAGTTTAAGAGGAAAGGTCACCCATTAGGTTTTGCCCTTTTGCTTGTCACCTGCAGCCCAGAGTGCACCAGTGTTGAAAATTAATTGGAGATGAAGAAAAACACAAGAAAATAAAGATTTCGGACTGTGTCCCAAGGTTAACATTTACAGAGGAAATGTTTCTGCTTGGAAAAAAAAATAAAACCTTCAAGCTTTCTAAATAGCACTAACATGGTGCTGAATAAAAACCAAGGGCTGTATCAGAGAAAACAGACACTTTGAAAGATGGGGTTTAGGTAAAGCACCAGTGTCAGGGGGTGCACAACCATATACCTGGCATTGAACATTGATTGCTGCTTTCTGTGAGCAAAACAAGGAACTTTAAATAATTAAAGCTAATGGCCATTGGTGCTGCTGGGGGGGGAAGGGGACAGGAGATTGGTGGTGACAAAGCAATCACCTTGAATCTGCATGATCCATTGCCACAGAATTTCTAATAAAGGACAAATACTATTTCAAAGAGTAGATGGAAGTTCATCTTCTCCAGAGCAGAACAATCTGCAGCAAAATCAAGAAGAAATCCCCTGACCTACCAGCCAAACTTTTCTGCTCGTCATCGTGATTTCCATAACAAGAGTGTCACTGCATTAGCAAAAAAAAAAATTAGCTATGCAATACAAGCTTTAAGCAAGAGAATAATTTACACTGCAGCAATACAGCCCTACCATAAAACAAGTTTGGTAACTACCAAATGCAGTGAAAAATGCTACATTTCTAAAGCTAATGCTTAATCCTAATGCCAAGAAAGCAATGTTTTGAAGAGATCATCTTGGGCATTATTAACCCACTGTCACTGACGAAAAGCATAATGAGGCATGGAACATTATTGTCATTAAGAAGAATTTCAGTTCTAGATGCTCTGAAGATGCTAAATTTTATTAGGCTCCCTCATTTTTGGTTGGGATTATGAACAATTCCTTGCCATTAAAGTCTCAATCATATTTTCAGCATCCCAATTGATTTTAGAAGTGATAAAAAAGATATAGGCTAATAAAATGCCATTTAATTACTATGAAAATATAAATTTAACTATGCAGTAATATATATATATGCATAAGATAATTCCAAGACAGTAAGATAATAAAGAGATTGAGAATTAGTGTGACAATTACCCATCTAGCCTATGGTTGAAAGCATGTCAGCAGTTCTTGTATTTTTATTTTGAAGCTCATTAAATGAAGTGCTTATCATAAAGCTCAAGCTGTCGGAGTAATATGCTTAGATGAAAACCTTTGTTGATATTTAAACAAATATGTACATAGACATTAAATTTCTGAAATCTCACAAATTTCAGGAGCCAAACATTAGAATTGGAAAGTAATGACAGACCTCCACTTTCTTACACAGATAAGGGGGGGTGTACACACAGTATTCAGTAGCTATTTTTCATATACATAAGCATTTATGTATGGCTATCCATAAGCTCAAGCTTTATTTCTGGAAACCCTCTCATAGTTTTTGGGGCATGACCATGCAGATGCTGAATGGCAGCAGTACCTCCAGGCAACCCCAATGCCACTCCAAACTCAGGAGAGAGGACACTGGAGAGGAGAAACCATATTTTGCTACAGTCACATCTGTATTTATCCTGCCAGTGAGAGTGTTTGTCTTCAGACTTACCACAGCACTGCTACAAGGTGTAAATCCATGTGCTCAAGCTGGGTGGCTGATGGCAGATTCTCATGTTTCATATCTGCTGAGCAGCCTGCACAGAGGCTCTTGGCAATAGCTGGGTGCTGCTATTGATATGTAACATCCCTTTATAATGAGCTAGCATTTACAGAATGCTCAGGCAGATTCAGACCTGGGCAGTGCACATACACACATGGCACACTAAAAGGCTCTACTAGATAACAATGGTTTTATGGATGTTTTCACAAAACACAACTTTTTATTATTATTATTATTATTATTATTATTATTATTATTATTATTATTATTATTATTATTATTCTATTAAAATAGATCAGTAACTTGATATAGTTTCAAGGTAACCTGTACATCTCAGAAACTAATCCTCAAGCACGGAAAGGAGACTTCTGAGGACTGGTATTTACTTGCATATCCCTACCAACATCACCTTCATGTGCTCCCAGCCAGAGGGTCCTGACCTGTCCCAGCATCCTCAGCCAGCTGTGTCACCTCCCTCAAGCTCAGCCTTCCCTACCAAATCTGTCTGGCCTACAAGCCCTGCCAAACTCTTAAGCCCAACTTATGGCACACTGCAGGTCTTCTGGCACAAAAGGCACAGGTTAAGCAAGTCTTAAAGCTGGTATAACCTAATTACTATCATGATCACAAAAATAAATCTGAGACAAAAATAAACATTAAAATGAATGAACATAAAATCCCAGTGCAGAATGGGAAAAACATTTAAATTCAGAATGGAGAGACTTAGAGACATGCAGACAGATATTTAAAAGCAATCCATTTCAAAACAAAACCATTGACGAGTCCATTACAAACTCATCCTTCTTCCTCAGTTTTGCCCACCTGCTATTGCTTTTAATGACTCTCCAAATGTATTTAATTACAGTGATAAACAAAGACCTTTCTTGGATTTCTGACACCTCATTACTTCTGTTATGGCTGGTTATTATAATGCCAAATCAAGGCAGCAGCTATTGCACCTACCTGCAGTGTGGCTGATAAAAACTCATTATTTACTTGCACACCAAAATGTCACCCAGGCAGTATGTAAGGGTAGGAGGAAAAGCTGAGTGGAACGAAACCCTCCTTGCTGCACACCTCCAAGTCTGCTCTATTTCCTGCCGTGCAAATCCTGATGAAGATGTGGGAGGCACATCTCCAGCTAAATCTGCCTTATCTAATGCACAGCATTAGGTTCTGCTGTGCCACCTTGTGTTACATCACATCACATTTGATATAAAACAACACTGTGTGGGTTTAAGTTGCTCCACTTACACCACTTCAGCATTTAATACCGAAACCAAATCAACATAAGGTGAAAAAAAAGCACAAACTTTCAAAACCTTAAGCTAAGGAGTGGGAAAAAAAGCAAACAAACAAGCAACCCTTCAGGAAGAGTTTCAGAGCTCTCATCTTTCATTTGATGAGCAACCTCCTGTTTTGTACTCATTTCAGAGCCTACTGCTTTCTGCAAGATAGGATGATTTGGGCAATAAAACCTCCTGATGAGGAGATTTCAGCCATGTTTTTTTTCTTCCAGCATTCAGCAAATGCTTTGGTTTTCTTACTGATGCTAAAGCAGATCCAGATTCCCTGCCACAGAAAGGCAGCCATGCGTGTAACGTGCACGCCACCGCTATTGTGCTGTCAGCACACAGGACTACACAAAACTGACATTATTTCCCTATTCCCAATATGTTAATTGTTCAGCTCCATAGTAAATAAAGTACAGGTTTCCTCCTGGCCTTAAAGCTTGCTTCATGAAATAGCAAAAAACTTTAGAAGATTACATCAACCCTTGAAATAAATGCAAAATGTGTAACAAAATGCTGAATAATGAATCAGCAACTGTTCTATCCTATTTTACACTTCCAAGCAACTCTGGAGCTCAGATGACACATATATCTGGGGGACACAAGCTATAGCATAGATAGGCCATGCTGCCACAAAAATCCAGGGTAGCTCATGTTAAAGCTGATGCTGACCCAAAAAGCAGATTTCACATGCATCTCTTCATTTGCTTACTCATTTCCAGGAGAGAATCAGTGCAAATGGAGCTAATGAAGGGTAGCTGAGGGGAAAACACTTGGGCCTCAAATGCCTAACAGATTAGTGTCAGCAATTCACATGTATCACACCAGCAATAGCTGGAAATTCTGCAGGCAATTAAAATGCTCATACCCCAGCAATGCAGAATCTCCCTCATTATCAGAACTGTAATATTATAAAGCTGCTTGTTTTGGAATCAAATATTCATAGAACAATGTGCTTTGTCTGGAGTTCCTTGGCCTCCCATAGTTTAGGAAAGGCATTTGGGTATGAATACTAGAAGCTTGAAATAAAAAATCAAAACAAAACAAACAAACCAGAAAGAATTCTGATGTGGTATCTTTATATCTGGAATTTTGGGAGATTAAGGTAGGATTTTTGCACACGTGGGCTTTTTGACATTTGGGTTTATCAATTACTGTTTCAACTGGATGTCTTGTACAGAAAAATTCCAGCAGGACCGGGCAATGTTAATTCATTAGTTCATTTATTTATATGAACATTAGTAAGATACATTAAACTATTTGGTGTCTGAGCAAGCTACCAACAATTACCCTTGTGGCTGTAGCGTCTGTAGGCATGAAAAACCTGGGTGAAACCCTGCTGCCTCCTGGAGTCTAATGGGAGCTCTGCCATGGATTTGAGCATCACCAAACCTCCTCCCACTTTGTGTTTTTGGTAAGCAAAGTCATCCCAAACCTCACAAATTCAGATCATCAAAAACAAACGACTAATGTCACTAAGATTAACACCTGTAAAGCACTTTGAAGGAGAAAAAACACCACATAATCCCAACATATTACATTATTTATAAGACGACCTGATTTAAAATGTTAAGTTCGGCTTATTTTTATCACAAAGAGAAAACAAGTTTCTGCTCGCTTGCTTTACAAAACCAATTACTGTGATCAGTGTATGGAGCTGCATAACAATACACAGCATTGTCCCAAAAAGGCGTATCTAACACTCTGGAGCTGCTGCAGGAAAATTAACTCGAACACTGGATTGAAACACATGCACATAAGCAATTCTAATGAGGGCTATGAACTTCAAACTTCTTATTAAAAATACCTTAACTTACAACATTTCCTTTATTTCATCTTTTCCTGACTTCAACTGATTTTCCTATGTGCTCCTTGATACACTAGTGCCTAATCAGAATAAGGCTGTGAGAGAATAGTAAATGTTACATCAAATGTGCTTTAAAATCTCAACAGCTTCTTTTGGTGTTAGAATATAACTCCAGTCAACAAAGAGAAGAGAATAACAAAGAGTGACTTGGTGGTTTGAAGAAAAAAAAAAAAAAAAAAGATTCAGCTACTCCCAACTAAAGGTTTCCCCAGTCCTGCTCCTGAACTGAAAGATTCAACAAACAGGTTTGGTGGGATACCTGAGTAGAAGGTACCAGGAGCTTTGGTAGCTGGTGGTGATGGACAGAAGGTAAGATAAGGAAAAAGTCGATTTGGGAAGGGATTGTTAAAAAGTTTAGAAGTCAACTGAGCACACCAGAGGGCAGGAAGGAATTAGATCTGCCCCTGATCTGGAAGAAGCTGCCACAGGAAGACCAACCATAACAGTGGCCCATGAAGGATGCCTGGCACCAGCAGCTCTGTGCTCAGCCAGATGAGGTCCAGGGAGTTCCTAGATACAAACACAGCACAAAGACCTCAGTATAAAGCTCTGGTCCCTCTGTCCTTGAGCTGAAAACACTGCTGGAAACGGTGAACTTTTCTTCCCATTCCACAAGCTTTGGCACTGTCAAACGTGCTCTGTGGTAACCATCAGATGACTCCCAGGTTGTGATTTTTGTCCCAAATGCAGCTTGGACTCACTTTCTCTCTAATTCAGCAGCTGCTAAGACAGTTTGAAATTTTCTGGCAGCTCAATGCTTAAGTGGCATGACTTTCAAGTCACTCTTCACTGCAAGCCTAAAGGGTAAACAGAAGTGAGTGGCTTGTTCAAAAGAGTTCAAGTCTGCACTGAATAGCTGATTGCAGCTCTAATTATACCATGCTTTTACATCATTAGGGACAGCAAATGAAAAGGAGCTCTAATTTCATCCCTTCTTTTTTTTTTCTCTCTTACCACTCAATGATCCAGTTCCAGCTAAAGAAAGGAAGAGAAAACTTCATTTCCAGGTGGGAATTCCAGAAAGGAAAGGTCCATGTAGCTAAGGAGACTAAATACATTTATTGCTTTAGAGCTTTGTATTTTTTTTTTCCATTGTTGCAAACTTTTGTTGTAGTTACATGTGTCACAAGGAACTTCTCAAACCTACTAACCTGAGGAGGTCATAATATTCCCATAAATAGGGAGTTTACTATGGACTTTTACATAGAAGTAAGACTCAGGTACCCACTGATGGGCATTTAGACAAGTAGATGCTGCATTGATTCCTCTTCCCATAAAACACATTTAGTTTTGACACTCCAGTATATATCTACATATCTATCTAGCATATGTATTTTTTTCAGAAGATGCAATTCCATTCCCCAGTTTAATGTGACTGTGGCTCCAGGGAAAGCAATTAGAAATGGCACTGATTTGCATATGACATGTGAGTGACACTTCACCTGCGTGCCTTTACTTTGATCTGGAGCAAAGTGGGAACACACATCTTCCAGGGGATTACGTAGATCAGGCTCAAGGTTTATGCTATTTTTGACCTTCCAGTGAATGAAGATGCATCTAAGCACTAACTGTGAAAGCTTTGAATGTAAATTGTCCATTCAAACCTGCATGAACACTGCTCAGTGTAGTTCTTAGAACTGAACACAAACTAAACATATTTTGGTTAACCTGAAGAGTGACCTAAAAATGGAGGAAAAAGGGAAAAAATAATCCTCTTTAATCAGAGGCAATTCACAAAATATAAAATACGTGGAAGTTTTCACTGAAACAAATACTAGATGTTACTGATTCCAAAAAATACAGCACAGTAGTTTTGCAGAATTCCTTGTTCTGGCACATCCCCCCACCTGTCCCAACAGACACAGAATAAAAGTCCCTTGGGAAGCAGGGAAATTATTCTGACAAAATGTTTCTTTTATTATTAATAGAGTCTGTGCAGAATGGAGAGGTATTTGAGAACTGCTTATTTCAGCTGGTTACAGTGCATAGGCAAGGCTTCAATGACTAATGGATTTCAAGTGGCAAATAATATTACCTTGTTTCTTTGCTTTATAAGTTTTTTTTGCTTTTTTTTGTTGAAAGTACTTTATGTACTTGGTAGGTTAAAATAACCTTTTCAGCTACAAAAATTCAAAAGAAAGTTGTACCTTTTGTGGCTGCATTAACACTAACTCTTTAAAATAACCGAAGTATGTAATCATAATTTCCAGTGCAGGGACAAAAACATATGCCTAATTCTGCATTTTGTAGCAGCAGCACTGGTTTACTTTCAGGTGCAGAGCTCTCAAATGGTCCTGCTGGGTTATCAAGCATCTCCTCTGCTGTTGCAGGCACCATGTCCTGTCCCCTTCAAACGTGCTGAGCTTCACCTTCAGGCAGTAAAGCCTTCATGCCTCCTCCAGTTTGACTTACAGGCTCTAATGGCTTGGCACTATCTTCTCATTTCCAGTTTAAATTACTCACAGCCAAACAACACACAGTTATTCAGCCAACTCCTTCATTTAAGTACCTTCTATCTTTCCTGCCTAATAAAGACAATAATTATTTTGTCCCCTCTGTCCCTTCATTTTGCCAAGCAAAAGCAGCTTTGCCAACCAGCCCAATCAACCCTCTGCACCCTGGGAGGGATGAACTCTTTCTGAACCCCTCAAGATCAATGAGTTTTATCCAGTTTTATCCAACTATACGTGAAACAGGAAAACAACAGCAATATGATTAATCCTACAGAGTGGAGGAGGGAGAAGAAAATTTAAAAACAATTAAGCTAGAAAGTAGAAAAGGTAAATTTTCTATGAGGCCTCTGGAAAGCAAATTCTCAGTGATCTGACTTTGAAGTGATGTCAGAGTGAAGTCACATCACTCAGTGATGTGACTTTGAAGTATTTCTCCCTCTGCCCCAATCCTGCTAACGATTTTAGATTGCACATAAGCACACAGAGGGGGCATTTCAGCTTCATCCCTCCTGAAATCATCCTTGTGTTCCTCACTCAGAGGCAGCAGCAGGATTCGCCCTCTCCCATAAGCCAGTGCTTCAGCTGAACCCACTTCACAGTAAATATTTTACAGGCTGTTCTCAGCAGCTCTGCGTTTGCATTTCAACAATTAGACCTCCTTGTTGGGGGTGCACCAGCAGCTTGGAGCAGGCAGAGCTTTTCCTGTGTATTGCACATCTCTTTCTGATATTTTTCTGCTTGATTAGTAATCACTTCTAAAAATCCTTTTGACAGCTCTTGAATACAAGCCTTAGTGTGGCAGGGATGCTTCCTGCACAGCAGGGCTGAATACAAGTGCTGGGCTGAATGGAAGAATGCTGACAGCATCTGAGCACTTTCCTCTCTGGACACCAGAGGGAGGAGGAGGAAAGGACAAGCGACAGGGAAGCTGAAGAACAGCTTCAAAAGCCCTGAAGGAGCTCATCAGACACCCGAGCCAAATACATTTCTGCAATGGGACCAAAATAAATAGCGGCGCCTTGTCTGGGGATGGTGCTGCTGAGGAGAGACTTGGCAGGGGTAACACGAGGTAAAGTTACAGGGGAAAGGACCCGAGTGCAGCAGCACTGAGTGCCAGGTGGATTTTAGCCAGTTACACCTTTTGTGTTTTTTAAATAGTTTAGGTTGGAAAGGACCTTAAAGATCATCTAGTTCCAACCAGCCTGCTGGGCACAGGACACCTTCCACTATCCCAGGGTGCTTCAAACACCATCCAGCCTGGCCTTGAACACTTCCAGGGATGGGGCAGCCACAGCTTCCCTGGGCAACCTGTGCCAGGGCTTCACCACCCTCACAGGGAACAGCTTCTTCCCAATATCCAATCTAAACCTACCTACATTCAGTTTAAAGCCATTCCCCCTGTCCTGTCTCTACATGCTCTTGTGAAAAGCCATTCTCCAGCAATCTTGTAGGTTCCTTTAGGTACTGGAAGGTGCTGTAAGGTTTCCCCAAAGCTTTCTCTTTTCATGTTGAGCACCCCCAGCTCTCAGCCTGTACTCATAGCAGAGCTACTCACATCCTCATCCCTCTGATCATCTTGGTGGCCTGCTCTGGACGGGCTCCCACAGGTCTGCGTTGTTCCAGTGCTGGGCCCCTGAGCAGGATGCAGTGCTCCAGGTGGGGTCTCACAAGGGTGGAGCAGAGGGGCAGAGTCCCCCCTCACCCCCAAGGAGCTTTGGGTGCAGCCCAGGACACGGCTGGATTTCTGGGCTGTGAGTGCACATGGCTGGGGCATGTCCAGCCTCTCATCCCCCTTCATCACCTCAGAATCCTTAAACAAACCTGACTGGTTTTGGTTCTGAGGCTGCTCCTGTGCATACTCTGCTTGGCTTCTCTGCCACAGCTTGAGAGCCTTTTGCTCCAGCTTGCCCCTGGGCATGAGGAGAACTTTGTTTCAGTGATTAACTGTGGACCAGGACCACAAGGATCTCCAAGTTCTGTACCACAAGAGCGTGAAATTTGAAACTGCAAGTGCTCTGTGCTGAGATGGAAATGAGAAGACCTTGAAGGAAGGAGGCAGGCAGTTCAAGGAGACTGACATGGTACCTTATCTAGGAAGGTGATAACAAATGTGGTTACTATCTTGATTAAATTAAAAAAAAAAATAAAAAGATTCAACAAGATTACAAGGGAGCTATTTACTATTTTATTAAAACTAGGCTTTTATTTCCTCATCAAAACTTTTCATTATGCCTTCAAGGTTTTAGGAGGATTATTAAATGTCAGGCACAATTCAAATAATTAATATATGGTGTTACCAGATATATATGCACTCTCCAGGAGCATTAATAATAGCTGCTATTTTTCTTCCAACCATATTTTCTCCATAATACATATATTAATCATAAGAATGAAGTGCATTTTTTAAATCTCTCTAGTACTATAAGTCTTTAAGGAACTCACACTTTGAAAATTGGAGAATTCTTAATATATTCTGTTCTCTACTTTCTAATTTACTATCAAAATACAAAAACACAGTAAGCACTTGGAAAGAAAGGAATATAGGAAAGGCAGTGCTTTCTCCAGAGCTGCTATTAATTGCAGAATCAATGTATTCAATGCCTTGAAATAGGTCTTGGAAAACAACAAGCCAGACTTGTAAATTCAGGAAACAACTTGTCCCTTGTTAAAATGGACTGGCTTTTGGTGTTTACTACAATCAAAACACTTCAGAACAGTCAGCAGGAAAGTATTTTTATAGCACACACTCCCTGCAGGGCTGGCTGGGGGCTGTGTTCATCACCTACTGCCTCTGCAGCGTGGTCATTCCTGTCATCCACAGGTCACCCAAGTGTGTGCTGTCCATAAAAACCTGCATGGGACACGGAGCACAGTGGGGACCTTTGTCCCTCTGACAGCCCCACTGCCAGTGCCAGGGAGGGAGGGAGAGCTGAGCCCTCTGCTCTTGACTGCACACAACAGCCGACCTGGACTTTGCCTGTGAGCTTGACCCTATCCCAAGTCTCAATCCATAGCCTAAAGGGGTGCTAGCTCAGGTTACTGTGTGCAGGGAAAGAGTTCCTGTGCATGGAGTGGCCAGTCACAGGTCACTTGCCAACCATGCTCCATGTGGGCTGCCTGTGGGATGGGTTCTGTACCTGCTGGTGGTCTTGGCAATGCTACCAAAAAATGAGCTCAGCTCCCATTGGCACAGGAAACAAAGGTGCATAAGTCACACTGCAATTGCTTACAATTGGAGAAATTTAAATTCTCTTCTGTGCTCCCAAATGTATCCCAGTATAATCCTTCCCCGATTAAGTCATTAAGTATCTGATTTTGAACACTGCAAATTACAGAACATATTACCAGCATTTTCCATATCTCAGAATAGCTCAAGGAATGTCCATGTTCTATTTAAAACCCTCAAGTTTGCAGAGCATGAGACCAGGGCTTGTTATGTAAGCAAAGGCGTAGCCACACGTGTAACCACACCACCCTCCTGCCCATTACCAGCTCTGTGTGCATGTGGGAACCTCAGCATCCCCCGCAGTGCAGCAGCACACAACAAATAATTTTAACCATCTATGTGACCTGACAACTGCCAACTTGGGGCAGTTCCTACACCTCGGGAAAAAAGCCATTTCCACAGAGAAGCTTAGGAGAGCAGATCTTCCGTGACATGCATTTTTTCCTTTTTTTAATTTCAAGAAGAGGTGTTTTAAAGCAGTTTTGAAGACTTACCTCCTCGCTGCACCAGCAACGTGACTTCGCTTCCCTTAGGACATTCAATCAGCATATCCACCACCTGGTTGTGAGTGAGGCTCTGCACATTCTTCTTGTTGACTTCGACTATGAGGTCGCCCTCCTTCAGGCCGCGGCACCGCGGGCTGTCCACAATTTGTTTGACTCTTTGGCCGCCCCCACCGGGACTGTCTGCTATAGTAAACCCAAAGCCCATGGGCCCTTTCACTATGTGCACAGTTATGAGTTCAGGCTGTGTTGCTATCGAGGATGCCAAAGACACCGTGTCGTTGGGGTAGCCATGGGGTCCATTGGAGGAGACCTCAGCCGGGCTGCTGGGCCTCGCCTCCTTTGTGCCATTAACTTTCCCTGTTTTACTACTGTGGCTCGCAGGGGAGTCGTAGTTTTCCTGCCCGTTCACAATGATGGGCTCTTTGTCCAAAATCGCCACGGATGTGACCAGGCTCGTGTTGGGGTCGTCGGGGTCAAAGGGCAGGGGGTAACCCCGGCACAGTTCGAGGTCCACGCTGGCACCGATGGGGATGGACTGGAAGATTTTCACCACTTGGGCGTGAGTGTGCCCCAGCACACAGGTGTCGTTCACGCTGACTATGACGTCCCCTGCAGCAGACACAGACAGACAGACCATTTTGTGCACTGCAGAAAGGTGAGGACTCCAGCCTGAGAGCAGATCTGCAGCATCCACAGGTACCACTCACAGGCAACAGCAGTATTTCAGCACAAGCAGAAGGAGTGGTGACACTTGGGCGGGCAAAAACTCTCTGGATACACGGCATAAAGCCTTTATGTACATAAATGTTTTTGAAAGTGAAAATGGAATTGGCTCATGCAAAAAATTAATGAATTTAAATGATGGTATATGGCCCATTTCACAGCTCTTTTGAAGTCCAGCTCTCCCTGTTACACGTTGACATATGATCTAAACAAAACTGAGAGCACATGGGAGCTGTAACAGAAGGCTCTCAAATACCAACTGCTCAAACACAGTGAGTGCCACATGTCATGTCTCATACTTCAGCCTGAAATCCAGCTATCGATTAAGTTATGAGTCATTTTATTAACACTGGGGCTGCAAAAGAGGGATGTTGAGTGCTGTGATGCTCCAACTGAAAGTGAGGAGTTGTGACCTCAGACTAAGAGGACTTCATAGAATCAAGGTGGAAAAATACCTCCAAGATCATTGAGTCAAACCATTAACCCAACACCACTGTGTTCACCACTAAACCATATTTCATATTTTGCCACTAAACTGTGGTGGACCTGATCTCTGGCAAAATCAATTTCCCCTCAGTGCCTCCACAGAGGAAGATGCAGATTAGCCCATTCCTTGGGAGTAGCTTTGGAAAGGGGCAGGCAGCATGGCAGAGACACAAACACATGGTGGTGCAGCCCTACAAAAATCCATCATCCATTGCCACAACAGGGAGCAGGAACCCATACCCTGATGTGGAGCCCCACAACTGCTGGCTCCTCTCCTCAGATCAGTGTGGAGAGAGCAGGAGCTGGTACTGCCCCAGATGGGTATTTTGACACTGAGATGGAATTCTAACACATGAAGTGTCCTTTTCCAAGATTCTGGAAACATCCCTCAATGTATCTCACCTCCTTACTTGCTGATCAGAAAGCTGATTGACTTTCCCCAAGAAGGGGGGATGAAGACTACAGTCCTTTATGAACAGCACTTCACACCAGCTGCAAAAGCACAAACCGAAGTGGCTGTGATGATTTTGATATAAAGCATCAGTACCTGTTTCCATTTTGCCATCCAACGCTGCGGGACCGTCAAGCACCAGACTCTTGATTTGGAGGAATTCATCTGGCTCATCTCCTCCAACAACAGTGAAGCCAAACCCCCTGCTGCTTTTCCTTAGCTTGGTGTGAATGAACTTCCCCTTCAACTCAGAAGGGTTTCGTGTAAAAAAGGGTTTTCCTGTGTAGGAAGTTTGGAAAAAAATCTATAAGCAGGCAGACAAGAGTGTTTGATCTCTCTTTCCTCTGCCCCTCCCCATTCTAACGAGTCCATGCACAAACACAGCAGTGTGCAGGGACAGGACTGCACTTCACTCCTGCACCCTCTCATCTCATCACACTTCACCTGTCTCCCTGGATCCAGGCATGCAGTAAAAGGCATGAACAAAACCCCAGTACCTGGCACTTTGTTAGCTGTGGTCGTGTGCACCAAAGCCCCACGGCTACAAAGGGAAAAGCATGCTGCTTTAAAGAATGGAATATATTAAAGCTGGGAGTGCTGGGCTAGATGTGTGTCTCATCTCTGTCCTCAGGTGGTCATATCCATCCCAGGAAGGATGGGGCAGGGTTAGGGGGACTCCTACAGAAGGAGTCTGCAGTGAGAGATGCTGCAGAAAGAGGCATCATTGTGTCTTTCACCACCTGACCTTCTCCCAACCCACTGTGCAAAAAACAAGTTCTGAGCTCTGACAAGATGCTGATACCCTTTAGCACTACCCCCAGCCCCACCATTGCTACTACCCTGTGACCTCTAGTGAAAAAGGGGAGGACGCTGATGTTGTTCTTCAGACACTGTTTGAAGTCTTTTCTCTTTCCTTTCTTGCCTGTTGTGGATGAAACACTTCTGGTGTGAAGTATGAATTAAAGAGCAGCCCAGGACCAGAGCAGTTGTGCTGGAGGGCTGGGAATGCTCTCTGGGACCCAGCTAAGAGGGAAAGAGGTGCTCCACGGACAAAAGCACATCCTTGCAAAGCATATTGCACAGGCTCAGAAAAGGGATCATGCTTGCTGCACTTCACAGTGCCAACACTAGACACCTTTGCACTTTTAATTGTTTTTAACGCTTAGCCTGTGCCACTAAGCCCTCTGGTGACAGCTCTGGGATCAGCAGTGGGTATCCCAGCCAGCAGAGCTGGAGCACTTTCAAACACCTCAGCAACATTGCTGTGGGCCTCTGCTCAGAAAGGAGACCTCGAGGGAGAGCAGGAGGATTTGAGACTAGTAAGCCTTTGACTGGGGGGAAAAATGTATATTTGAAGATTATTCATGAGGAGGCAGTGTGAGGACTTGTAGTTTTCTTGCCTTTGAAGGGTTTCAGAGGAACATGGGAATCCTGCACATTGTGGGCAGATGGTCTGCTCAGACCCCAGCCTGCAAAAAAGCCCCGAGTATCAAAGTGCAACCCAGTGTCGTAGGTAACAAACACAGCAGAGAGGAAGAGTGCAGCAGGGCTCATTCCTGGTTCAAAGGACAAGCAGAACAAGCAGGGCTTGCTGGTGTCTGCCCACAGACACAAGCTGAGCTTGCCCTGCAGCAGCAGGACAGCAGCACCACAGGCTACATCCCACCTACAGCATTCAAGAGGGTATCACATCCAAAATTAGTGTATCTACAAAACCCAGGCTGTGAGGGTGTTGCCAGGGGCATAGGGAGGGCTCCTTGTGCCCACGTCCCTGGCAGCAGTGCAATCAGGGGGAGAGATGGAAACCTCTGGGCATGGAAGCTGGAAAAAAGCTGCTGCAAATGGGGAGGGAGAGAAGAGGGAACAGCACTGAGAAAAGAAGAGGAAGGAATGAAAGAGGGGAGGAGTCATCAGCAGATACGAGGACATGTCAGAGTGGTGCTGAGAGAGGTTAACGCTCTGCTCTAACACTGCTGCACAATTTTGGTGGCCATGTCTGTTTTGGAAGGGCTGATCTACCTGCTGCAGAGAGCACTTTCTGGCTCTTCCTGGCAGGAAAGGCTGCCTGGGATGGCACCTTCCAGTCAGGCTTGCCTTCAGAGACCACAGGAGTACTCAGCTCCCAGCTGCTCCCAACTCTGTCAGGAAGATGCATTCCTGCCAGATTCCCCCTCTCATCTTGCCCAGGCTCTGGCTCCTGCAGACCAGGGCAATGCCACTCACTTGCAATGCAATTCAGATGTAGTCAAAAATAAGCCTACTTATAACCACTTGTAACCAGAGAGCACTTTACTGCCACAGGTACAAGTGGAACTCCCTGCCCTTGCTGGTGAGCTGACCTGGCAATGTTTCAGCTCATGCTGCAAATTCAGGAATGATTCATGTCCTGCCTGGTGAGTTACTTAAGGCAAACAACTGGTCTCTGAGTAACTGGCTACACAGACCACTGACACAATAAATAAGGCTGTAATTGCCCAAAGTACTTGTACAAAGTACAGTTTCTGAGTAAGTCCACTGTGTTTGCAAACTTGGAATGCTACACAGAGAATATGCCACAATCCTTTTTTTGATGCACATAATCTCATTCACCTCTTGCATTCAGCAACAAATGTAGTCTTGACACAACTAGTCCCAAAATCTGGGAATTCAGCTAAGCAGGCATAGGCCCTGGTGTATAACCAGTCATGGAAATACTGCCCTTGTGGTGGCTGAAGGACTTTTATTCTGAGGAAAAAAACCTTGTTGCTCTTTTACAACTGGTTTAACAAGGCTGTTACCTTGTACTGGTGCTTCCCGAACAGCCTCTTGGTTGTTTGAAACATGGTTTGGAGCAGCAGGTGGAGGGAGAGATGGACACTCCTCTGTCCATTCTAGAGAGGGCAGAGAGGGAAGTGTTACTGGTTTCACAACAGCACCATGAGCTGCTGCATGTGCACATGCTGGGAATATGGGGGTCAAGCAGAGGAGAGGTGAGAAGTATGGCAAGAGAGGAAACAGTCACAGACAGAGGGAATAAAATGAATGAGACATCCAAAAACCACTTCTGAAGGATCTCTATATCCAGATCAACTGATCCATCTGCTGGAGCATCCTATCTCACACTGAAACTTGGGATGTGATTTGCATCTAAGTGGGCTTAACATTCAAATGAAATCTACTCCTTGTGCCACTCATGGTATCTAAGAAGAACAAGCCCAAATGCCACAGGGCCCTCACTGCAGTTGGGCTGCATTTGAAGAAAAAAAATGTAAAAAGAAAGAAAACAAAAAAGGGGCTGGGAGGGAGGAAAATAAATTTTTAAAATGTGTTTCAAAATAAGGAAATTACTTCAGATTTTAGAGCCTGACAACATAGAAAGGTCTGTTTAAGAAGTATCTCATGCAGGGTTTTAGTGCATCTTAGTGCCCAGTCCTCATCCCCTCTGATAACCTGAGTCCCAGGGCACCCTGGAACAACACCATGATGGAGCAAACTGAAGAGGAAAATGTGTTTTAGCTGTCTCTGGGAACTCTAGAAACTTTCCAGAAACAAAGGACACATAAAGAGAAATCTCTCCTGTTTAACAGGATTGAAACCTTCTATGTGTGACACAGTTAAGATTTCCTCCTTTGCTGCATCTTCTGTGAAGGACAAACACAGCCACTCCTATCTATGCACATCCCCTTGCCTCTACACACCATGGCCACGGAGGGAAGGACACACACACTGGCACGGTGCTGCCATGGCCAGGGACGACATTCCCCATGGACACCCCACCCACCCTGCCCTCAAGGGTGCCAACCTTCTGGAGGCTGCTGCTGCTGTTCCAGCTGCTTCTTCCTCTTCGCCTCAAGAACTGGGTTTTCATACTGTGTCTTCCTGTTGATGTGGCTGGAGAGGGAAGAGAGCAATGATTTAGGGAAACCTGTGGTGCAGCCAGCAGGAATGAGGGCCAGGCATTGAAACTCTTTTTTCTGAGGAAAGGAGTAAAATACCAAACAAACCAAACAGCAGTGGGTGTGGAGCCAGGCTCATCCAGTTGTCCCAAAAAGAGTATTTAGAAAAACAAGCAGGTTGTGGTATTGATATGATGTCTCAAGTAGGTATGGCTAATTCCTTCAAATAGATTAAAGGAGTGATCTATCTGTGAAAAATGAGATTAAAGCAGGAAAGGCATGCTGTCTGATTGCATTTTAAAAGACAGGCCTGTATCATCCCTGCATAATCAGACTCCCAAAGGTGCAGCCATTTCCTGGCTCACCCAAGTTAAAAACAAAACAAAACAAAATAAACAAAAACTAAACAAACCAAACCCTAACATCTGTCAGCGATCTGATCAATGCACACAGGGTGTCTTAAAAATATCTGCAGGGATGCAGGCTATGAGCTGGGCTCCAAATAGATCAAAATCCATCCAGAATCAGCCACCAGCAAATACTCCCAGTGGAAACCAGCATTTAGTGAAACTTCAGCTGCTTTCCTCAGGCAGCTTTTGAGCACCATGAGATGTTGAGAACCAATACTTTACACCAGTTCCAGGAAAAGAAAAAAAAAAATCAGCCCAGTCCCATCATGGCAGACAAGGCATGCACTCACCAGAGGATTAAACCTTATTAAACCAAGTGATGAACAGCAGCCACAGATGCTGGGGTGGCAGGGGCAGGGCTGGGACTCCCTGAATGGCTCATCAACTGTCCAAGAGCCATTTTCAGTAGAGATTTTACAAGCAGACCTCAGAAAAATATATTACCTTAAAGCCTATCTTTGTATACAAAGCAAAGTTTACCATTAAGAACTTGCTATTATATTGTCTCCTATCCAGTATGCCTTTGTTAAAAAACCCACATGAGGAACAACCACATTTTCAAGTAATTGTGACAGAAGCACTCCAGGGATTTATGTTCATAAAATTTTCTGCTAAAGATCAACATTAAATCACTAAAAAAGTATTTAACTTACTAAATAAAAAAAACAAGTTAGTGAGTTCTAACTCACTGAAAAAGATTTCCCATTTCAAGATACCTTCAAATAGGCAAGAAAAAATGATAACTACTTTAAAAATTATATAAACTTTTTCATGATACAATTGTATCTCAATGAAAACTATTATGTCATAACAGAGTGCCTGATTTGAAGGGACAGAGACAAATGCTAAAATTATAACCATCTTTCTAGCTTAGAAATAGCAAGTAAAATAAAATTATGTCTTATTGCAGTTACTTCTTGATTTAATTTGATCAGTAAGGAGTACCACAAAACTAATGGGCATGTGTATATTAAGTGACAGACCAGTATCTGTAAAGATCTCTTGGCATGGCATTTAATAGTTGAAAAATATTCTTGATGTCTTTGGTAAATAAATGTCAAGCCTTAATTACACAGTTTGCTAACCCCGTTTCCCTAGGCACAGATGGTAGGGTCAGAAATGAGCCAAAGCAGAGAGAAACTGTATTCCATGTCTATTCTGAGGGCTATCATAAGCCATACTACTAGACAGGAGTATACACATAATTAAAAATTCATTTTATGGGGTCAGTGATGAAACAAAACTCCGATCTCTGTTTTCCCAGAGGAGCAATCTGACATGTCGATAAAGGAGAAGCTGCTTTAATTCCACAGAGAGTCCCATTAAACCTGCAATTCTATTCACAACCACACAGCCTGATGGAAGAGCCTCTGCCACGGCTGTTTGGTCACACCATCTTCTCCATTCCTCCTTTTGGGTGTCTTCTGACACAACTGGCTGGTGGATTGCTTTGCACATTCATTTTGTGACCACAGCACTGCACAAAGGGGATTGAACTCAGTTAATTGCACACTTGCTAATGTTCTTTGGATAGAAGTATTTTGTGAAGTGCTGGGGCTCCTGCACATGCCAACCTGGATTGCTCCTGCCCTCTCCAAGACCCTGTAACATCCCCCAGCCTGTAATGTGCCAAGGTCTTCTCCTCCTCCTTGCTCTGAGATGTTACCAGCAAAGCCCAGAGTGGGCTGAGGGAAAGCCTCCTCCCCCAGCAGCCACACCAAAACAGGGAGCAGCACTTACTCTACATAGTAGACACCATATACGGGATCCTCAATTTTCTCCCAACCAGCAGGCAACTCTGGAAATAGAAAAAGCATTACTGAAGCCTCCAAGACAGGTTTTTTTCTGACAGGCAGCTGCTCCTGCCCAACGTGCAAAACACATCAGTAGGTCAGACCTTGCTTTGGATACTTTTCTCAATGATCACAGCCCCTCTGAAGGGCTGGCACAGCACAACACCAACACCCCAGCCTGTGCCCCCGTGCTGGGTCAGCACATCACAGGGAAGACACCCACACTGGACAATTTTTGATTTGCTTTTTGCATTAAATGAGCAAATGCTCAATAAATTTCCTGTCTGGGACTGCCTCAAGTACACCCCTGGATTCTCCACCATGGCCAGTGGCCCTGGATGGAGCAGTGCAGGAAAGGCCAGGGCATTTCAACACCAACACATGAAGGTGGGTGAGACTATGGCAAGAAATTGTAGCCCACTGACAGAGACCACTTCCATCTCCTGTACCAGGGCCAAGCCATTTATGCCCACCAGTGCAGAAAAGAGGATTTTTTTACTCCTTTCTTTGGGATCTGCATGTTTCAGCCATGAGCCCAACACAAAACCAGGCCAAGGTGGATTTAACCAACATATGGAACCCACCCAAGAGGGGCTGGCACATGGGTGTATTTCATTGTACAACACTTCATGTAAGAACACACAGTGCCACAGTCACATGGAACAGAGATTTCCTTCCTTTCATTACCATAATTGACAAAAAACAGTTCTGAAGATGAAATTAACATTTTGAAATGGATCCGCTTTTGTTCCTGTTGATTTTCTAGACTGCAGATAGTACTTTAACTATAATTAGTGAATGTAATGCAATCACTTCAGCATCCAACTGAGGGTTATTAAAGCTGTATGTGTTACTTAAGGGCGTGATCCATGTGCCACTCATTTAAACACAATGTTCCCATTGGCTGAGGGTAACAAAATATTCATCCTATTAACGATACAGAGTGGTGTGTTTGTGTAATACCATGAAACAACTCAGAGAAAGGCTCCACCACACTATGGACTGTGCTCATGTGGTCCCACCAATTCTGCACATTCATTTAAATATAGAAAAAAACCCAACATTGTTAGCTGACACAAGTTCAACTACCCCATGCAAAATAATTTGTCAAAATTTAACATGAAATTCGTCAACACTGACAGGAATCTATGTTAGTTCATTATCAAATGCAGAGATTTATTTCTTTTAATGGCATCAATTGCTGAGCCAATACAATCAACAGTGGCCCATTAATTAGAATAATGTTGCTTAAGGATAGAAATATCTCAAGACTGGAGAGGAACAGCATCTATACAAACACACATAGACTAATTACTCAAAGTTTATGTTGGTGCTCAGAATTGGCTGGAGATCAGATGAAATCAATTTTCGTGGGTTTTGCTCCACATGTTCCTTATTTGCAGACAAAAGGTAGGCTTTCCATTCTTATCATTATTTTATCCTCCTTGTGTTTAACACCTTTGGATTCCTTGAGACATAAGCCATTAAATGCAAGCCAGTGCTAACTTCTGGGCATGAAAAAACACCATGTTTTTATCAGCAGATCGAAGGCTTCAGAATTAGATATTCCTTTACACCCTGCAAGTTTTTTTGAGAAAAAGTCAGAAAGCTAGAGGCCAATCTTGAAAGTCTTTTCGCAAAGGGAACTCTCAGGTTTGCAGAGAAGTCCCAGAAGGTGAGAACACCGTGGGACTGGCTCCAAGAGTTTCAGTGTGATTCAATTAAAACCTAGCATGAAGTTGGGAAAATCACAAGCTGTTGCAGCCATTTAGTTTGTTGCACTGTGGTGAAAGTAGAATGATAAAGAGATCAAGCTGAGGTGAAAGAAAAATAAAAAGTCAATGAGGGAAAGGAGAAGCAATGCACTTCAAATGAGTTCCACCAGTGTCATGCTAAATACCTTTTGTCTGTTTTGGACTATTAAGTGCTCTTTTATTTTTGAAGTTTAAGCAAAAAACTTGGATTTTTTCTTTTGTTCACAAAAGATTTTTATATTAAATTTCTCTTTTATTCCTCCCTTGTAAAGTATTTTCACAAAAGATCAGAACACCGGCACTTTCCTAACCCCAGAAATGGCACTATGCCAAAATCTTTCCAGCATACTATCTCTGCAGCTTTTTTTAAGGAACAAATCTCCATGTTTTCAGATATAACAATATACAAAACTACAGCTTTTAACACATTTCTTGTTGATTATGTAGAGGCACTTTTCAACTCCTACAAGCTTCCAGAAGTTCTCTAAAGCAAAATGCAATATTCTCCACAGCCATGCTGCAGTCTAGCTTCTTAGCTGAATTAAATTATTCATCTCCTTTCTCTATCTCTCCTGCCAAACTGAAGATGACCCAGAGCATTAGATTTTACCACAAAGATGAGATTTAAAAAACCATTTTGCATCATCAGGAGCCTGAGTGAGCCATATGGTTCTTATTTTGGTACATCCATGAAGCACCAATGCAGTCTCAGAGCATTTATCAGCAGGTGGGTAAATTCAATGGACAAATATCTAATGTCACAATTTGAAGCCTTGGATAAGCACACAGATTCCTGTTGAGATGCTCTAGTATCCTGCCCTACATACAGAGGGGCTGAATGGATTCCTAAAAAATTACTTCTCTAGCCACCAGGTATTCAGCTGCAGCCATGCACTGCTGTGAAGGAGCTGGAGAGGAACTCAGTACACTCAGCTCTTACTGCTCCCTGTGAAGCTATGAGGGTTGGTCCAAGCCAAAAAGAATCTTTTGTGTCTGAAAAACAACCTTCTGTTAAAACGTGGTGACCTATTACTCCACAGCTCTTTGGAAAACAAGAAGCTGTGAAAATGCCTCAAGTCTAAATCTTATATTTAGAACATAAACTCTTGATAAGTTAAGGCAATAAATAGCTGTTGCCAACCAGTTTTTACTAACCTGAGTTACTACAACTATACTAAGTTTTCATGCCCCCTCCCTAATGTTGCTGTAACCAGTTGAGTAATTTGAAAATGTCTTTCTTTACACTGCAATGTCTGCACAATTCAATAGCATATTGATGGGCTATGAGCTCAATAAAAATTATCTGCACTGAAATAAAGGGAATATCTCGTGATGCTTGAGCAGAACACTTGTGTATGTAAGTGCCTGCAGATCCAGGGTCAGGCTTATCAATTAATGAGTTTCCCTGCAACTATGTTTTCAGCTCTGCTCTTGTACTAATTCCTGATAGCAGACTGAAAGAAGGGTAATTTCTGTTTAAAACTGCCTCTAAATTTGCTTTTTTGAAACCTCCCTCTCATTTTAAGCCACTGGTTGTGAAGACCTTCGTGAGAACCCTTTGCAGACTGCTGATCTGCATCCACCTACTTCTGATGCTACATCTGCTGCTGATCATTTGTACGAGCTGCACATAATACTCATGGACCACTAAAGAGACTGAATTCTACTTTACATTGTTATTTCTTTCAAATTCTTGCTCTGTAAGAAGTTGGGCATATTATTCCAGGCATATTATTCAGAAGAAGCATTTGTGGAGCAGTGTTCCAAGTCCACTGCTGGCTGCTGATGCTGTATCCATCACACAGAAGCAGGGAGCAGAATACACTTACTTGCAAGTCATTACAGAAACCAGAGCTTAATTCTCTTCTAATACAATTCCTCCAGTATGCAGGAACTGTAACTACAGTCCTTTTTAAAAGCAATAATAGTCCTAGTGGAAATAAAATCCTATGCAACCTCTTATCCTTTCAGCTCTGCGAGTGCACTAGAGCATAGCTGAGCAGAAATAACAACTACCTCTGCCATCAGTATAAACACAATGAGCACTGCTGAGATTAGATATCAAGACAGCATCCTTCACAAAGAGATGCAGCAAATAAAAGTGTACCACATGATTGAAAATCATCTGTTTATAAAATCACTGACTGAGGGAAAATTTTAAGCTGTTTCATTCACAAGCTCAGCTGAAGCATCTGATGTAATACTTAAACTTTCTGAATCACACTTAGCTTCTATTGTCTGGGAAATGCCTTGGGCCCCACTGAAAAAGCATCATGAGCTACTTCATTTCATCTCTGGCATCTATTAAGATTTTCCTGGAGCCAGAGATGCAAAATGAAAAGACCCCAACTTCTGCAGAGTCCAGGAGGAAGCAGCTTCAAAACAACTTTGCAAGATTGGGGCTCTCTAGCTTTCTTCAAACTCTGAATCAGTAAGAAAACCACTGCAGATCTGAAGCTAGGGAAAGATAAATGCTCTGTGTGCTGGGGAAGTTTTGATGATAAATCACTCTTGTTGAAATAAAAAAAAAAAAAAACCTGAAAGATGCAAAATGATACAAAGGAGAAAGTAAGTAATTAAAGGCTCAAAACAGTGCAGTTGAAGTCAAATATCAAAATGAGAGATGGATGATTTACCTAGTTCACTGTCCAGTTCCTCCGTGTGCACCCCTTCTTCTCCAAGGGAAGAGCAGTAAATGAGACAGAAAAAATTAAAAGAAAATTTCAGATACCAGCCCCAAGCAAGAAATTCCCTACAGCAAACAGCAGAACCAGCACTAATTTTCTACACACCGAGCCCAAGCTTTCCATTTATCACACTCCAGTGATCAGAATATTGATGGATCTGATGCAGATAATGAAAGAAATGGTTCTTGCACTCTCAAAACATCTGCATTGATGGCCTACTTCCACGTCATGGTTTGATATGGCAAAGTCATGAAATTGTAATGTTCTCACTGTAGTGAGGCTTCTCCCTCAGATCTGTATGGTCTGACCTTCACAATCTGTTCTACAGACAAATGGATCTATCAGAAGGCCAGACCTGGATTCCAATGAAGAAATCTGAGAGGAAAACCTTGCACCTAAATAAGGACTAATGTAGCAAGGTTTTCAAGAAAACACCTAAATTTATGTGCACACAAGGCCCAACAGACTTCACTGTCCTACTCAGATGATTTAAGACAGACATGAAGTGAAGTGCCTTGTTTAACTGGAGGCACAGACCCACAGTCCAGATGCACTGGTGAGGCACAGACAGGGATGCACCAGTTTTAGCAGGGCACCTGGGACAAAGATCACATCATTTTTCAAAGACACAAAGCCATCAATATTCGCTGTTGCTCCATTTATCATTATCTGCTCCATATTCATAAGTTAAAAGTGACACAGATGATTAAAGTATTGCTTGGCCTATAAATAATAATAATGCAGTCTGAAAATGAAAGATGGTGACAAAACCAGAACAAAGATGGTAAAAACAACCTCGGACCCAATACAGCAAAGTTTAAGCCACATAAATGAATGACAGAAGCAACCAGAAGATGTAGGGTTGCAACAGCTGGACACCCAAAAAACCACTTCCATGACCTCTTTGCAAAATATTCTATCAAAGCAGTTGTTTGGGACCATTAGTGTGAAATACAAATTACAATTTCCTTTCATAGCCTAAACAACGGGAAACAAGCAAAAGCTTTGTTAGGGATATATATCCTGATGAAGCAAAAGCACAAGGCAACTGCACCCAAACAAATCTGAAATAATATTTAACAATTATAAAATCCATAAATAGGGTGGGATGAGCCTGCAACTCACATGCACACACACCAAACAAAACAGAGGAGTCATCCCACTGACGTGTAAAGAGGGACACACAACAGTGACCCTTGCCAAAAAACCTCCAGCTTCTATGATGAAGCAAAACTAACCTTCTCTCCACTTTATTTTTTAAAACATAATTATTCTTGTGTGCTAAGCAAGATTAGAGCAGCCAAGCAAAGCAGTGCAGAGCACTACTGTAACTATGAAGCAACTGGTTTAACTATTGAATGTTAAAAATATCCATTAATGAGCAAGTTGGTGAATGAAGTGAAGGAGTGTGTGGGAAGATGAAATTAGCTGATTTTAAGGAGTTGATAAACAAAGATGCCACTGCTCTCCAAAATTATGAACTCAATGAAATACAATAATACCAGCTGTATTTTTCTATTCCAAATTAAACAAATTATTCCAATGTTTGCTTTATAATTGCTTAGAGGACAAGAGAAAGACTTTCCCTTCTGCGAGGAGACTTAAAAGTGTAAGAGAGGAGCTCAGCCACCCTCTGTAGCCTTGTGGCACTGGCTGCTCCTCGCAGCACATCCCTGTGGTTTGAGGGTATCCTGCACTGTGCACTAGGAAGCTGGTGAGCTGCCTCATCACAGCAGCCTAGAGTGCAGAGGTAAATTCTCACAAGTGAAAGACAGAAGAGTTTGAAAAACTACAAGTGTAGAAACAATTAACAGCAGTACTGGAGGCCACAGTTGAACCTTACAGTGAAAAGGGATTGAGTTGATTCTTTTCTGAAATAAAATTGTGATTTTTACTAAGAGGACTGACACCAGTAGGAGGTTCATCATATTTTGAAAACTGATTTTACAAGGACAGTACCAATACTGATAAACTGGTCCATTTTTAAGAAGTGTCTACCATGTCAGTACTCTATTAGCCAAGATTATATATTTCAATACCATCACCTTTCCTGGTCAGTAGAACAAAATTCCCTCACAGGTCTTCCAGAACATTTTTCTTCCAGCATCTCTTAAAGGAGGCTGGGAAGGGACCTCCTTTAACAGTCCTGCATTTGGCTGCTCTAAATCGGACAGTGGCTTGCATTTCCAACATCTCAAGGAATACCAAATCTTAGTGCACATTTTCAGTGTCAGAAAGCTACACTTTCAAATGGGATTCGTTTCAGCAATCACAACACTGCGCAGACTGTCAGCATTTAACAGCAGAAGTGAAGCAATTGAGTTATTTCTGCTCAAACAACGAAATAACAACATAACTCTTTCAATCCATGTGAAGCAGGCGGTTGAAGCGGAACACAGCGGAGCACGCAGAGACTCAGTCACTCCCTCCCACACAGCGATCCAAGAAGCAAACATGTCAGACAGCTTTGAGTCTTGTTCAGCACCAGTGGCTTTTCAAATGCCTTTGCAAAAACAGAGGCTTCTTACTCGTAGCACCTCCTTGATTTTTATTAAATGATCTGGCACCTCAATGGCTGCTTTACATTCACAGCAATTCTACAACATAATGGATATTGTCTCTTTCTACTTACTAATAAATTTTTAATTTTTTGTAAAAGTCTTTCTGAATACTAGTTATTAGAAAGAGAGAAGGAAAAGGGAAAAAGTCACCTGGGAATGTACCAAACACTATTTTTCTCTTACCATCATCTTCACATTCTTCTAGAGGCTTCTGCTGTTTGTTCAGGCACCGCGGATCTAGCCAAGATGTTGTTTTTGTGTTATGGCTGGAAACCAAAAATGGAAATATGACCTTTGTTAATAAACCAGAGTTAAAGTATCTGTGACATAAAAGTACATATTTTCTTTGTTATTCAGCAGACCTGAAGGCATACTTTTGATTCAAAGAAACAGCTACACAATTTGATGTTGTGCAAACTAGTCGACCAAATCACAAGAACTTTGGCACTGAAAATACAAAGGTAACAAGTGAAAATATACAAATCAGCACTCCTGACTGAAAAGAGGCATGTGAATGCTCCAATATTATAATATTAATTTCCAAATTTTTGCCTTTGGTGGCATGTTTTTAATTCCAAGAGCCATCTATAAGCTAAAGGCAGAAGTTTCTCTTCCCCACTAAATTATGCAGTGAGATTTGTTCCTACGGAAGACCTTTGACATGTGTAGAGTTGACCCAAGCATTAAATGGTTTTGATTTAAAACTTCATAATTACACAAATAAAAATGTTCTGTCTAAGCCTTTGATGGAAGTTGAACAGCTTTACTTTCAACTCTTCCTTTCCACAAGTCCCCTGACAGCCTCATGATGCCAGTCCCAGCGGTGAAGGTTGCATAGTAAACAGGCTTAAAATACATTTTTCTAGAAGTTATTTTCTCCCATAATTTCATTTGCATAAGCAGACTATCTGGTAATATAATGCCTTTTCTACAACCTGGTGTCATCTTAGACACAACCTGCTAAATATCCCTGCAGTCCCTGAGGTATCACATATCGAGCTTAGCCTTTAACACTACTTAACAGTTTTAAGTTTCAATACCGTAGTAATGCTATTTACTTCTCCTTCAAGGTCCCAAAGAGGTTTACAAACTGAACTTTAGCCTCACAGCAGCCTCATGAGGGCTCTGCAATGAGGGCCATGATCCCTGAGGAACTAACAACCAACCAGCAAACTTGTATTGTACTGGAAGAAAAGGGGCCAGCCCTGCTCCCAGAACCCGAGTCAGTGAATAAAAGGGTCTTGTTTTACACATCCTACTACCCAGCCCTCCCAAGGCAGGATGAGCAAATGTGTTTAATCCTGATGTGTGCTTCAGAGCAATTAATCAGCACCTAGAAAACTGAATGGCAGAAATTCAGCAAGTCAGGCAAATTAACAAAAATAAAGCAGAGGGGGTCTGCCACCTTATTTATAAGCAAGTCTGCAGTCTAGCTGAGAAGGAGGGCGGTGGGAGGAGAGCAATAGAATATTTGCATGTTTCTTGCAATTTTGTACTCACTAACCAAAGGCTCACAACAGTCTGGTTTGCTGAGGCACAGAAAATTTAGCTAAATACCCTTCAGATCATGCTCTCAGGTGGAAAGGATTGTGTTAGACCTGTAACATGCACAGATAACAGTTGGGACAGGGACATGCTGTGCAATAAAAAATCCCAATTAAAGCACCAGAGAAACATATCTCAAAGAACCAAATTGCTCCAGCTCCATCAGGATTGGTTATCTGACACACAGCCCTGGCCCCACAGGACCTGCACTGGTTCTGTGCAAGAAGCTCATGCTGCTCCCTTCAGCACCTGACTTGATACCCAAAGCACCACAGATGCTGGAACAGACATCTGAGCCAGCTTGGGTCCGCACTGCTCATTAGTTCACTTTCTTAATCTGATACAAATCAAACTAAATGGTTTCTAGGCTCAGGATGTCCTTAGAAATAACAGAACTGCAGTCATTCAGTGCTGCACTCACGCCAACAGGTTCATGCACAAACTCAGCCCTGTGTGAATGAATCCTCAAACCACACCACAGGGAGGGAGCAGGTGCTGCTACCAGAGCTTCACATCACACAACCCTATGTGTACAGGCTGTGTTCTCCCAGCACATACTTGATTCTCCTGACAAACTACTTGGAGGTGCTACAGTCCTGTCTTGTTAGAAGAACACAGACACAGCAGCCATGGGGGCGGGTTGGGGAAATCGGTGGTGGCAGAACCCGTGATGGAAGCACCTGTGAGGAAGGACAGCAGGGGCCCCTGTGGGGTCAAAAAGGGAGCAACCAACTGCTTAGGCAGCATTTACTGCTCATCATCTGTCCTCCTCCAAGGAGGAAAATGGCAGGCTGAATGGGCTATTAGGCTGTTCTGTATATAAAGGCCAGAGAGTACATCAAATAACGAGGCACCCTGAGGACACAGTGAGGGGCAGAAAGCCATGCTCAGGGTAATGTACACATCTTGGTTTCATCTGATGAGAATTTGCATTCTGCCTTCTCGACCTTGTCTTACACTCAGGGACTGTTGGAGCCTCTTCAGGTAATTGAGAGTGCCCTGGAAAATGGCCTTTTTTAGAGCAGCCCTCTCCCAGCTGAAGAAGAGCTGTTGTGATGCCCTCAGTCATCCCAGCTCCTCTGGCAATCTCCTCTAATATGTTCCCTTGCCACTGCAGCCAAGGGAAAACCTGCTCTTGAACCTTTCCCTGGCCCTGTCCAAAAGTCTCCTCTCCTGATGATGAGACAGGACTGCTGCCCTCACAACCCTGATCCAGCAAAACTCTCTGCAGGAGAGAGAGCTAATTAGCAGAGGAAGTTCCTCTGCAGTAACTGGGCATTAGCTCCTGGTAGAGTTTTCACAACTGCATTAAACAGACCATCAAATCCAAAATCAATTCCTCAACCCCTCTTCTACTTGGCAGGAAGGGTTTGAGTTTCAAAGGCTAATTGAGTGTTAATGTCTAGCTAAACTCTGTGCAAGACATCTTTTACACTAACAGGTCCTGTTTCATAAGTTACTCCTACCTCAATAAATTTAGACAAGTATAATTTGAGACTATTATCTATGGCATGAAAAAAATCAATATCATCATAAAACTGCTGACAGCAATCAGGTCTTAAGCAAAGACTGCAGAGCTCAAAGTACTGGAGTTCTAAACTTGCTGTGCCTACCCTGCACTGAGCTGTACCTTTTGCAGACCACTGGGGAATATTAACACATTTTCCCCCTTTGCTATGACGAGGGGACAGCACACAAAGTCCATCCCTGGCTCTGCTGCCTGTGCACAGGACTGGAGGAATCCCTTCTGCTGCATTATGCACAGACACAGGCACCAGCAATGAAGTCTCAGCCCTTCCAATTAGGAGCTTTCATTCCACCCGTGAAAACAACTGGCCTGTATTTTATAAGTGTCTGTTGCTTTTGTAACTACCCTCATAAAACAAGCAATTCCCGCTGCCTTGGAACTCAGGAGTAATTTGGATGTTAATCCAACCAGGAAATACAAACCCCCTTCAGAAGCAGTAAAGAACTAACAGCTCTGCAACCTCACTGTACACACTAAATATTTAATACACACACGTACACACACAAAACACATCCATGGAGGTTTACTTAAGCCCAAAGAGAGGGAGGGAGATGGAATTAGAACAACAAAAATGTGCTTTACTCTATAAAATAGACTTCTCCGTTCTCTGTGTAGGCCATCTCCCAGTTTTCCGGCAGAGGACCTAGGTTATCCTCGGCAGAAGGAGGTAGGTATTGAGGGAGGTTCTGAGATGGTTCCGTGGTGGGGACGTGGGTGTGGCTCTCAATCGTGGACGGTGGGGCTGCCTCTCTCACGATATGCGTGTTGTGCTCGTCCTGCTCACCAGACTCTGCTGCGGGACAAACACAGATAAAAGTGAGAATCACTCCTTGCCTTCCCTGGTTTGCTCCTCTAGGTTTATCCTGCCAGTTTTCATCTCCTTGCCTTTAATTCACGAGACACAGCAACAGATGAAGCGAGGGCAGAGCCCCAGCAGCCTCTGTGGCAGCAGGGGCGAGCTCACCTTGCCCACACACACTCTGCCAGCCAGACCCTTGCCAAACAAATCAGGAGCTGTGATCAGCTCCTGTGTCTGCTCCAACAGGCACTGCTGAGGTACCAAATTCTTCCAAGCTGTCTGAGGCCACGGCTCACCAGTGTAGAGGAGTTCAGAGTGCTTTCAAGCAGGCTTACAGGTTCACTCCTGCAGTGCCAATTGTGGGACTAGGATTAGGAGGATAAAATTTCTTGTTTGAAGAATGATCAAAAGAGGAGATTTTACAAGTGTATAATGTTGCCAGAAGCTCAAAGTCAACAAGCTAATGGTGAATGTCTTCAGCACAGTGTGTTATTTTAAATTAAAAATTAAAATGAATGTCAGCACTGTGTCCACATGTTGCTGCTCACTGGCCCATGTGTCCACATGCTGCTGCTCCTCAGACCGTTCTTGCTGTCTGAGGAGGTTTATTCCAAGGCTCATCACAGTATCCTTCCAGTCCAAGTCAGTCAGGAGTATTTTGTGCTGTATCTGGCCCTTCTCCCTCTAAGGAAATATTTCTGATGCTTGTATCCATGCAGTTTTGAGCCGTATCCATGAAACACTGCTGCTCATCCCCTCCCATCACTAATCACAGTAAATGCTCCCCAATAAACAGGTCTGTGCCCTCACTCCTTCACAGAAAGGATGGCAACAATAGACAAATTCCAAAATTAATGCTATGTCTGCCAAAGGGACACACAAAGGAACTGTTTGGTCCTTGAAGGTGTTGAAAATTTATAGCAGTGCTTCCACATCCCCTGAGAACATCAGTATAAGCACAGACAACACACTGAGCAAAAGAGAGATCAGCGTCATCCTCTGCCAAGTCCCTAAGGAGTGGGGCTGAAAGAGCTTCACAGACAGGACCTTCCCTGCTCTCCACACCAGAGACCATGGACATCCTCAACTCACAGTCCTGGAAACAGTCCTGCCATTACCAAAAGAGAAGAACATAATAAACTGGGAGGAGCAGGAAGAAAAATGTCTAGACTACATCAATACCCTCAGTGCTTGCTTTTCAGCCCTCTTGGAATTTGATATTTTTAGCTAGAAGATGACAAGATAAAGAAGCGTGAAAGAATCATCCTCAGCTTAAAACTGAGAGCACAAACATGCCAAAATCTGGAAAATGCAAGTTACCGAGAGGTCTCCTAGGGAAGCAGGAGCATTTTGATATGGCAAACACACTTTCATGTGAAATAAGCATAAGGAATCACTTTGATATATGAGAAATAACTCTTTTCTTGATTCTGTGCCCATTTAATGAAGGCAAGAGGCCAGGGTGTGATAACTTTGTGACAAATGAGCTGCATCTTCCAGTATTTCATCTTGCAAAGGAAAACAAGGAAGAGAAATGATGCTCAAGCTACTTCAGGGTCACCAAACTGAGATGGGCATCAAGGAAATCAAACAACAGATCTTCCACCAGCTTCTCCCCAAAATCAGATCCCGTGACAAAGGCTGAGGCTGCTGTCATGTCACAACATGTGAGAAACCACACTTGGTGCAAAATTTTGTCAATGAGCTGGTAAGCAAAGACAGAAACTCCAACCTGGGAGAAATTAGGCTGGCTAGAAGCAATTTGAGTTGGAAATGTGCTGCAGGTAGCAGCCAAATGGAGTACAACACTCAAAAGCCATTTGACAGTTCGGCCCAGAGAGGACCAAAACTAAATCTCTAGGCACTAACAAATACTACACCTGGGGACATGGGGAAGAGCTCTTGCCCCTCAGAGCTTCACAAACTTCCACATGATTTCTGTGGAAACTCAATGTATCTCCAGTAGTGTTTTACCCTGAATCTGCCTGCACAGCGCTTGACTTCAGATTGCAGAGGTTTCCAGCGATCTTTCAGCCAAGGCTTGGTGGTAGCCATGGTGGGAACAAGATCTCTGTTCAGCAGAACACAAGAGCTTAATGAAATACAGAACTTGTACCATGATGTCATTCCTGCAGCAAGCAGCACTCCATGTGCTGGGAGGTCCCTTGGAAAAGAGGACCTAGGACAGTAACTGTAGGTGATGGGCAGCTCTAAATGAAAGGAAGGATAAAGGACAGCAATATATTTAGGAAGGAGCAATAATTAATTTCAAATGTAAACCTGGTAGAGTTATTTCATACTGTTTGTAACTGTCAACCGTAGCTCAACTCTTCCCCGACCTTTCTGCAATTAATGGATTTGAACTTTACCACACTTTTGTCTCAACCAGTTCAATCCCACAAGTCCTTTTGGAAAGGCACAGCTGTGCATGTGGTTGTTCACACCTGGACATCTGCCATTCAGGTGTCGGCCAGCTCTGTTTGACACTGACAGCTTTGCAGAAAACACATTAGAAACAACACCCCCTCTTCAAAACACCCTCTAAAAGCCTTCCCCATGCATTCTAACTGGAGCACAGCGGTATTTTTGCTTTACCTGTGAAGCTACTGCTCATTTCAGGTACATCATCCTCTTCCTCATTCTCTGTCTGCACTATGCCAGCATTTTGCATATCATTGTAAGACTTGGTTCGCTTCGGAGTCGACTGCTTGGAGCCAGACTGCAGGTTTTGCAAAGCATTGGTGGAAGTCACTTTCCCACTGAGGGGCTGGCTTGGAGGCTTCGGCGTTCCATAATAGTTACCTAGGCAATAGAGACACATTTGCATCTTCAAAAGAGAACAGTTTATAGCAGTAAGTTTTCCATTTCATTTTATTTATGGTTCCATTAAAATTTCCATCCCTTCCCACAGGTAAGTAAATAAAGAAGTTGACACGTGCCATTCCCATTTTTGGGGGTGTATACTTTATCTCTTCAGCAGACACAGAAATATTTCTTGCCTTTTTAGTTATTCTTGTCGAATCTAAAAGGAGAAGCAATGGTTGTATTGTTTAGGTGCACTGAGCATACATGGGCTAAAACAAAAGGCAGTCATGGTGAATAGCAAAACTTCATCTCATTACATCTGAATTTCAATTAGTAGCCTTTTTACATGTGTGCACCCACACAATGCTGTGGCAGATCTGGAGTGAGCCCTGCAGAAAATAAAAAATTCATGACTGCTATCACCAGGAGAAGTGATGAAAGGCTCGATGGCCTGCTTTAGTACCCAGGTTCTTTTAGGAGGGATGTCACATTCGGAAAGCAAACACTATTCTCTCTCTAAAAGAAAATTTAGTCAAAGAAGAGAAAAGGAAAGATACCACATGGCACAGCTTTCTTTGAAGAGGAAATTCAGCTGTTGGCTCAACTTGGGTAAGAGGTGAAGAACCAGATCTTAATGCTAAACTTGAAGGGACACAGATGCAGCCCCGGCTATGCCAATGCATGCTCGGAATCCATCTCCAGCTGTGATGGAAACAGTGCAAAGTGCTTGGGCTGCCTCCCTGTCATTTTAACTGACCATGGAAGAGACACAGAATAAGTGCACATTCATTCATGCCAGAACAGCCCAGAGGTATTTCACTGGCTCTGTTTCACTTCACCTCCACGCCACAGCAGTGCTTGATTTGCCCTAGAATTCTCCACAGCAACCTCAGGTCTGCAATCTGTTCCCACAGCACTGGGCATTACAGCAATTCAGACCTATTGCAAGGTGAATCTTCTAATTTTCACATAATGACCTGTTAAATACAACAGTTTTATATAAAACTACCCAAATTTTTTCTTTCAGGAATTACTGTTAACAATTATTTGCCATCTTCAGATTCCAAGGGTAGACAAAATTTTTCTCTATGCTCTCTGTCATGACAAAACACAAAGGATGCCCTCCTACACAGTTCAATTGTGGCAACAGTGCAAAATTCTTCTCTAAAACATACTCTTATTTACATTCTTTATTGATCTCCATATGCCAAATACATAACCTGAAAGCATTATTTTTATATTTTTCAGTACATGTTTTCTCAGATACTGTAGGAGAAGATCAGGTTTGAGACCATCTAAGGAACCTGAAGGTGCACAGGTCCATGGGAAGTGATGAGGTGCATCTGCAGGTCCTGAGGGAACCTGGATGGAGTAGCTACATCACTTTCCACATCTGAGGAGTTGTGGCAGCCGGGTGAAATTCCCACTGAATGTAAAAGGAAAAACACAACCTCTTTCTAAACAATGGAAGACCCAGGAAGAGGCCAGCCAACCTCACCTCTGAGCCTGGCAGGATCATGGAGCAGGTTTTCCTGGAAGGAGGATCACCAGGACCCATCAGGAGCTGGAATCACCCTGACTTGGACTGGCAGAGTCCTTCTGGGAAGACCATTCAGGAGCCACTTGCAGTCACTCCCCCTCACTGCCTCCTGCAAGGTGGAGAAGTGTTTCTCACAGAGCTGAGGCCCAAGAAGTCAGAGCAGCTCCCACCTCCACGCTTTTACAGCTGGAGTAGTAGGGCAGCAACACGTGCAGGTTTGTCTTAACAAGGTGTGCTCCAGCCTGTACACAACGACGTGGATCCAGCTCCGCGGGAACAGCGGCGCTCCGCAACGCTTTCATCTTCTGTTCATCATTTCAGAATCTTAAATGCACATTGATGCATAATTTATGGGGAGAAGGAAATTACTTCTTCTGGAAAGAGCCTCTAATGGGTACGGAGGCTCCGTAAGCAGGTTGCAGTTTCTGCTAGAGAAATAATTCTTATGCTCTACATACTGCAGAACTGTTTTATACAAAAAGAGGCGGAATGGGGGAGAGAGAGTGCAAAGGGAAAATACAAATGTAGGTGGTCAAAAAAAAAAAAAGATAATTAGCCCTGCTCCCATCTATCCTCTTAGGTATTTCTCACAAAGAATGACACTACTCTGGGATTTTGTGGTGTTTCTCAGGGTTTTTTTTTTAGGATGTTGCTTTGTTTGGTTTTCCAGGGGGGGGAAAAAAGTGTTTTCTAAGGATATTAACTGCTAAGCAGAGAGCTGTGTGTGTGCCATACACATGAAAACAACTTTTATTTATAGCACTGCACATCGCTATTTTATACAGAAGTTATTTCTGGTCTGTTTTAACTAGTTAAACTCTTTAGGATGGATGTAATGAAGAGGATGAAGGGGATATATAGATGTTGGTAGTGTGGGTTTTATTTCCCCTGGACAAGAACAAAGCACAGATGGTACCATCCCTCCTCCAATTACAGAGAAATGTATGATTACATCTTGAAATTTTGTTCCTCTTCAGTTCCTCTAGCAACAGCAAAGCTGGAGTTCCCACCAGTCCACGGAGAGCTGTTCCTCAACAGAAAAACAGGCTTCTCTAAAGTATTTCAGGTTTTCTTACATCAAAATCATTAGTCATTTTTCAAACCAGCCATGGTTCTTGGTACTAACATTAGTGAATAATTACTCTCTACCAAAACAGTGTGCTCTCTTAGAGGATCCCTGTAAATATAAATGAGCACAAAAAAAGAGCAAATATGAATTTTTAAGTATGGCTCCGCATGTGTGGGGTTTATGGGAATTGCAGCCACTGCGGCTGAACTTTTCTTCTTTCACCACAGGAGGCAGATTAAGCCTGAGTCGATATTCGAAAAAAATAGCAGAACTCTTCCTTCAGATTCACACAAGGACAAACAGCTGGGGAAATAACCCAGCTCATGATGAAAATCTTTAGAAGAATGCTCCCAGCTTCCAGGTGAGATGGAAAATGAGAGAAAATGGAAATGCTATCTTCCCTCATGTTTGCTGTATGCAGTCAGCCCTACTTCTCTAAGCAGTTATTTCTGAAGACATGGCATGTGGGCCTGGGCGTGGGAGCAGACACACTATTAGGGGGGGACTGGTAAAAATAATCATCAAACCTCATGTTTCATCCTCAAAATTGGAAATAGAAAATATTTACACTGTGACTCATAAATCCAAATATGTTCCATTAACAACCGACAGTGAACAGCCCAGCAAGAGTTTTACAACACTCAGACTTGACATTATTCGTTCAAATTAAATCTATCAATGTTTATGAAAAAACATACATTTTAAAAATAGGCTTTAACAGTGTTTTGTGAGCCACTTGTAAGCCTAAGGAAGGGGCTAACTTCATAGCCAGTGTAATTTGTACTGAATATCCAATCAGCTCTAATTATTAACAGCATGTTACATGTGCATACACAAGCATCTGCCATCCCAGAGGATCCCAAAACGTTTTCTCAAGTCAGCACAGCAGTTAGGGCAGGACTCCCCGGGGTGCTGAGCTCAGGTGAAGCTCTGCAAAACTTCTGAGGATTCTGACCCCAACAGGACGTCTCAGTCCCCCAGACAATGGAGATTTCCAGAACAAGACTGCAGGAAACTCTCTACTTTTCTGTGGAAATGCCAGTTCTGAAGCAGCCAGCGTGGCAGGAATGGCACTTTCCCATAACCAATTCCTATGGGAACTGGGCCTCTACCCCTCACCCTCTTCTCAATCACATTTGGATCCTGCCTACAGCACCTGAATTAATAGCTAATAACAGCCCATTCACTCCACAGATGCATATACCATTAACTGAATCCCTTGTCATCACTTTTCACTAACCATTATTTTATTCAGTCCCTTGGTGCTTAAAACTTACTTAACCACAGCTGAAGTTTCATGGCAGCATCTGCAGCCAAATCCATGACTTAATCCATGCACTCTAAAGCACCACTCAGGAGAGTACACAAAAATAACAATAATAAAACCCAAACAGAAGAGCTATTTGGAATGAGTTGCTTTCTTTTCATCTCCTTATCTTTAAGTGTCGGCAGCTTACACATTTTAGCATCACACCCAGTAATTAGACTTTGGTAACAGCTTATCACAACAATAAGACAAGTTCTCATCATCATAACACTTCCTGCTCTGCCAATTCAAGCAGTGATCACAATCAATGAAAGCAATCTACAACAGCTTCCACCCTGTCCTGAATTAAAGCAACACTGTCAGTCAAGAGAACTTTCTTTTTAAGTTTTAGAAACCAAGTGGCACTGGAAAATTTGTCTTCTATTTCAAATAACAAAGTGCTCTTGTTAAGTATTTCCCTGGTGCACAGTAAGTTCATCTTAAATTGTTTATGTGACCTGGAATTTAAAATACAATTCACAAAATACACCAATTAGCTATCTTTTCCATAAAAAACTTGAATTCACACTATTGAATTCAATTCCATTTGGGTTGAAAGGACTCCATCCAGCCAAGATGCTGTTTCTAGAATAGGTAGAGGTACAATAAAACAGGTTCTAAAGTGGAATGGACACTAAAGCAGAGAGGGAAGAGGAGACCATGGATCCTGCTGGGGTGGGGACAGGGAGCTGACATGGAGAGGTGCAAGAAGGCAGAGTAGCTGACTGCAAGGTCAAACATGAATTTGAGCATTAATTCTAATGGTGCAACTACAGCAATTGAAGAATGCGGCCCCAAACCACATATCTGAATTACTTTGACCTGTAGGTGTTTGCTCTGCAGACCACTCTCCTTTCTGGTGGAAAGATGTCTGTGCCTGGGACTGGGAGTGCATTTGTGTCTCAGCAGAAGACCAAGAAGAGTTCATGCAGTTCTGAATTTACTGATGCCTACTTGTGAAGCCTAATTTTGCAATTATAAAAATCCCAAGAAACACAAAAGCTGCTGTGCAGCACAGAGGGTCCTGTGTCCATGAGAAGTGCATCTGATCTTCAAAGCAACCACTCTGTGCTAACAAGGACTCCATTAACAGCTCATGTTTTAAAAAGCACTTCATAGCTTTCTCTCCTGGTGCAAATGGGTATTTTGGGAAAGACACTTGGAGATAAGCAGCAAAATTAAGCAAGGCCTTGACACAAAGACTTGAAATGTGATTATTAATGTAATTGTTTTATTTTCTGAGACTCAGCTCCTCTTCTCTGCACTGTACAAGAACCAAAACAATTGACCCTTAATTTTAGCAGAAGAGCTTCTGTTCATCTAATCCAGCAGGAGTGCTTGTGTCTGATGAGCACAGGATGAATTGGTTCCTGGGAGCAGAGCTCCTGCCATGGTGTTTTGTCTGTTCTCTTCCCAGATCACATTCTGCTACTGATTTCCACATTTAGATGACAGATCTGGCTGCTGTCTGTGGGATTCACCTAGCTGCAACTGCACATTGATTAGCAATTGCCTTGAGGAAATTCAGAGTATCCAGGCAACCGAGAGGAGGCTGCAGATACAGCATCTGGATCGGAAGGAAAACAGGCAATGAAGGAGAGCTCAGAGAAATTAACCTACAATATATCCATTTGCTGTAAATAGGAGATTCTCTCTCAATTTTTGTAGTTATTAATGATGAGGTTAACTGAAAATCAATTTGGGTTTCTTGTAAATAAGTCAAACTGTTACAAACTGCACATTTGGATTAGGTCTGAAATTTAGCATGTACTCCAATTAGTGTTCTAAAGGCAGTGGCAACATGGGATAAAGTCACCCACAGAACAAATCACTCCTGCTTATTCTTGTTTTTGCTGTGCTATCACTAGGTGTTGCCACATGCTCTTGTTAGCACTCATGTACAAGGGTATCCAAGCACATTTGAGGCATGGAGAAATCCTAAAACAAAGCAACGATACTAAAAGTAATAAATAAGCAGTACAACCTTGTTAGCATGAAACAGGAGGGGGCTGAGGAGGCTCAGGGTATTCCATGAGATCAGCTGTGTTATATCAACTGCTACATCCACAATCAAATAGATTAAAAAAAAAACCCCATAGGGAACATAAATAAACATGTACTTGTGTATGGTATGTACAGAAAGCAGGAGAAGCAGCTGGGAACACCCTACCTAGCATAAGGCTGTAGGAATAAAGAAAATACCCTGTCAAGCCACTGCAATATGAAACTTTTCTTGCAGGCAGTTGAATATTTATATATATAGTCCCACCATGAAGATGTGTCCCACTAGCACCTTCCCTCTCTGGAAGGCAGTGGCAGAGAGCTCTGCAGGCAGGGAAATGCTGCAGTCTGTGGAGGCCAGGCTGACTCTGCAGAGGAGCTGGGGGACACCAGCAAGAAGCAGCCACTTCTGGAGAGCCCCAAGAACACCCTGCACCAAAAAACAACAATGCCAAAATGTGCCTGGACTGCTAGGAACAGCCTTCAACACACCAAATTATGGTTACAAAGTAAACCATGGCTGAAACTACATGAACTCTAACTTAAAAATAAAGCAACTAATTCACCATATCTCTTGTCTTGCCAGAGGTGTTTGGGATCCTTTTCCCTGAGGTTTGTGTTTTAAAACACATGACTGCTAATGAACCATTTCTGACACAGCTCACATTGAGAAACTTGTTACTGGAAGTGCAAAGAGAGGGAGAAGCCAGTCAGGAATGCCACAGGAAATTCAAAGCTATTCTAAACCCCTATGATATTAAAATATTTGCTTTTAGAGAACAAGAGATACTCGGGTACCACTTCAGCTGTTTGCATAATGAAGCATTGCTATCATTCTGAGTACAGCAGCACTCAAGCTTAGCTAGCACTGATAATTGCACATAAACACAACAAGGTGTTGCCTTTTTTCTCTACTAGCGGTTTAAAAAATAACAAGATAAAAAGCAAGCAAAGTATTAAGAGCCAAAACCAGGAGAGGAATCATTCTGCAGTGCACAGATATTAGAATGTGGATATTCAATGTGACACATTATAATGGTGCTAAAGAAACCATTATGATTTATTGAGTCAGTCTCTAGTCTGGAGACAAAAATCAGTGGGTCTGATCTTACTGAGCAGAACATGTTCATCTGCATGGGCATCCCCAGCATCTATCACCTGTCCTCCCCCACCCCTCCCCTCATGTTCTGCCTGCCACAGGCTCCCATTTCCAGGTGGGACCGAGCTGGTGACAGACACAGGCTGTGAAGGCACCAGCAAAAAAAATCCACTCATTTTGCTAAAGCTTCTGGGGCAGCGTGGCTGCTGCAGAAAAACCCAAGGAGAGCCAGCACATCAGATAAATTAGGCTAAAGGTGTCTTGATTTGAAGCATGTTGCTGAATACACCTCTCTACTTGGGCTGAAATTCAAACTGCACTATTAATGTAATTTATTGCAATCATTAAGTACCACAATCGGAGACCCTGTCTACAGTAGCTAGTTTTATATACTTTGAAAGTGTTAGCAAGTCACCCCATTACATCTTAGTCATGAGATTAATGCAGATTACTTATTACTTCTCTTGGCAATCACATAACACTTGTCCTGAGAATGAAAGATGATGCCTTGACAATAATACTCTATAATGTAATAACCCTTCACATGTTATAAAGTGCAGCACTTTTTCTTTTGAGGATCACTAAGTGCTGGGCAGGCATTCATTCACACAGCCTCAGCAGACCCTGGTGATACAGCCAGCTCCACTCAAAATTCAGCCACCAGGCCCATGTCCCCGTGTGCCTCTGCACAGCTCCCTTCTGCAGGGCTGCCTGAATTCAGCACAGCCCTCCAGAACACTGTGGCTTCCACTCTCCCCCTCCTGTTTGAAACAGCAGATAGCTGCAGGCGTAGGGTATCTGCTGAAATATTAATGAAGAGAGAAGTAAGTGTTGTTTTAATATTCTCCAGGCCAGTAACCTGAAGTATGGAGCAGTTACCTGATCTGCCCAGGGCCACTCAGCAGCTGGGGAAAAACAGGAATAAAATCTGGAAGTGGTGGCTGTGCTCAAAACAGCCCTCCCTTGGGGTGCCTGTGAGAGCCCGCAATTCAAATGCAAAAGTAATTGCTAAATAATTAGTAACCTACACAATTACTTCCATGCATCCATCAGTATTTTCTGCCCTGAAGGAGCAGTCAATAAATGCCTGAGACTACAATTACAGTGATTTCCTATCCACCAGAAGGCCTAGACGATGTGCAGCCTAAAAAGAATTTTCCTTCCTAATGAGGATTGTCAATGGGAATTTCTAACTGCCTTGAATGTGTTGTGTGCAGCACACACGTGGGGCAAAATCACCAATACTGGGGCAGCATCGCAGCTTTGGGGAGATCTTCCAGCTCCAGTTGCTGGATTCACATGATCAACGTGTAGCTTTCATCAGGGGAGGAAAGAAGATATTCTGGGCTTTATGGTCAAACCCAATCTGAAAACCTGCCAATGCCCCCTCCTACCTGATTACATTTTTGAAGCCTTTTGGGCACAGAACACACCAGGGAGATGAGAGGTGACCAGAACAGCAGCTGATGTGCCTGCTCTGCCTTCACTGGGATGTGAATCAAAAGCTGCCCACAGGAACCTATTTGCAGTGCCCCAGAAGAAATAATAATGGCATTACAAAGCCCTGGAGGTCGGCAGCACCTCTCCTCTCCTGTTCAGCTTGCACTTTCTCTTTAAGCAATTAGAGGACTTTCAAAACCCAATTGTTCTTTGAAAACCTGATACACTCTCCTACTTTTTTTACAGGTTCCAACTCTTCTCTTCTGCTTGTTCTTTATTCTTTCCAAATCAATAGTATCTGTATCAGCTTCAAAGTCCTGTGGTTTACCCCTCTTCTGATGGCTCCCTGTTTTCTAATCTTTCTCCCCAGAAATTCTCTTCAGTAACTGTTATTAAATGCTTCTTATTTTATTAAATGTTACTTCTTCTCCTGCAAGATTTTTCCCACTGACAGTATCCAGGTGACTTTATGTCCATCTTCTCCACCACCATAAACTGATGCTTACAAACAAAGGCCAGAAGGGTTCTTGGGACCACAGTGAACCCAAAACACCAGCATGCTTGAACCACATGAGCTTGTGGCTGGCTAGCACACAAAAACTTCCCCATTCCTCATCCCTACTGTCCATTTCATAGTGCTCCTCTTACTTCATCTCTAAATCACTTGAGAGCATTAAATCACAAGCAACCCTATCTCTTCAATTGTTCTGATTTCTACTCAGCAAAGCAGGTAGAACTACAACATTATTTCCTTTTGTTGGGTTTTACTTCTCTGGTTTAGAATAAGCCATCAGTGATCAAAAATACTGTCAAATTAATCATGGTGGAGCACTTTTTAAAAAAAGTGTCAGCAAAATGCAGAGAAAAACAAGTGATAATTAAAATATCTAAGACTGTAAAACTGGATAATAACAGAGACTTGGCCATTAAAAGTGCAACTTGCTTTGTGGTTTGGATTTTTGGTAGAATCTTTTTTATAGACAAAATTGCTTGCAACTGCAGCATCAAGTCTGAATCACCCCATCTTCCAAGATCTAATCAAGATCGACACTGTCTTGATCGATACAGCCGTAAAATAAGATTTCCAAAAAAAAGTACAACAAAGCCATTAAAGAAATCTCGGAAGGCAGCAAAATAATTTCTATAAGCCATAAGTGAAAAATGAACTCTATTTATTTCACATTACAATCAAATAGTAATGTGTCTTGGTGCATATGTGCACACATGCATCATCATTATTTGCTTTATTCTTATTGATTTTTCCTTCCATGGGCCAGCACTCCAGAACCACAATGCACCAGCAGCACTGATGTCAACGGGGAAAGAAGCTTCTCAGCACTTCTGATAAATTATTCCTTTAAAGTTCAGGCACTTCTATCACCCACAGAAATGAAATACACATTAGACTTATGAGAAATCAACCTCATCTTCAGCAACTGAAAAGAGCAAACCATGAAACCTAAACAGTTTAGCTGCTGCTGCATATAATCACATAAGCAATGAAACAACCGTGTTATAACTGTCCCAGATGGATACAGCATTTCCTGAGAACTAATTCCCAGCATGTCCCAGGAGCCAGCTTACAGACAGTTACCCATTTTGTCTTTCCAAGTGGAAAGGTCACTAGAACAAATAGATCAGGAAGCAATGGAGAGGCCTTTCAGCTGATCTATTTCAAGTACCATGACAAAGAAAACTAATTTGGTGTTATAATTAGAAACACAGAGAGGAAAAAGCTCATTTTGGAGAAGAGCTGCTGCTGGAACGTTAGCATTGATGCTGATGGAGCTAATCAGCTCAGAGAAGTGGAAGAGTGAAACCAAATTATACATTTAGCATCTTCATGCAAACCAGGTTTGACACTGCAATTGTCTGGAATAAGCACATGGTTTAAAGGTGCCCTTAAAAAAGGAGTTTTTAAAGAAGTAGACAAAACAGTACTTCAGGACTCTTTCTTCAGACCCTGAACTCCAAAACTACATGTCACAATTTTTTCTGTTCATGTTTGATGACTACTTTTCAAAGACTTTTGGCTAGTTGTGTGTAGTTTGCATTTCTAAAAGTATTCCATATTTCTTATTATAAAGAATAACTAGAATAAGGCTGCAAGAATAAGGCTTTTTCAGTCTCTCATATTTACAGAAAGAACCATTAAACCTCTTTCAAATGGAAATATAAAATGACTGAGCTGAAGTACACTGGAAGGACTTTCAAACCTGTAAAGTATTTCTTTTCATTGTCTTGTCAAGAAGTACATTCGAATGTTCTCCTGAGGAAAAAAAAACCAACCCACTCCAAAAGGAGTTTTCAATTTAAAGGAGCTATAGACTGCAGATTTAATTACACAAATCCTATTGTGCACCTAAAAATGGCCAATTTGCCTTGCATTTCTCTGGAGCTTTTTCCTGCTCTCACCCTGGTGACATTTCAGTGCCCCTTGGCTGTCTCAGTGCTGTTGTTTGCAAAGCTGTGCTGTAAAAAGGATCAACACTATGAGCCAAGGACCCAAATCAGAAGCAATTATCCAAGAATAAGGGGAAAAAAAAAAAGTGCATCACATAGCTGCATAGTGACACACGACCTGGAGATGAAGGAAGTGTTTTTAGGGAAGATGGAGGGGAAGAGAAAGACCAGGAGGAAAGGAAAATTGAACACAGAGATGAGCCCTAGTGGATACAAGCAATAAATGCATACTGCCCCAGTATTCTGTTATGGGACTGCAGATTGGATTTTCCTGGCCTACTGCTGTAGATCTTTTCAGGTAGTGAACTTGAAGGCAAAAGGTAAAAACATGGCAAAACTGGAATTCCCTCTCTCAGGTTACAGAGGAAAGGGAAGCAGAGCACTGGGATGGAAAGCAAGTTCCTAACTTGAGCGAGGGTGATGCAAATGAGGTGTCCCACCATGGGTATTTGAAGTGCTTTTTCACTGCCCATGCCTCCATACCTTCATAAGTTCCTACTTCCAGAAGGGTCCCACTTCGCTCCAAGTCCAGAAATTCCTCCACAGTCAGAAAGTTATAGTCCACACCAGGCACTTCTCCTTCTCTTGGAGGGCGGGTTGTGCCTGCAAGGAAAATTAGAACATTTTTAGAGTTATTTTCTTATCAAGAGTTAAAAGGGATAGTAACAAATTTTCACAAAGATACAACAGTATCAAGAATCTGTAAAACACAGTTCTGTGAACTACAAGGGTCAAAAGAAGTTTGAAGTTAGGAGCCCATGTGGAAGCAAGACATAGATTTCAGGCTGAACTGGTGGCACCAATTAGAACAAAACAACTGGGGGAAGTTTCTTGTATTCTCAGAAAGTCTCTGGCAAAGAAATCTCTTTTGTGTGTCCAGAAACACAGCTAGAAAAGTTTGGTCCCTAGGAATATACCAGCAATCACTTTTCTGCTGCTAGAATTGTCTCATACTTCACTAAAACTGCAATGTGTATTAATAGATAAAGCAACTATTTTTGAGGTTCCATTATTTCTGTATCACTGTCACCAAATGTTCTCTCACATCATAAACATAATTCCTCCCTTGTTTCTTCTTACTGTTTTATCTCTTTTTATGCTATTATTTTTCATTCAGCAGCAAAAAGTACCATGAGACAATGTGATGCTCCATTCACACATGCCCACTGAAGAGACAACCTAACAACTCTTCTCACAGAAGTTCACCTACATGCTCATTCCTGTTCAGGAATACTTTTGAGTTTTAAGTCACACCAAATCTCTCTCTCCAGCACTTGACAATTTTTGTAGCACCCATGGAGAACTGGCTCTGATCACTGCAACTCTGTCAGCTCTGAAACTCTTGTCCCTTCTGGCCAATTTACAGCACTCTGAAGCACAGTGTAAGATGAGTAATTTCATTACTTTTTTCCTAAGATGACTTGGGATGCAGCATTTTAGGTCACTGAGCACAGCTTCATTGATAAGGATCAATTTCTGCTCAATAGCCTTTATTTTCCATGACTCTGGAAGCTAGGAGGTGACTGGATTCTGTACATTTGAGATTAAATATAAATGACAGATTTACAGATGGTACAGGAAACTGAATTTTGGAAGAAAGACCGGAGTTAGAGAGTTGGAGGTGTCTGAATGCTGTGACTGAAACAGTCTGCTGGCTTGGGAATAACTTCAGAGATGTGGAAACCACACCTAACATTTAACAAAGCATAATTCCTCACTTCTGAGGGACTATTCTGGCCCCTGGGCAGTGTCTTCTCAGTTCATACGATTTCTTAAACCCTCTATAAAAGGACAGAAGAAAGAATAAAGAAGCTGAGCTTCTGAAAACTCATTGGGAAGATTCCAGTTCTCAGAAGTTGAAAGAGCATAAATTTACCATGCCTGCATCTGGCAAATGTTTTCCTCAAGTGCCAGGAAAGCGGAAAGTCTGCTTATCTCCTATTCATCTGAGAGACTGTTCAAGAGGTCAGTCTTGACAGAGTGACACCCTTGAAAGACTATCACTAGATTAATTTCCTTGATTGACATCCACTTTCTCTAACATCCTCCATTTCTTGTTTCAAAATAGAAACTCTCTTTTTTTATTATTTACCGTCAGCCTTCAAAGAGTCTATAAATTCCTGTGCTTTTTTCCATCATTCCTCCTCTTGGAGCTGTATGAATGGGTAAAGGAGGGAGAAAACGTAAGAAAGGGGATGGAAACAGTGATGGATATCTTTACCTTGCTAGAAGAATTACTCTTTCCTATTTGTTAAGGACTCAGTCTTGCATTCTTTGTATTTCTGAATCCTTATACTAAGGCTGCAACAGTTTTTACTGGGTAGATTGTAACAGAAGCCAATTTTCTTTCACCGATCTAGGCCAGAGAAATGCTGGAGCTGCACCATGTGCCCCACTCCGCCCCAGTGCCAGTGCTTCCATCCCCAGGCAGGCAGAGAAGCTCGATCAGGTCCCTCCCTGGCACACCAGGAGCACAGAGCACACACCCAGCAGCTGGGATGATCACAGCCCAGATGCCACAACTCCCCCATGAGTGCTGACACTGTCACCGAGGCTGTGAGAACCCTCCCTGGAGCATCGTGTCTGTGCCCACTGCCACACTCCCCAAAACCCGGCCACGAGTGGGAAGCTAGGAGGACCAAAAGCCACACCAATAACCATAAGCAATGGTATGCTGTAGCTGTCCCATGCCCAGAGCACAGTGAAGTGAGAATTAGACTGCAGCACTGCTCATCAATCAGTCAAACGTCACCCCCAGCCATGTGGCATGTGAGCCGAATGACAAAGATCGGGACGTGTGTTTTCCCAATAACTACTAACACATTGATGAGACACAAAGATCAGGGAACTTCAGGATTGCTTTCACCTTATCTTTTAAAGCCTCTTCTTTTCCTTATCTCTATCTTCCCACAGAGCATATTTATTAATCATTTTTTCCTTCCTTCTGAATTTTTATTGCAGTGAAATTGCAGTCAGCAGTTTACTAGTGCTGGCTGCCTATTTGACATGACAATTATATCTCTGCCATAATTCCTCTGAGCCATTTTAATGGATCTATTTGTTTCATCTCAGTGTTCTTAATTTCCTGAATGTGTTCAAGTCAAAAAAACGCAGCTGTGCCTGCTATCAGAGCGACTGCCTGCAACACACGCAGGAAGCATTAGGAAAGTCACCGCGGAAAAGGAAAACATCGCATCACAGAGATAACATTTGTCACCTCAGCTGGTCCTCAGCAGCAAACCCGGGGAAAATAAAAACTACACTGGCTGGGATATCTTATCTGGGCGAAGGCGAAAAACCCAACAACTTTCCATGCTGCTGTCTGGAGCAGAGATTGCTTGCAGATGCTCCGGCTGTTATCCTGCTCCACATCTGAGCAAGTGTTACAGAATGCAATTCAGGAAGGCAGGGGGAAGGGAAAACCCGCCTCCGTTTTTCTTGTAGCAGAATGACAGGCTGCCGGCTGGACACACGCCTGGCAGATGGCATTTCAAAGAGTTTTCATGAACCATCTGGGATGTGTACAATGATTACAAACCACACTTACAACAAAGCCAGAAGGGCTGCTTCACAAGGAGGGTGGGGGGAGAGGGCAGGCGGCAAGAAAGGGGGGAAGAAAGGAAAGCCAAAAGGCACAAACTCCATGACTTTTCCCAGGCACTGGACACAGGGAATACTCAGCACCTTCCATGCAGAGCCCTTTCACAGCCTGGAACAACTGCTCCAAGGCTGTGCAGCTTGTGTGTGCACAGGCCAGCACCATCACAGCCTGCAAGCCACCACTGGAGCTCTCTGCTGATAAACTCCAATTGTAATTAAGTCTCCCATCACTAGCATGGCTTAATTACGTATAAAAGCAAAGTGTGTGTATCCTCCTTCCCCCTTTAAATTGCATTTCAACATCCTTACTGCAGGATGGTCCTCAGTGAAGGGGATGACTACGTTTTATCAGAGCTAATAGCAGGTCAGACCACTGCTAATGGCAGAATTAATTGAGCACAATGAGAGCTGTATTTAGCCCAAACAAAAGATAAGATACTCCACTTGAGAAGATGAGCCAATCATATTTAAATACGTTTAGTTGCCTGTCTTGTTTGCATTGAAATATTAAGTGGCATGAAATCTTATTGCCTTTAGGTACCAATTTAGCTAATTAATTTGCGCTATGTCCATTGCGTGACTACCCCAGAATTGCTAATGCTGCAACAAGAAGGAACTGGAGGGGAAACTGGGTGGCTACCAACTCCTTCTGCACATTTAATGGTTCATAAGCTTTCAGTCTTACTTGGCTAGCATATCCCACAGCACACACAACTAGTTAGATACATTACATTCACAGGGTATTCCTCAAATTTCCTGTAACCACAGAAGACTTAAGAAAACAAACAAACAAACAAACAAACAAAATAAAGCTACTGGTTAGCATTGCAGTTTTTACCTTCTCTTGTGGACTGGGCAATGAAAAGTACACCTAACATGAGTAGCTCAGACAAAATGTTTGCCCAGCTGCTGGTTTGGTTATCACCCCTAAGCTATCTGCATTCCAGTTCATTCATTCATTCATCCCTAATGCCTGGGCCACAGTAGAGGGATCTCATCTTGGGCTGGTGACCCCACCTGAGAAGCTGCTTCTAGACACAGGTGAGTTTGCCCAAGGAAGGCTCAGAGCTGTATGTGAACTAATTAGAGCTCGTGCACACATGCCTAGAATAACTGAGCTGTGGCTCAGATGTTCTGATGACTATCAACTACTATGCTGAATAATTTAAGTGGCCATTTAAAAGACAAATAGCTTCTGCTGTTGTGTTGCCCATCAACCATGCTGACACTTACCCAACATGAGCCTCAATTATACTATGGCCAGACTGTTAATATACGAGTCAGGGGCTATTTAGTTCTTTATCAATCTACCAGGGCTTCAAGTTAAGCTGTTAATATTCACTGATGCCCTGCTGCTAAATTAATCAGAGTCTCGCTTATTGTAATCTAAAACTAAGGCCTAATGGGGCTGCAGTCACTTCAACTGCTTCCATGCTAAAAGAAAAACTGTTCTTGGGCAGTAAGACTGTTACTGTGCACCAGAACAGCCCCTAGCAAGTCATTTGGAAGTCACCATTTCCATTTCAGAATACCTACAACTCCCATTTGCAGAGCAGTAATTTGTGCAAACTCCTTCTCCAGTTCCACTGGCTGGCAGTGACAATCTGGTGAGCCACCAAAATACATCTCATCAAACCACAAGCCATTTGCTCCTCATCTCCACTGACCAGCATCTCGTAAAATGACAGACAATGTGGGAGCTGTACACTCAAAGTAATGATAATAGTTGCTACAAATATATTTTATAAGACTCAAGCCACTGGTGGTTACCAGCAGTGGGTGGAACTGCAGTAAATAAGGTTTTAATGTGAAGTGTGCAGGGATGCTCCTGATTCGGGAGGCTGCAAGGCCAAGTGCTGCAGTGCGAGGTTTGGAAAGGCTGGGGTGGGAGGAAGGCAGGGTGCTGCTCTTCCCAGTGTTCTAAAAAACTGGTATTTTTGTTCATTCAGCAAGAAGAGACCGCTCTCATCACCCACACGGAAAAAGCCTTCAGCTGCCAAAGAAACTTATTAGGAAAAACAGCCCCTTTTCTCTCCCACTGTGTTTGGAGGTCACCTTCTTCCCTCACACCACAGGGTAATTTGGAGAGCCTGCTTTGGCTCTCCTGCATCTGTCACCTATGGTGCCAAATAACTGGAAAGCAGAACAAACTTCACAGGTCTGCTAGTAGCAAATGGAGAAGGGAAAAGACAGAGACAACCTGGTCTGACTCCAGAAGAGGGAATCTGATCTGCAGCCAAGCTTAAGGCAGAACTTATCAACAGCACAGTACTAAAAACAGCCTTATCCACATTCACAAAAATAAAGTGTGACCTATCTGCAAGAAGACGCTGTACACAGAACTGCCTTATCTTATTGACTTCTAGGGTTACTCAAACAAAGAATACCTTATTTTTCCCCCCAACAGAAGTAAAAGGAATTGTATTTGGACACTGTTGTGCAATCCATTATGCACAGTAACCCCACGTACCTGTGGTAAGGGGTTATTCATAGTTGTAACTACATAAAATATGGACATTTCAGACAGGCCCAATCTGTTACAAACCAAACAGGCTCAGCTTATAAATACAATTTTCTCCTGCAACTTGAGACTCAGGAAGCCCATTTTGGGATTTTAAATTCCATCCGTCCCTTCTCCAGCCAGCGACTCAACACCTATAAACCCCAAGAACGTGACAAGCATCCAAAGTGTCTTGGTGCTGGAGTAGAAATTCAATCCAAAGAAGAATGTGTCTGCTGCTAGAAATTAAGTCACAGCCCTGTTAATGATGCATGTGCAGGAACAGATGCTGATTGACTCTTCCTGGCCACACACACAACTGCAGGACTAAAAGCAAATTACTGTCACCTTGGTCAGCAGGAACGACTGATTAAACCCAGATAAGAGCTAACCAAGACAAAACCGTCTTTCTACAGACACGTTTTGGAGAGAAATGCATTTCATGGCCGTGGTCTAAAGCAATTTTTCTTCCATGGGGGAGATGGAAGGGATCAGTATCTCCTTCTCTCCTTCTGCCTTTCCAGCAAGCGGCCAAAGAAAGACCCCAGAACAACAGCTTGTGAGGAACCCCTCTTGCCCAGAGGGCTGTGCCAGCCATGCACACAAGAGCTGGCAGGCTGGCCCTCAGCACATGCAGAATCCATTCTCCCTCTCTCCGAGATGCTGTGTCCATGCATCTCCCTGGCCCTTCCCCTCAAAAAGCATGGATTGCCTCGAGCCTCCCTGGAGAAGTGATTCAGCCAAGCCACACAGCACAGCTCAGATTGTGTAAACCCTTCAGGCAGAGAGTTATTTTTGTCCTTTATAAATCTATTTTTGGTATTTCAGTGGCCTTCCCTCCCACCAAATAAGAACACTGATAATCTTCAACACATTTATCCTTAGAGAGCTCTGAGGTAGAGAAAGTGGGTTTGTTTCCGGTTAATAGCACAAGACCAGCCAAACCCAAGCTCTCAGAGGACTCCAGGAACCTAATTCTAGAGAAATCAATGAGATTTAGGAAACCCTACAGATCAGGATCAGGGCCTAACAGATTAAAAGGGACAAAAATAACTTGCCACCATGTCCTTTGCAAGCTCATCTGGACATGTTGCGAAACACCAGGGCAGGGCTAGCAAAACCAATTCAGCCTGAGGGGTTCACTCTCCATTGTAACAGCAACTTAAAAGAAACTGATAATTACCTGATGATGAGAATTAAGGGTATAAAATTTGCCACACTCCCCAAGAAAGCCACTTAAAAAAGACCTGTTTAGGGATCTATGCCAAATATTCAAATAGAGCATCACCTCCCTGACCTGAGGGAAGTACCACCAGTGGTTCTACTGCCACGTGGCACTTGCTAATGCAGTTACAGCCTCCTCATGTGTCCTTTTGAGCATTCATCTGCTTTCTCCTAAGCAAAGAAAAGAGTATTCTGGCACCAAAAAAAGCATAAATAATAAATATTCTCAGGTTCATAATAGCAGCAGCTCTAGATCCCATTCTTCGAGTGATTGCTTTTACCTCACCAGACACCTGCAGCCAAATCCCTCTTATTTCCCACGAGGTGGGACACCCACCAAGAAGATTAAACTTCATGAACTAATGAGTTTGCCATTAATCCCATGTTCCTAGAGTCCAACAGCATGACATCCACTAATTCAAATTGTGAACTACTGATGAAAAAGCAAACCATGTGCCTCCTTGGCAAGAATACCTTAGTTGTAACTATGCACAGTTTTATTCATTCTAATATATGGATTAGTGTAATAAAGTGCAATTTTATAAATCAATAAAGCTGTAGTAATGACATTACACAGTAATGTTCTTTTAAATACTGGCATAGAAATGAATGAAAATTGCCATTTGTCTAAGTGCGGATGCAACTTATAGAAAGTGAAATTAGCTGAAGGTAAATTAACAAGTGATTATATACTTGCATTTTATATTCTGTTTCTCTTATATATACATTTTTTGAAGCTTAGATAATTCTGCCATGGCACACACCTTAATTTCAAAAGGTCCATCTTTCATCTTTGCAAAAATTATAGTAATTACTTTCAGTAGGAATGCCTATCTTGGGAAAGGCTATGGCTGAGGGTGGTAAATTAAATACATACACTAGATAATTACAGAGCATCCTGATTATTTTTATATATTATTTATAGCTGGTTATTTTTAATCCTGTAGATCATTCACTCTAGGCAATTTCAACCCAAGCCCAGCCTGATCCCTGCAGTGTTTCCACATCACCTGCAGCCTCACCATGCTGAGGCAGAGCAGTGGAAAAGCACAGCGTGGATTCAGATGACTATTCCATATGAATGTGAACATCTGTATTACATACAACAGGCCAAAGGTGTGTGTGGGGAAGTGCTTAAAATACTCTTAACTCACAGGAGATCTGGAATGGAGGACTGATCCCACACATTCAGCACTTTTAAACAAATACTTCATTGTCTTATTTATACTTTCATATTTTAGGAAGCAGTTTATCAGGAAGTATAACCTATCGTGTTTTAAATCTGCTTTTCTCAGGGCTGCTTGCAGAGCTATCTGATTTCTCCAAACTGCCAAAGAGAAGGTGTAGCCCAGTCTGAGAGCTTCATAACTCAAGAACAGCGTTAAACCAAGCTGTGAACTGGTCCAGTGACAACACCCAGCTGCTGAGAAAGAAAACACCCATCAACTCCCTGTGATGTTTGGCTGAGTGGCTGGATTAAGACAGTGTAGTATTAAACACTGCATTTCATTAGCTATCAAATGTTCACATGGTACAAGTTTTGATTAGGTTATACAGGAGTAGAATCATAGAATAGGTAAGAAATAAATGGCTCTTAAACCTTTTGCCTGATGTTCCAGACCAAAGGCTGGGAGAAAAGGGCTTTGGAAAAGATGAGGGGACAAGACAGCATTTGGGACTGGGTACACTGTAAGCTCTTACAAGATGAATTGCCAAGTCACAGAGCAAAGAAAGACACAAAATCAGGGAAGTCCGATCAGCCATGCTCACTGCTTTCCTGAGAAAACTTTAGGGTTTTATAAACATTATACAATCCTTTTTGCCTGCCACAAAGTAGTGGGGGAATTTTCCCGTTTGGGGAAAGACATGGAGTTTTGAAGCAGAAATACAGTGAACAAGAACACAACGACCATTTTTATCAAAATATAATTAAAACTTGTTTGGGCAATATGTGTGACTATTTCAACCAGAAGAATAATAGCCTGACAGTCACACTCCCAAGGCCAGATATTTTAATTTCTGGGACTGGAAGGGTCCTGCAGCGCCTCTCAGTGTCCATTCACCTGGCTGGCATTCCCCAGCTTCATGTCCTTTGTTATCCCAAAGGTTCACAGCCTCTTGCCTGGGGGTCTCACCCAGAGCTCAGTGCATTTCCATCTCCATCTTAATCTGTAGCTTTTGAGCCCAGTACCTGCACCAGGTGTATTCCTCAACACCACTACTACACAAGCTGACACAAGTATTGGAAGAAAAAAATGCAACTCTTTTCTTTAAAAGTGGATACCAAAACATTTAAAATTCTACAAAAACAAGATATCCTACTTTCTATTCTACTTCAAGGCTTCAGACGTGCCCTATGATCAGGTACCACAAATAAGCTCATAATAAATGGCATTTCCAACACAGACTGAACACCTGCAGTATTTCAATTCAGCTTTTATTCAAAATCAGTGTTTGCTTTTCACATCTGCATACATATGTGCATATATATCCATGAGATATTCTGCACTTAAAAGTCACAGTACTGAATTTCAGATTATTTGATGTCCAACAGCTCAGGTGCCTCAACAGAGATTCTTTACCTATTTTTGCTGTTTGTTCAGCTGAGATACAACACAATGTTGACAGGGTCACCCCTGTTTGGGTGTGATATAAAACTCCTTCCTTTGACTTTAACTGCCCTTGCAGCAGACCCCTAATTTGTAGTTAAAAATCTAAATAAAAAACCTCACCTAAGAGCAGGAAGATCAGTTCATTAGTCTAATCTCTGTAAAATTCCACCACAGAAAGAAAGTCATGGAAGACATACTGATTTATCTCACTGCCTCGTTTGTTTCAGTGCCACATCCAGTCAACTGAAAAGAAAGAGTCACAGAGGGTTTTTCTCCCATTTTTTTACAAAAAAAACAAACAAAACAAACAAACACCACTCCCATGACCCCCATTCCACCACACAGGACATCAATACAGTTATTAAAAGCAGTCTTTTTCCCTGAACAACGTACACTGGAAACAATGTCTCCATGGAATACTTTCTCCCATAGCCCAGAGCCATGAAATGCCATGAAACTAATGGCCTTCAAACTGTGATAACCTCATCCCACTCTTGCAAAGTCAGAGTCTCCTGTGGCTCCTCAAGTCTTGGCTCTGCCCACTCCCCAACCCTTGGTTCATATGGTTCTTTTTCCCTCACAAATCCTCCTTGACTTTTGCTTAGCAGTTTTCCAGCTCCATATTCAATACTGACCAAAAAATGTGAATGCCTGTGCTATGGCAAGGAGGATGCAGACCATAGAAATGTGTGCTCATGTAACCATATGGATGCACTTGCTGTAAAACTCCAGGGAAGGACTAGAACAGACAGCAGATCTACCCAGCAATGTGCACATTTAGACACTATTCCCTACAGATCCCATCCTGCAATTTTACCTGTTCTTAACTGCTACCAATTCCTGCATTTATTTTTCTGTAGCTCTGCATGCAAGGCATGCTTCAGTCCTTCATGATTGCTGGTTGAAAACATTTTCCTGGTTCACCTTCTGTGATGCTGATTAGATAACAGCTCAAGATGCTGAAAAAATGCCAAACATTGAGAAGCTGATTGGTGTTTGAGTTTCAGATTCATCCCTGTTGATAGCTGAAAGTGTTAAAATGTAAAAGAAATCAAATACATAAATTTGAAATTTTTTATTACCTCACTGAAATAAAAACTATTCCAGTATTTTGTTATTTACAGCTCCTTTGCTGAAAATTCCACATCCACCAGCTCTAACTTGTAGTTTTCTAAGTGCAATAGAATACTAGAGAAAATTCAAGTTACAATACATTCTCCTCACTTTTAATTAAAACATTTCCTGGTACAGTAAAAGCCTGCTGGTTAGGTGGTGCATAACTCTGCATCTCTGCAGTCCAAAATGAACTGTCATGTTATTGAAAATGTATACAAGGTTCTCAATTGATTTTATTGCTTTTCCAGTTGTACACAAACAATAAAAACCTCGCCTACAAATCCTGTCATCGCCTAGGAGTTTCATAGGATACACTATGACAGGGTGCTTTACTCTGCCTTTCTGAAGCCAAACAACACCCCTATAAAATACTCCAGTGCTTAAATGATCTTTGCTTCATTTCATCTGACTACTTCTAGTTCTACCTTCTGTTAAATATCCCTGTATAGTCGTTTACAGCTCTGCATTCACACAAAACAATCATTCCACCACATCACACACTCCATCACTTTATTAGCATTGTGCAAATAATTCTCTGCAAGTGCCCCGATTTTAAATGCCATTTTAAATTCATTTGCTAGTTTATCAATGCCCTACTGGTGTTGACTGGGCACCAGACAACACGAGATGCCCCACAGAGCTGTAACACCAGCAGCTCCAACTTTCACCGCGGTGAGTAATTCCAGAGCATCTCCAGGTCCCCACCACCACTGGTTTGAGTCCAACATAAATAAACAGCACAAAATAATTATCCTCATGCAACTGTCTGGCAGCCCAAACAAATGAGCTGTTCCTTGTCTTGCCTCCAATTCCCAGCAAAGAAAAACACCACCAGGTTTTAGCTTGCAGTTGTGTTGGCATCACACAGAGGATAAGGAAAAAATCCTCAATACCCCAATTACCTCCTCGGCTTAGACACGGTTGGTGGAGGGTGCTGTGATCTGAGGTGTTGAGAAGACAGTCTTCCCAGAAATCTGATCTCTCATGCTCCCAGATCACTACATGTCTGGAAAATGAATGCCTGGAAGCACATAATCAGATCCAGGCTTTAGAAAAACCCTGAGATGATATTCTCTCAGAAGTATCTGGATGTTATTTGACTTAGAGGACGGTGGAGTGATTACCAGAGATAGACTGCTTTTCTTCAGGACAAGAATATCATATGACAGATTAAAAAAAAAAAAAAAAAGTTTAAATCTAAACTCCAGCACTTATTTTCAAAGTGTGAAGCATTTATCCTTTGACAGCTGTGTTGAGTCCTTCAGAGGAGTGATGCAGGTGAAACCACTCTGCCAGACAGATGCTGGTACAGAACTGATAATGGGACTTGCTGCAAATCACCTGCTCAGTTCAAAGCACACAAGTATCCCAATTGCTTCAAGACCAATTTCCATGATTGGTGTTAAACACATGCTCAAGCTTTTGCAGGATAACAGCCTCAGGGCAATAAATGTTTTGTGAATTAAAAAAAAAGAGAAACGGAAAAAAAAATAAAACTGTCTTCTGGTTCTGACTCAGGACACTGCTGATTCAAGGTGGTCCCTGCTGCCCATGGCACTGGTGGAGCTGACAAGGCTGGACAGAGCCAGCAGTTCCATCTCCCAGCACCATTTTTTAAAGAAATATTCTCTCATCCTATCAAGGAAGGACGTGTTGCAGAAAGGCAAAAGAATGTAAGAGAGAAATCCCTGCTACCTCTGCCACTGCAGGATGAGGGTGACCAAAGTCCAATGAATGAGACATAATTTCATTGGAGGCACTTTAAATATTTGAAATAAAAATAAAACAAACACCCCAATCTTCCACCATACATTGAAAAATCTGAGCAGGTCTCATTTGTCAGTACATTTGCCTTCAAAATGCCTCCAGCAAGGTGGGAAGATAAAAGTGTGCCCATTTTTCAGATGGGTTATGGAGGCACAGAACAGCCAAGCTGGCAGCCCAAGCCCAGAGCCGATTAGGAAGGAAAAAGCAGAAGGTCACTCGTGCCCCACAATTCTGTGGTGAGCAGACAATGTTTGGGAGTTAATAGCATTATGTGCTCTGTGATGCTGATCTGTGCAGATAAACGTGACAGGCCTTGGTGATGGCTTCATCAGAGGGAACTGCTGACTCAATATTCAGCTGTAATGGCAAGAGCTGTTTATGTGCATACATTGAAAAACAACAGATGACTTCTGGAGCAAAACACATGGGGAAAAATCTTTCTCGAGGCAATACAAAAGAGCCAAAGTAGCTAAAGCACTTTCCCACAGTGACTGTGCAGTAAAGTAAATTAGAGCTCTGAACAGCAACCATCCATTATCCCATGTATTTTTAGCAATTCTGAGATTAATAACTGGGAAGGACCAATAAAACAGTATTAGAAGAAAACACACATCTTTTTGATGAACTGCCACTCACTCATTTCAGAGCACTTCATACCTCAACAGAAAATATGAAGTTTGAAACATTCACTATAGCGTTTTTTCTACCACTATTGCCATTTAAGTTATGCTTTACACTTTCTAGATGAATGAATCACATTAATTATTTCTTTTTTCCCCTCTGACTATTCAGCCAAATTAGGCTACTTCCAGAGTTGAAGGGGAAAACACAATCATTAACGCTTCCAAACATCCATTTGGCGGAAAAATATGCAGAAGGGAAGACATTCCTGTGAGCTGTGAGAAATCATTGTCTATTAAACAAATACCATTTTCTCCTTAATTGTTGTAGCTGTCTTTCATCTATAAAAATTTTACTTGAAATAGGGTAAGACTGTAAACAAGTGTATTTGAAAATCACAACTCTGAGACAACCTTCAAAATTAATAAAAAGTTATTAACACTCGTGCTGGGAGCCATTTCTACTAGGTTGGACTTGTAAAACCTGCAGCTTGGAGAGATTTGTTCATCTCTCTTCCAACTCTCATCAGTTCTTCCCAGCCCTCCATCAGAGACCACAAAACTGTAATTCCGAGAGCTGAAGAAGATTTCCTGGATCATTTTACTCAATGGGAATCTCATTTATTATTGAAAATAACAGAAACTTGACCTTCCCTGGAGACTTTTACAGAAGTTCAGACTGGAGGTGAATGTGTCCAACCTGCATAATGCAAGTCAATTCCTCCCAGGGTAAAGCAGCATTCAAAGGGAACGAGGCTGGTAGAACTGACCCCTTTGTGCATAATTAATGCAACCATTGATCAGCCACAGCTTGGATTAGGAATTTTTCTGAAAGATAAATGCACAGCGATGAACTTACACATGTTTGAAAAGTCAAACTTCGAGAAACCTGCTTTGATCAATGAGAGGCTCTTGCTACCACAGCCCTAAGCAGGTACTTTCCATGGCAGACAGATCAGGGTCATTCAGAAGGAATTCACAGCAGACAGTGGCAGCTGTGACTCTTGCTCACCACAGATCTACAGAGAGCCTCTCGAATGGACAAGTGAGTGATTTCCTGGTTTATTCCTCACTTGGTGTGCACAAACAATTCCCATCAGGATCAGTGGGAGCATGGAGTCTGTGACTACGAGAAGACAATAAAAGCTCAGGTGCTGAAGATACCCACAGGCCATCAGTGGTCCTGTTTCATGACCTTTAGCTTACACTCCTTATCTGTTTGGAAACCATGACTACAAGTTACCAAAATGTGTGAATTTACAAATAATAATGAATTTATCTAGAGTGGTATGTATACCTGCCAGTCAGGTAGCAATGGCCACAATATTTATAGAACTGGATTTATAAAGCTGCTTATTTTCAGACATCCAGTACTTGCTTTTCTTTCTCCCAGACCTTACAATAGTGCAGAGGAAAATGAATATTTTGTTTTGTATACTCTGTGTTACACAGTATACACAGTAACTTTGTGGACTGCCAATGGAACTTGTTCACTTAGTGACATCCTATTTTCCCATACACCATCCCCATGGAAAGGACTTCAGTTTCCCAGGATGATATTTTAATGTCTGGGTAAAAACTATAGCACTTACAGGTACATTTTGAAAGAGTTCAACATCAAAAATTCAAATTTGCAGGAGGACTGGCTCTGCACCAGCAGCTACAAGTAGCTCCAATGGTCAGTGGCTTTGGAACCATTAAGAGCAGAAAAGTAACTCTTCCTATCACATCTTTCATGGATGATTCTTAGGCAAAGCTGCTCTTGCCTTCAGGTAGAGGAATGGATTAAATTACCTCCTTCAAGGTCTCCTCTAAAGTTTGCAAATCATGGGAGCTCACAGCACTGGAATCATGTAGCAGAATTTGCAAGAGGACAACGTTGTTGTAAACTATGTCAGAGTTGTTAAGTGTGCTGGTAGAAGAGGATTTTTCTTTTCAAAGGTATCCAAGCCAACTCATTCACCTGCTTAGAGCAGGCCTCTTTCAAATGAGTTCTTACAAAGTGCACATCTACACTGCAGTCACTTGAGGACAGGGCTCAGCAGCCAAGTATTTATGGATTTGTTAGGGCAGGTGCGGCATCTTACCAAGGGCAAGAGATCATGTGTCTGGATTATGGGCAACACTCAACTTCAAATCCAGCCAAGGACCTTTACACACACCTGTGATCAACATTTTCCAGCACAGACAGAGCCACACACTCAGTCACAGAGCATCCTGAGTTGGGAGGGACTCACAAGGATCATTGAGTCCAGCTCCTGGCCCTGCACAGGACAGACCAACAATTCAATTTCACTGTGCGCCTGAGAGCACTGTCCGGACCCAAACTCTTCCCCCAAGGTCCTGGGAGCCCAGCAGGGCTGGGAGAGGAATGACGATGGAGGAAGGATGGAGAAGGGATGGAGGAGGGATGGAGGAGGGATGGAGGAGGGATGGAGGAGGGATGGAGGAGGGATGGAGGAGGGATGGAGGAGGGATGGAGGAGGGATGGAGGAGGGATGGAGGAGGGATGGAGGAGGGTGCTGCGTGGGACTCAGTGCTGGGCCAGCACTGTTCCACACCCAGCCTGGCTCTGCCCAGCTCTGCACGCTCCAGGACCACATTTAATAATAATAATATATATATATATATCATTATACAATCGTTACTGTTATACAATACAGAACAGTTACATGTTGTCATCTATAACCCTACCATCACTATGTTCTTTATGGATCATTACTGCAGCTGGGACCGAAGCCCCTTCACCACAGCAGTGGCTGCAGTGACAGATGGGCACCCCGCTTGCCCTCCCCGCTCCCACAGCCACCCCAGCTCTCCTGGCCGGTTCCTCCCCAGGTTCCCACGGCACAGCCTCGTTCCACAGACCCGCTAATTCACAGGAACACTGGAACAGCCCGAAACAGCCTCCCCTGTAGCCCCGGCTGCAGGCTGCAGCTCCCGGCCCTGCCCCGTGTCCCGGGCCGGGACCGCTCCCCGCTCCCCGCTCACCTCCAGCCTGGGGCAGCCGCGGCCCGCTGACCCTCACTCCTCCACACACGCAGGCTTATATAAACTCGCCTTGCAGATTAAGGGTTTAAAAGTTTGCGAGGTGTTGTGTTTCCACGCAGATAAGCGCGGTGCCACGTGCTCCCTCCTCACCTCCAGCCGCCCCTTGCCCTCCCCGACCCCCTGCACTGCCTCACGCAGCCCTCAGCAGGCCGCATTTAAACAATACCAACTCATTTTAAATTGTATTCTCCATAACCTTGGAGACAGCTGCGGATGGTGATCGTGGTCCAGGCAAATGAAAGCCGGTAACACGCAACTGAAAGAACATATTTAGAAAGACAAAAAGACATGGATGAACCAAAAGGCCCCTGTTCTTCAACTTTCAGCTTTGCACAGGGCTGCAGTTTTCTGGCTTAGCACATCAGGGGACCATGGTGATTTTCTTTCTTTCTTCTTCCTACCAGTTCAAGCAATTTCCCCCTTTCTAGGAAAGAGGGTTTCAGTGCTTCTCTTGGCTGAAATAGGTGAGACCAAAAGGAAAAAATTATTTTTGTATCATTTAATTTATGTCAGATTTGCCCCCAACACATAACAATTTTTTTTTGAGTGTATTAGCTGTTAAACCTCTGCTAAGTTAGATTTCTCTCTTCCTCAGGTACTTCTACCCTGCCAGGGGACAACCTCTGTTCCTCCTGGAGACTGAAACTGCATCATTACAGGTGTTTCTGTTACCCTTGGCCCACAGGTAGCACATCCAAAAAAGTCAAGTTTTGATCTGTCAGATCAGTAGTTTGAATCTCGGGATTCAACCTTCTCACCAAAGACGGATGAGAAGTTCAGATGGGGACACCCCTCCCACACTGAACCACAAGGCCACTTCTATCTCCTTTTTCCACTAAGTAGTAATGGCTGCAGAAGACACCAGTTGCTGCACCCTCATGATGTGCTTCAAGATACACTTCTTGTCGCCAGCAAAGCAAATGGAATGCCAATTCTGTCACACAGACTGTGCTGATTCATCTGCAGTAAGAAGTAGGACTCATTTGTCAGGTCATCCAGACATGAAGGTGCTCCTAGTGGTTGAAGCCTGAAAGGTTATTTTTTCCTGCCTGGAGAACATGAAGGAAGGGCAAAGTTGGTTACCTCCCTTTCTGAGAGCTAGCTTGGTTCCCATGCTAAGATTAAAGAGCAGAATATGTAAAGGTTTGCATGATAGGTTCACACCTCAATTAGGAAAGTGTAAGAGAGCAGCAGAGTTATGCCCATCACTTCTGGGAAAAAAAAAAAAGAAAAAAAAAGTCTTCATCACTCACCAAGACCTTCCTAGAGCAAGTTTCTAACTCATCAACAGCGCAGTCCCTTCCTTACTCTGTGCACATCCTGATTTTGTGAATGCTGAATTTGTGCAATAGAAGTAAGCCTGGTTTACAGGGGTCACTCATCTCCTACACCCCACGCTCAGAAGTGGAACGAGTTTGTCGTCAGACAGCAAAGCGCTAAAGACTTGTCAACACTTTCCAGGCAACAAGTTTATACAAAGTCTTGTATGAAAAGCGTCCTGCCCTTGCTCCTCTCCTTGTGCATCTCTCCAAGAACATGCAAACAGTTAATACTCAATTAACTTCATAAAATTACACATCTCCACTGCTCTGCATGTTTCACCTCTTGGCTCAGTGAAAACAAGCAAGACATCATTGCTGGAGTCTGGGTGCCTGCAAACATACAAATAAGGACCAGTAGTGCAGAACAGGAATGCATTACCCTTTCAAAGCTCTGCTGACACATGGGTCCAGGCTTCATTATCACCTCTGGAGTTTACAGCAGTGTATGCTATAATTAGAAGTGTGTCAGAACTCAGAGAGAGCACTGCAATCATCACTGGTCTCTGCTGGCATGAATATGATAAGCAGCAGAGCATGAGGCAGAACTTCTATCCAAGTTCTTAAACAGGGATGAACTGTCACCCTCTTCTCCTGCTTGGAAAAGACCATATTGAATGTTTTAAAGAAAACAGGCTGCTTCATTCTGCAGAAGCCCTTGGTTAATGTCAACCTCCCACCTTTAATTCATGACGTTGCAAACAGGGTGGGGGGTAACTGGAGGGAGCGCAAGCTGCAGTGAGAAAAGGGGTTCAAAATACCACTAAAAACTTAAAGAAAAACAACTGCAAAAAGCTGACCTCTCACATGTCAAGTACCATTTTCATAAAGGATTAAATACATATAAAAGGTTTTTATACAACTGTACTAATAGGTTGTTAAATATGTATACTCATGTTTCCTGGAGTAGAACAGCTCTGCAGGAGTCATTCCTCACCCTTAAATATTCACAATATTTTGGCAGACTTGCTAAAACTAGAGCCCACATATTTTATTTTTTTTTTTCTTTTGTTGCAGCAACCTGCAAATCATACTGTGCTTGTGCATTATTGATATTTTCTTGGCTGTTTGCTAGCTTCAGGTGCTTAATAGTTTTGCAAAAGTGCATTAAACCCCAGTTTGTAACAAGCTTTTACACAACCGACATCCCAAAGAGGAATTTTTTTTATGGGTTTCTTTAACTGCTTAAAGGCTGATTGCACACACTTATCTCTCACCACTGGAAGGACTATAAAGCTAAAGTGAGATTTTATATCCCCATTTCAGGACACTAAAAGTATGGCACTGTAATAGAAATGCTGACATTATCCAGTTATGGTGGTGCAACCTCTCTACCATAATTATGTACAGTTGGAGACAATAAACACTGCTGATTCAGGAGAAATGTCTGATTGGGCTGGAAGATGGAGAAGTGCTGGATAATCTGTTTCCTGAGTGGCAACAGCAGGCCTAAAGAGCATAAATGGAGGAGCAGAGTTGGTAAGGAAACAACAACAAAGTCCAATCATGACTTCTCAGAGATGCTCTTACTCTTTTTTGTTGTTCGTATGATTGCAAGGACCCAAAGGACTCATTCAGGACTTGTCCTAAAAGGACATCGTGATGTAAACCTGGAGGAGTGAGCAACACCAATGGAAAGGTTTGATTATGTGACCGAGACCCAGCCAAGAGAGCACAGGGCACTGATTTTCTGAAGAACTATGTTCAATTCTGGCCTTTGATAAACAAAAACCCTTTGAAATAACTCAAGTTCACCACCAAAACTGAAGGAAAAAGAAGAAAAATACCACAACATGCATGAGCATATTAAAACTTTCTGAATAATCTGCAAAAAATTGCCTTGAAATGTCTGATATATGGAACAAAGCCCAATTGGAACTGTTTCAATGAGTATTTTTTTTTAAAAAGAGGGATAAGGTCTTTCCCTTCTTCCACCTTTTTTTAAATTTGCTTTGGGAGATGGTGGGGACATGGATCAGACAAGACAAGACAAGAATTTTGGTGAAAACTATTAATTCAGTTCAGTGTTTTCCTGTATTGTTTCTCCTACCATATTTAATTTTTTACATATTTATATACTAAATTTCCTATTAAATGATCATCCTCTCAAAAAATGCTTGTTTGATTGATACAAAAAATTCCAAATGCATCACTGTGACTGGCTCTAATTACTATTAATAAACACATAATGAACATTGATAAGATTAACAAACCATTCCAAAAATTTGTTACTATATTCACTCCACAGCTGAAACTCCAAATTAGCAGTAATGCCAGCAGGCTATTAATATTCTCAGATTAACAAAACAGAAGCAGATCATACAAGGATGAGCTTGAATTTTGCAAAATAAAATACCTGGGCAAATATTTAGCACAAAAGAAAAACCGTGTAAGTTAATATTTGTTTATCAGGGGGTATTATGGATGAGTGGGAGTTGCAGGATTTACTTTGAGGGAGGGAATGTGAAATAATGAAGTTAAGGCAATGGAGCACAACGTCCTTACCCGTGGTGTGGGACAGAATTGCTGAGTGTCCCAGTGGTCCCCTGTTATTATTTTTAGGAGCATGGCTCCACATCCAGCTCCATCCTGGGGCTGGCAGCAGGTAAGGACAAGGGAGAAGAGCTCTCCTGGCATGAGAGCCAGGCTCTGATGGGTTCAGGGGTAGAAGCTCCTGGGAGCTGACTGAAGCAGGGTGTCACAGCCCCTGTCTGAGCAGCACCTGGACCTCACTGCTGGGTCCCCAACAGGATGGATGGGGAGAAGGGCACTTCTCTATGCTGATCCCTGCAGGATCCCAGCGAGAACCCACAGTGCCCCACACCCAGCAGCAGCTTCTCCCCTCCCTGAGGGCACAGAGCCCACTCCTGGCTATAAACCAGCCCCTGTCTCCTTCCCATCCTCCCCAAAACCATCCCACTCCTCCAGCACAACCTGCAGCTCCGTCCGCCCAGCTACCTGGCATCACCCACTGCTCTGCAGGAGAGGTCAGGGAGGAATACACCCTTCCTGCTTCCTGTTTGTCTGGTGCCCTCAGGCACTCACGATTTAATATGCATTTCTTTTTAAAGTAAGTGGAATTGAAATAAATCCATACTGTTAGCCAGTTTCCAGTTTACATAAAGTCAACTGTGCACTCACAAATTCCTCCTTTCTCTGCAAGCTAATCTGACAGTAGCAGAGGGGGAAATAATCTCCCTGGCACTGTCTTGATTTCCCCGTGAAAATAAAATGCCTTCAGTTTATAATGACTTAGTAATGAATTAAACATTTTGAAACCCATAAAGGAACCTCAATAATAAGATCTTTAAAAACTGCAGACACAGTCAAAGCCAAGACAAAAAAAAAAGGAAGCAGAAATATGTTTGAAATTAAGTGGAGACAAATCACAAAGACATGGATGTGATGAAGCAAGGCAATAGGTGCACCCGGGAGAGGGTGGAGAATCCATTCACCAGCCTGAGTTCACCCATTCAGCATCCACTTCCATCAGACACTGAACAAAACAAAGTTACTGCAGCTCTAGCTGTCACTTACCCAAAGGACCCAACTGGAGTTTCAATATACAGAATTATCAGAGTTTTCAAACCTTTTGTTTGAAAGTTGATACAGGCACCCCGGTTAAATGCAAGCTGATGACTCCACTACACTGGGAAGTGCTGAAATTCAGACATTTGCATGGCTTAAAATGGCTGCAGCAGTTCAAGGCTTCTGTAACTTACTGTGCACAACACCATGGAGCACAGGAGAAGGGTCTCTTTCCTGGCTATACACTATTTTAAATTTAACAAAGCCAATGTAATTAGTCCCATGAGCACCCCTCCAGTAACAGCTTCAGCTTCCAGCACTAGTGAGCTGTATGCTATGCAGTAATTATGCTACCAAGCTGTCAGAGCCTCCTTATCTGCATGCAAATTAGTTCATATGCTATACATCTGCTGTAATGACAGTATTAAACCAAGAATTTTATAATGAAGCCATCCTCTTTATAGCAACATAGCACAATTACTTTATTAACATATTGCACATCTATGTCTGTAACTGCTCCCAGTCAAACAGATGATTTTTCCATTCCTCCATACAGCAAGATCTTCGCTTCTCTCCCTATATCTGTAAATAAACACAAAGAACAGGAACAGGAATTTCTAAACTACCTCTGTCCAACACCACTCCTCCATTGTTCCTGGGGAGGTACCACGCCAAATGCCACGAAAGCATGACAAGGTGAATAAGTATTCCCATAATGCTCCAAAAGGTTAGGAGATGGAACAGTAATAATCAAATCAGCAGCTGTTTGCTCCCAGCCTTGACATCAATCATCAGCTTCTGTCAACCAGGGGCTGCCAGCACCAAATGGCAGCGGGAGGGGGCTGCAGCCCCCCGCAGCAAGAAGGGACGGTGAGCAGAGAAGGGAAGGCGAGGTGAGAAAAACCTTCAGGAGGAAAGAGTGGGCAATGCAGACCTGGTGCCTGGGAGGATTTCTGCCTGGAAAAGGCGTGTTGGTGGCTGCCACCCGTATCCCACCCATCAGAGCATCTGAGGAGGGGGGAGCATCCTCATCCCTGCCCCTTCGAAACAGCAGCAGCGTTTCTCAACACACCAGCACCAGCTCTTGGCCCCAGACCTCTTGCCAACGCTGGTGTTGGGAAAGTTTGCTGGCTTCTCAGTCCCAAAGCTTTTTCTCAGATTGGGTTTGTTTTTGGCTTTTTTTGGTGGAGGTTTGGAATACTTCACAGTGGTTATTTACAGTAACTAACCTCAAATAAATAAAATTAATAGAGGATTTGATTAAATTCCCTTGTGGGCAGTTGATGAGTTCTTCCCTTCGTTATTTTGTGAGCAACTGTTCAATTCTTCTACAATTAAAAATAAAAAAACCCCATCAACCAACCAATCCAAAACCCCATGTAGAAAGCTATGTGATCAGCTCTAAACCTTCAGTAGATCTTCACACCAATTTCTTAGTTTAGGTCTGTTTTTAACCTTCCAGCTCTATTACCCATGGATCTACCCTCCAATCTTCTTGAAGCTACCCTTGAAGCCAGCTAGCTAGGGTGACAAGGAAAGGTCATTTATAGCAATGGAGAATATAAATTCTGGGACCTTATTCCACTGAATCTGATACAGGTTATTTATACTTGTGACCAACTGATTACTTCTTTAAAATCAACTTGGAATAGAGCAGTTGTGCTTCATGGGCATCCTCCATGGGCAGGAACAAAGACAAGTGGAAGTAAAGGGGAAAAAACCCAACCAAAAACCTTTTCCCCTTTTCATGTTATATTTCCCCATGCACCAAAAGGTGTGGATAGGTCTCTGCCAAAGTTTCAGCACTACTTTGTTCTCCATGCAAATCACCCCTTTCATCAATTATCTTAAAGCCATTTATAAAAAACAACTGCTGTTTCAAAGCCACAAGGAGATAGGTGAGAATTACCATGGACAGCACAAAGATGTTCAAATACTAAACAAATCCAAATCTTCTCTTAAAAATCTATATTTACAGCCTTAGTAAAGCCCTGAGTACTGACACCACAGTGCATAAAACAACAAACAAAAGAGCTAGGGAAAGGCTTCTTTCTCCCTTACAAAAGCTTGTTTTATTTTTGTCAGCATAACCTGTAGTTTGTAAGGTTTCTGTGAGATCAAATATTTGATCAGTTTATGAAAGGGATGATATTATATGTTTGCCTGAGGGAACAGGGTCACCAGATTTCATGACCCCAGAGTTTATTCCAGTATTCAGTTCCCATGAGAAAAGTACTAAATTACTGTTTTCCTTTGGGAGAAGAGAACACAAAATCAGAATATATCATAGTCCTCCTGCAGCTACTAACAAGATCTTCTGTAGCCTTTGACACCACCTCATGAAATAATGCAACACAAGGCATCTTATTAAAACTCAGTGGGCACCCAACCAGCGCAGTGTGCTTCCAGAGCAGCCACTCGTGCGAGGAGCAGCTCAGCCGTATCTGCTGGAAACCTCTTCTGCTGCTGTGCTGCCATTTAAATCTCTCCTCTGCTGCTGCTGATAAAGGTCCCTTAATGTCCACCCAGTCATTAGCTGCAGTGGAGCTTGAGTCATGTCCTGGGGGTGGCACTGATCTCACTCAGCTTACCTGCTGGCAGGGCAGACACCTCAGACTGAGCCAGTGCTTCAGACTCCCCGTGCTCTCAGTGACCAGACACAGCCACAGTCAAACCAGGGCACTTCTCAGGCCAACAGCCACCTCATGATGAGCTCCAGGAGCATCAATTTATCTGCATTGGCCTTAAAGGCCTTCTAGAGCATTAGCTCAGATGAAGATGTTTGCAGTCAGGTGAGATGAATGCTACCTCAGAGCATAACCCACCCAGCATCATCACCTGGCTGTCTCAGTGGCTCTGAATTTTGGTGTCATGCCCTCCTTATCACTGTAAATCCCTCTGTATTTCACCTGACAGACTCAGCTTCTTCATCCTGTACCTGAGATTGTGCATCCACCCTCCTCTCCCTCTTCCATCTCTGCTCCTGTGTCTCTGGACACTCCTTCAAAACTGGATAGAGTTTTTTTCAGACCCACTGGTACATTCTCCATCACCTCTCTCTCCCCAGACACATATCCATGATCTGCCACTGGACAGTTCTCTCTCCACCTGAGACAGAAGCAAAACCTTCTGCCACCTCTTCCAACCTCCAGGTTTCCTCCAACAACTGAATCAACCACCACTCCCTGGCTCTGCCTTGGCAGCTGAGTTTATCATTGCTTCCTTACACTTCTGCTGCATTATTAAAGATGAAATTCTGCCACCAGCACACGAATCTGCTAGGAAATAAAACCACATGGAAATCACCTGCAAGGTGTGCTGTTTTAGGTGGGACTGCTAATGTAGGTCAAGTTTTATTTCCAAAAATCCTGCTGATACAATTTGGAAGGAAAATCTTCTCCTCTGGGTTGCATATGTGTTTATTAAGAAGTCTCTTATGAATTCTGAATTTTGAATCTTCTCACCATTGTTTTTTAGTGAAAAAATCACATAAGCATATGTAATTCTCACTGTGTAGGAAGCCAACTCTATACTCACAGCTCATGCATTTTGAGTGATATTCAACAAAATGAAAATCACGGTTTCACATTGAAAAAAAGAGTAAATTCTGACAGTGAAGAAACACCCAAAGCACTTGAGAATCAGCTCAGGATCACTTCTTGATCCTGTTACAATTCTGTTTGCCCAATTCATTGAGATAAGTATCATGCAGGCTTCTCTTATAAGCAAATCTCCCCAAAGCCCATTCTAGTCTGGGTAGCCAGTCCTTGAAGAATTTAACAGTTTTCCATGAAGCTCTGGCATTTCCTCTCCCTCATGGTAGCAACATTGGTGCATCTGGGAACTTGCAGTCACACACCAGGCCTCAGAAATCCTGCAGAAACACCCTGAAATACGGAAGTGACCTTGTTTTTTAACATATTGTAATAGACTTCATGTGCATATGACCCACATTGAAGCTCAGAGTATGGGCTTTTTTCTTTCTTCCTTTTTTTTTGTTAAACATTTGAGATTGCTACTGCTCCTGAGCAGAGTTTAATCATTAGAATATTTTAATTTTGTAATTAAAAAAATGGATGCCAATCCCAAACTGGGAGTAAAATGACTGCACTTCATAAAGAAGAGCTCTGACAAGGGATAAAGCAATTTATTCACTCCTTCTTCCTTCACCTAGAAATTAAATACTTCAGAAAAGATCATCAGCAAGACACTCAATTTGTAGACACTAATAACCTTGGCAGTGTCCTTGCAGAGCAGAACAGCTGTTGAGTTGATGGGCACCATGTCCCAGCAGGGAAAAGCTACAGCCTTCTCCACTGTAAATGCTGTGGTTTTCTGCTTTTCAGGCCCTCCTGCTTTGAGCCTTGCTTGCAAGACAGCCCTGAACAGAAGCATTGCCACTAACATTGCTAATGTTAACCTGAAAAACTGCTCTTTTCTGGCATTTAAGTGCATTTAAATCCCAGCAAGCAACCCTTGTTCCTTTCAAAAATTAAACAACAAAATGTGAGTTTTTCTGAGATTTTCAAGTGCTCGAATCCAGCTACCACCATTTAGCCCTGACCAGAGGCCAAATGTGCTGCAGCACCTCACTGCAAAATCCCCCTTAGACCAGCTGTGCAATTAAATATGGTGAAATAAAGGAGGAAAACTCATTTCTCCTTGCCTATGCATTGGGCTAAATGCATTTACATGCTTACTTTCTGCAGCTCACCTGACTGCTTCTAATGGTAACATTTTCTTGACAAAGACTTTACATGGGTCTCCCATCCTTTGGCAGAGAGAGAAGAAAAGAACACAGCATCTTCCTCGAGCACACTGGGGAACCCACCAGCCTGTAACCTTTATGTGGTGTCTCTGAAATCCTTGTTCCTGCTGTGCTTTCCCAGACTGCTGTTTACAAGTGTGGGCAGGGACAGTAAAACAGTGTCAACCTCAAAAGATCAAAACCCCTGACTTTGAAAAACTGGTCTGGGCCTGTGATTTCCAAATTCCCTTTATCTGCCGTGGTGTGTGCTTGATGCTTTGTACTGTTAGCAAAATAAGCAATGTTGAGATGAGGAATTTTGAAGGGCTTCTCACATCCTATCTCTAACCATCCCCAAAGGGCAATCCTAGCTCTTTTTTCCTTTTAATCTTGCCAGAGAAGAAAGGCAGCTCGCACCTAGCAACATCTCACAGAAAGCCATATGGCTCAGGACGCCAGGGACTGTTCTTTTCCCCACACCTAAACAAGACTTCATCAGGTACATGACACACAAAATTTGTCTACAATCCTGCTTCCAAATAAGAGCACACTGTAGTAATTACACTGACAATTAGATTTTTGGTATCTCACATGGTGCAAGGTCAGGCAGAAGACACTTGAGAAGACAGAGACTTAAATACAGTTTTATAATCCCACTTCTAAAGCTTTCAGAAAGTTGGATTATTTTAGTAGAAACCTGAGAGGTAAAAGCAACAGTTCTGCTATTGTTTATTACCTTGTGTGAAGTGATTAATACAGTAGTTTATTGTCTCAGTTGCACAAAAGAACTATGTGCCAACTCTTCCAGCTGAGGAAAAAGCACCATGTTGCTTTGAAATTAAAAACAACATGGAAGAGTGCCAAAGGTGAAAGGTGGACAAAATCCAAGCTTCCATCGAGCAGAAGGAATGAAAAAGTAGAGCTATGGCACAGAATCTCTTTCTACATTTGCTTCTGCTGCTTCTGAGTTTACAAAAGAGTTGTGGTGAGCTTATTGAAAGCCCAAATGACAATCATTAGAGTAATAAAATCTTAGGGGTTTGGAACAGACCTTAAGGATCACCTAAATTCCAACTGTACCTGCCATGGGCACTTCCCACTAGACCAGGTTGCTGAATCTGGCTTTGATTCAGCTATATCAATCTAGCTTTGAACACTGCCAGGGTTGGAGAATCCACAGTCTCCTCCAGACCTGCTCCCAGTACCTCACCATCCTCACAGTAAAAAAATCAACCCAAGTGTGGATCATGGCAACTGAGAAAATCAAAGTGGAATCTCTTTTCTAGAAAGAGAGATCATTAAACACCAGTTAATATGGGACTTTACTAGGTCAGCACCTTGTCTCTTACATATTGCTGTTTTATGTTGTAGAATATCCACTGGCATCTCATTCCATCCATCTGTACCCTTGTTCAGTCCTTCTCTTCTGCTCACAGTAACACAGGGGGGCAGAGGTGGTGGGCAGCCATCCATCCTGCACCGTGGTTTCACAGCCTTCTTTGTCCAGAATGGTCTAAAAGCCACTACTGGCAGCTAATGGCTTGCCAAGGTGGCAGGACCAGCAGCTACTGTCCAACAGGTTGTTTCACAGAGCCCCATCCTGTCTACATCAGTGTGTATCATAGCTTGTTGGCAATCTCTCATGTTGATTTTGTGCTGACTGTCTACACACCCAGCACAGCTTTGACCTGTGACTAATGTGCCCTTCTCAGGCTACCCCACACTACACTAAGAATAAAAAACAGTGTGAGAGCTTTCAATCTGCTAGCCAACATGCACAAGCTGTCTTCTTTAGCTTTAAGTTCAAACCATGGTAGAACCAACATCAGTGGGATGCCTCAGCTGTTACAAACACATAAACTTTATTCATCATAGGCCATGTGGAGATACAGAGGCCAATCCAACAGCAGTCTACTGAAGCCCTCTGTAGCTTTTCCTTCTTCTGCACTGGTGCACAGAAAAATTAGAAAGACTCTGGTTTAATAAAAATACATGCACTGTAACAGAACATGATTTTACATTGATATAGGAACTCAGCAGGAAATAATAAAACACTAAAAAAAAAAAAAAAAAAAAAAAAGGGAACTTTTAAATGTGACAGCTTCAAGTCTGATTGCATGGATCTCTCTCAAGTCCAGAGGTGGGCCTCTCATAGAGTAGGTAAAAATTTCTGTGCTTCAGTACCATA
>NC_031781.1:14624928-14854581 GCF_001522545.3 Parus major
ACATTTCAGTTTCAACAAATAGCAAACCACTATTGATTTCTATACATAAACTATGAACAAAAAAGAATTACAAAACTTCTCAGCAGCCTGAAAAGTCAATATCAACCAAACTAGAATGGCATTTAGGAGAGGGATACTCTGCTGATGAAAATAAATAGAAATAAAATAGCTTCTCACTTGTAATTTTTATCTAATATCGTATCAAGTTTGTAATCCTTTGCAAGTGCCATCCAGTGCAGCACTGGTGATTGCAGAAATGTGCAGAATTAATAAAGAAGGTGCCTGGATGTGGAATAGCACCAGCCTTCCTGAAAGGTTTCAGTTTGATGGATGATATTCCACTGATGAAAGTATAAAATCTATTAATTCACAAAGTGAATCTTATTCTTGAGTTCCAGCAGAAGAAGCCCTTTCCTCGAGGCCCCAGTTTCATACCATGAATTTATCTTTATCCCAACATGCATCTTCAGCTGTGAAACTGTGTGGTTGTGTCACAGCACTTCTAACAGGAATGGCTGTGGAGCTGCAAACATGTGGATTAGAATAAAATCTCGTTTAATACTTTGCTTTAAACAACCTTTAAACACCTGAAGGAGAGGAAGGGAGTAGTGGGTGTGAATTGCCTGGCTACACATAAAAGGAACTCCAGCAGGAAGGGGACTATGGATAGGGATGACTGGCGTGCTGTGAAATAAATGGGCATGGCAAAAAGCCAAAATGTACAAATATTCCCCAGAAGATATGGGATTGTTTTTTCTGGAGATCCTTTCTGTTGTCCTGCTCCTCGAATGTTACTGTCCCAGCATATGACAAGAATTCATAATTTTTAAGGAAAGTGGAAGGAGAACGGGCTTCTCACTAACACAGGCCAATCATTATTTTGCATTGAACAATCTTTCCTGTTTTTTGGTTTCTCCCCTGGTTTAGAGCAGGGGATGGAAGGGGTGGATGGGAGAACCCATAGGGATGGACATTGGCAGAGCACACCATGTGTGATCCATCCATAAAAACACAACTTCCTGCTGCCATCCCAGTGCCACTGCATCCCTGTGGAGCAGGTGTTACATCTCTGAACGTACCTGCTCAACTCTTCTAATGATTTGGCTGGAACTGGCAGTTGTGAACCCTCTTCCCTTGGCAGGTCCTGTGTCTCTCTCAGGTTCAGAAGTGAGACCCAGCAGGATGTTCCTTGCCTTCTTGGAGAGCTCTTCAAAGTGCTGGACTCTCTTTTTTTCAAAGGAATTTTGAGCAATCTGTAGCTCCTTCAGTAACCTGTTCTACTGACCTGAGAAATTCCTACTAGGCAAGTGCCACTGTAATTTTTAGGCTCAAAAGCAGTTTGTTGTACTGGTTCTGCATGGATGTGGGCTCTTGCTAAGGATGGGAGGATGTTTCTTTCAGTCAGAGGAGGGTATTTCAAGTTCAACACAGACTCTGTCAGCCTGGAGCTCAAATTTTTATGTATTTGTGCCCAATTGTAAGCAAGAGCAGCTCTATCCCTTCCGTGAGAAATATTACTGTTTGACTGATATCAGAGTTTGAAGATAAATCAAATTGAGAAGCAGGTGCTGCATATGACCAGACAAACAAAAAGTTCAGGAAGACTTTCTGTATCTTCAGATCAAGATAAACTTAGATAAACTCTGGTTATTAAAAACACAAGCAACATTTATCTTCCTCTTTTGACTTGCAAATTAACCTAAACTCACATAACCAAATCTGATGGGAGTTTATTTTCAGCTGTAGATCTTCACCACAGATTTAAAAGACTAAACCCAGAATCATAATTGCATATTGTGGACTGCTTCTGCTGCAAAAGCTTCCAGAGCAAAAGCCTACTTTAGTGAAAGGGGCTCGTAAACTAAAAGAACAGTTAGAAATGCAGAATTGGATGTTGCTCATTCAAATGCAGTAAGGATTTTGATTTGGATCCTTTCTCCTTCCTTTTGAAATGCTATTTACCTACATCAGAGTTTAATAAGGTTAATGTGTTAGATGTTCCCCCAGTGTAAATTCTATCAGTGGGAAGAATACTGACTGAATAAAGTCCTCCAGCTCTATTCATTTGCTTTCAATGTGTCAAATTAATTTTGCCACATGGGTAATAAAAGCTGTGCTTCTGTGTATTTCTGTAAACATCATACTATTTGGAAAGTGTTTATGATTTCTTTCAACAATGAACTTAAACTGTGCACAGTCCAATGCTGGTGAGTAATTTCAGAAGTGACTGAGGCATGTAATTGAGTTTGTCAGTGTAATTGTATTTTGGAATAGATAGTGGTGTGGTTTTTTCAGTCGTTAGTGAGTCTCGTATTTAGTGTGCTGATTAATTCTATTAGAGGAGTTAATTAGACTGAGAAGGTGGGGGTGAGGATGGATACAAATCACTTTCAAGCACTGCATTTAACTCAGAGTTGATTATTCTGTGCACAGAGTGCCGCCTCTCCCTGTTTTGGACTCACGTGTGTGATTAGAGCTCATCAGTGCAGCCCCACGCCTGTGACAAGGACAGACAATGAGTATGGATACAGTTCTCTCTCCTTTCAAGTGTGAACTTCCAAATTAAGGCACTGCAGGATACAGGGATGACCAGGCTTAAAAATAATAAGTTCCTGTGCATACTCTGGAATAATAAAAATAATAATTACAGTATCTGTATTTCTGACACAGCCTCCCCATATTGTTTCCTGTAAAGAATAAAAGGCAATAAGGAATAAGCAGGCATCACTTAAAGGCACCCTCTGGCTTTGCAGAATTCAGAAGAGCTTGGTCTCCAGTCTTGACATGGGAGATTCAGAAAGGGGGAATGGAGAATTGAAACAGCCCCCTCCAAAGCCAAAATATGCAAAATAAATGTACACACAATAGATTTTTAAGCAGCAGTTGGTGTGTAATTTTTTAATTACCTGGAATATTTCCAATCAGACAAACACAAGTCAATGTCAGAAGAGCATTAAAACGGGCCTTGAGGCATCAACTGAGCTGCAAAAAAAATCAAGGTCCTTTAGAAGCTAAATGTACGTGTTGGAAGACAATGCAATTTTCTGGAAAACAGTCTCAGTCTGAATAGGCATGAAGGAATGATACTGTAAAACAAAGCACTGGTGAGGACCACACAAAATCCAACATTTGGCAGACTTGCAAGGAATTGTGATGCTGTGTCAGGGAACTGATCCCAGGCTGCCTGGTCAGGCCATTACAGTGCTGTCAGTAAAAACACCTCTTATCTCCCAACTCCTTCCATGCCGATAAAGCAGCTGTGCTCAGGGTATATTTTATTAAGATTCAGAGTGGTAACATCTGGCAAGTTCACATGTCGTGTGCTGCTCCTTGCCCATGTACAAAGAGCCCCCGTTCCCACGACTTTTTGTTTCCCTTAGATAATGGCTTTTCTGCAGCAGAACCCGGCCCATGGGTTATCGGCTGGGAACGGCACCGCGCCTCACAACGGCACCGCAGGAAGGGACCATCAGGAACTTTCAGCAATGGGAAACTTCACATCGGAAGCCAGCTCTGATAATCCTGCTGAGAGGAGAAGAACTGGCAAGTTTCTCTCTGCAAAACAGGAGGAAAAGGGAAAGGGCCCTGGAAAGTCATAGGAAGGTGAATAAAAACTTCTTGTCACCAGCCTCCTTCCGCTGGTCCTGGGAAGAACCCCTTGGCTGCCTCTCACCAAAGGGTTGTGCTCCACCATGGCAGAGAAAACAAGCAAAGAGGGTCAGGGTTCTCTCTTTGAGGGCTCAGCTTGCTGGTGACACGCTGAGTCTTCTGGAAACAGTCAGAGGAGCCAGTGTTTCAAAGCCACTCATCTATAGCCATAAAGCAGTTTAGTTTGGGTTTGATGGTGGTGTAGGGACAGCCTGACAGATGCAGCTGGGTGTGGATAAAGACACACTCCCTGATCTTCAGGAGCTGCTGTTTCACATCTCTCCAGGAGCTTTGATTTGGGTTTGACCTGCAGTTAACAGGAAATGGAAAAGGAAGACTGAAGTTAGACAAACTTCCTCCCCACTGTTGAGCTCCTCTTTAGGAGCAGTCATCTCCATCCAGCCCACTCCTGTCCCCAGCTCTTTAGAAGGGAATATGGAGCAGGATTTCATGAGGTCTTACAGGACACAGGCAGCAGTGACAGGAGTGATGGCAAAAAGGGATGTGCAGGAGTTCTGGGACAGTCAACATGTGCCCCAGTAGCTATGAGAGTCTGCACTCCCTCCAGCCCTCTGCTCCCTGTCCCTACCCTGCCACTCATGTCCTTTGGTTTCTTTGTCCTTCTCTGAATAGCCTAAGCAGATTGAGAAACTCTTTTCTTTGAATTAAATGATACTAAAAGTGAATTATATCAAGTCCAGAGTGCCAAACACACAGCTCATTTTTCTTAAAGCAAACTGTATTATTTCTACAGTTTATGTTAAAAGGAGAGCTGTAGCTTGCATGCCAAAGTTCAGCTGTTCAAATAAACCCCTTAGCTCCTTTCTTCATTGACATCTCCCAATAGGTGGATTGTTTAAGCCACGGTGGCTGTTCTATATGTCACTCCAAGCACTTTCCATCCACTCCCTGGGAGCTGGAGATTGGATTTAGCTGATAAAAACTCTGAGCTGAGAAAACAGCTGGCAATGAACTAATTTTTTAAAATACTGCTCCTGGTCTGTCCAGAAACAATTACAGTTTATTTCTCCCTGATGGAGCTGAGCAGTGGACGTGAGGGTCACCCTTGATTTGGAGCCTCTCCCAGGAGTCAGTCATCTCTGCAAAACACTGCTGGGCCACATCATTGGGATGTAGGACTCATCCAACCCCATGGAACAGGGAGGAGTCCAGTTCTCCAAACCAATGAGAATCAAGAAACTCTTTTCTACTTGAGTCTTTTCTTACAAAGGTCCATCAAAATAGCCCAAGGGGTCATGCTGAGCTTGTACCAGGATGGCCTTGATCTTGTGCTGGTCCATCCTGGTTGGAAGAGGAGGGAAAGTGGGTCTGGCACTAATGTTGCATCCACTCCTTCTCCTAGGAGTGACAACCCATGGCATGTTTCACTAACTCCAGCAACAGCCTTTGGAAGAGACCAGGTCTTTTAATGCTCTTTATTAAAAAGAAGAAGAACCAGAAAATCACTAAATCACCAGAATGACTGAAGCAAACCAGTGGCTGAAGAAACCGCGTTTCCTGGTTCCAGCCACTCTATGGGAATGTCAGGGATTGCTCCTCTGGGACAATTTGGAAATGCAGAATTATTTGGGCAGCTTAGGGCTATTCTGTTGTAAACTTTTTCTTTCCTGAGTCAACTAAGCCATTGCATTGGCCCACAAAATGAGTTGAGAACAGATGTGAGTAATTCCTGTGTCAGGGGGCTGGATTATAACCACAGCTACAGGCATAATTAAGATTTTCCTTCATTTCTCTTATGAGAGATGGAAATGGAAATATTAGATTAACTCAGCTGTGCTATAAGACTAACTGCAGAGAGTCTGAAAGATGTGTTCACGTGTAAAGGTCACTGCATTGCCACTGGATCGTTATTTTACTTACTTTACCCAGTAGTTAAAATGCATGTTTTCTGTCTTTCCCAGGCCTTTCATCTCCAATTGTCCAGGCAGCCAATAAAGCAGAATAAATGAGAAGCATTCAAAAGTTGTACAGTTTAAGGCTTTCTATCATTATGCAAAATCTATATCATCATTAATCAATTTTTTTCTTAATGAACTTGGGGACTCGTGTTTCTGCTACTAAGTACTCAAAGGAGTTATTAAATTTATGGCTGTCTGGTTCCCCCATCTGTTTCCATAAAAATTTACTGCAATTATTATTTCAGCAGAATTTCTAAACCCTGCCAGACTTAAGAACAGGGAATGCTACTGTAAACATGAGGGGAAGCCAATGGCATATGAGTGGCAAAAAAAATCACTTAAAATCCAGATTAAACTGGCCTTGCCCATAGTTTGCATGAGGGTTAAGGCAGGAAAAGGAAGACTGACAAAATTAGGAGAGCTGGAAAAATTCCTGCCCATCCAGGTCCAGCTGTCCACTGCTGGCGATGTATTAGGAAAATATTTAGTTCATTTTTGTTTTTCTGAAGCAGACAATTCCAGAAGCATGTGGGCAGAGGTTTGCAGCAAAGCTGCTGAGCACACAGAGGGGCCATGGGACACTGGGGTGGCTGCAAGTACCAGTCCTGGGAGGAATTACTGGGAACAGGACGGTGCTGCCTTGTGCCAGAGCCCTGGTGTCAAGGGGTTTCTTGGATTTGACTACACCAAAGCTGTGGCCAGGAGCATTGCTGCCCTATTCCTGGCAGAGATAAACTGCAGAATATAAACCTGTGCTTCTGCAAGAGTCTGGAAGGAGCCCTCACCTTAGAGTGTGCACACCAGGTGTTTGGGGAGGCTGGTGACAACTTCCTGGAGAAGGACCTTTCTGGTGCATGGAGCCACGCTGCTCTTCTGCACAGGAAGAACCCCATGAATTTCACATGTCTGTGGCTGTTTGCAATAAAATGGGACAAACAACATTTTTATGGTCAAAGGGTTGTGTTTTGTTCCTCAACTGCCACGATATGCTCCTGTGGTGCATCACAGCCTCTTGGGTGCTCCATGTGGTCATATCATTGAAGTTCCCCCTTCAGATGGCTTCCCTGGCCTCATTATGCACCTGCTTATTATCAAATTAGGGGGATCCCTGAGTCTTTATTTTCAGTGTATTTATGCCAGGATAAATTTTTGCAGCTGATAAATTCCCATCTGCTTTTATGAACAGGAGGATGGGCTTTTCCTTCTTAGGAAGGAAAAGTTGTTGGGTGCTACCCAAGCTAAAGCAAAAATGGTGATCCAAGAAGGATTGACTGACTGGAAGGGGCTGGCTCTAGTGTGCCTGAATTGCCCAGAAGGAAGATAATGAAGAGAATGAGGAGAGAAATTGCTTCAATAAATAAACTGGAATGTGTGTGAGACCAGTACCACTGGGGGCTGATATATGCCAAGAAGTCTGTTTTTAACATCTGTTCTTCAGCAGCCTTAATATGTTATGACCAGATCAATAAATCTTCTGCTGCTGGTGTCAGACATCCAACAGCAGCCAGAGAGTGGGGAGGAAATACACGCAAAGAATATAACATGCTTACATATTCACAGATCCACACATACAGGCATTTCTGTGCATGTGCATTGTTGTACTGGTGGAAGGATTAATGTGAAATCAATGCAAAATGGTGCTGAAGTAGCCCTGAGACAAAGAGGAGCCATGAGTTGCTGACACTCACTCCTTGCAACCTCTTTCTCTTCAGAGCATAACCTAGAAGGTTGCTGTGCTGCTGGCAGCTCATATCCCACTCAGTGATTCCAGAGATCAGTTTGTTCCTTATCCTACCACAATTAAAAGGCTTTTCATCTCTTGCCAAGCCTTTTATGTGCTGCAAAGGCTGAGGGAAGAAGGTGAGGTGGTGTAGGCATAATGGCCATTTTTAAAAAGCATTCTTACCAACCTGCAGCCATCGGCAAGGAAGGGCAGAGAAAGAAAAGCAGGGAACAGAAAAGAAGATTAAAGGAGGAGCTAAGCAAAAAAATTTTGGCCAGCAAGCTGCTGTGGTGCTGGCAGAGTCTACACTTGCAGCAGGATGAACACAAGTGTTTGTTCTCTCCTCTGCTTCAGGGTATTGCCCCTGCAGTGCCTGAGACAAGCCCCACGTGGCTACTCCTCAGCCTCCCCAGCTTGCCCTCCAGCCACAGCTGGACTTGGGCTTGGGAGAAGCTGAAAACAGGGCTGACCATGAACATCTGCTGTGCAGGTGCAGTCAGATGCTACCTGTGCAAAGTTCTGCTGGGCCCATCTTCTTCCCTCGCACTGGAGAGATGCTGGAGAGCACCCACAGCATTTTCTTGCAGGGAAGAAAGGATGTGAGAAACCAGATCTCTTTCTTCACTCAATTTACTTTCCAAGCCCGGGGGAGTCCGCTGAAGGACTTGGCACAAAGATTGATGTTTGGCCTATGGCATTAAGCAGAACTTGTTCATTTAAGACAGGACAGTGGCTTGGAAGAATAGAAGGTTGTGACCTCTCTGATGCAGCAGCAGTTCTCCTGACAGAAGGTGATAAATAAAAGAGTCAGTGCCACAGAGTGTATCTGAAAGCTTTGCACTGAGCAATGTGAAGAATGCCTGCCATGACCCCGAGAACCTTTACATCAAGAAACCTCCTGGGCACATGGGGGTAAAAAGGTCTTGTTTTAAGTGCTGCCATGGCTGGGTTCTGGGGGATAGCAGTGAGTCCAAAAGCCTGTTTCATTTACTGCAGATGTCTGATTTTTTCCCTCAATATGGCTCCAATGTGCTTAATTTAATGACAGACATGGACCTGGAAAGTGAGGAACTTTCAGCTTTTGAGTTTATTTAGCCACTAAACAGAAAACCATCTGGAAATGGTAGATTTCACATTCTTTTTATTTCTGTAAAAATAGCAGGGTTCTTTCAGAGAGCCAGGTGCTCTGACGGGTGTTACTGTAATAACTGCTCACAATCCAGTCATCCCTGTATTACAGCTGGAATATGTAACTGCGGCACCTACTTCTTCCAGGAACCAGGATCAAAGTTTTTGTAGAATCACAGAATGATTTGGGTTGGAAGAGACCATAAATATCTAGTTCTAACCCCCTTGCCACGGGAATTTTCAGGGATTAATTCCTAGGACAGAAAACCAGCCTGCCTTAGACTCAGGTGCTCAGACACCCATAGCAGGGACTGGTGAGGTAGTAATGCCAAAGGAGTCCACTTGTTTGATCATTCCTGATATGAAACAAACAAGTGTTTGCTTCATAATAAGCACAGTACAGCCCAAACTAAAGCAAAGTACTGATAACCCACCAGACTACCGTAAAAACTGTAAGCTGGAGACAAAAAACCAAGGAGCTGCCTTAAAAATCTAAGGAGGCTGAGAAATGCAACACACTTGGGTTCTTTCTATTTTTGCCTGCAGAGCTTTGAGCTTTTCACTCAAAATGAAAATGAAGACTAAATGAAATGAAAACTGCTCAGACATCACCTTTCTCTGGTGGCTGAGGCAGCTCAGGAAAAAAATCAGTGTTGTAGAAGAGCTGTAAAGAATTTTCTGGAATTGGCAATGGCACTTTGATGCCAGTCACGGTGCCTGCTGTGGGCAGAAGTTACAGCCCAGCTCTGCACAGTGCTTCCCACCTGCAAACACCCCAAGCAGTCTGATGGAGAGGATCTGAGCTGGATGTGAGGCACCAGCACATTCCCAGCAGCTACATCCAAAACTCATCCCAAGTGACACGCTTGCAGCCAAGGAAATCTTGGAATCGGAGCCTGCCTGAATTTTCTGGTTCTGCACACACTGCAGTGCTCGCCAACATTCACCCTTTCTTCCTCCTCTAGAATCACATTTCCAGTAATTCCAAGTGTGGTTTCCTGCTGGGTGAGGATTGTGTGAGGACTCTGTGCCAAAATCCTCTCTGCAACCTTTGGAACCACTGATTAATTGAATGCCCTTTGCAGAAAGGGGGAAAGCCAGCGGGACACAAATGCAAAACGTAAAAGCCTTTGGGATATCAGTGAAAAATGGCATTTTCCATTCCAGGAGAGGCAGCAGAGCTCTTGGGAAGAGGCAGGAGCGATGACCCTGGCCAGGAGGGTTTGTTACCTTTGCTGTGAACTGCTCTGGCTCAGGGGATCATTCCTGGCTGGAAGATCCCATGGATGCTGTGAGAACCACTTTTATTTGGAAAAGGAGATACTGTTTATTCTGCACAGGGTGCAAGGTGAAAGTTTCCACAAATCAAGCACACCCCAAGGGATAAAATGTTACATCTATTATATAGTAAAATTTACATGAATCCACCAACACGTATTCCCCACCTCTCTAATGCCTATTTATTTGGGTAATGTGATTTTATGCAACGCTGGAAACACAAAGTTTTATTGTAGAAATTATCTGACATCATCAGTGACGTTCAAAAAAGGTGAGAAAATTCATCCTGGACACAGAAAATTCAGCTTGAAGACATCAACATCAACTGAGGAAAACCCTCAATCTCAGGATTTCAGGACTCTTCCCTCAGGATGTTATTTTTTTCCAGGGCACATGGAAAAACTGCTTTCCAAACGGACCCCAGACACGTCTGGCGCACCCACCAGCACCTCAGGGGCGCCAGGAAGAGTCGGAAGCGGCAGTGTCAGTAGTACACAGTAAGCCGTTGTGCCGCTAAGCACAATTAACTAATTAACACTCGGCACTAATTGCCAGCGCTGCCCGCCGTGCGCAGGCGCCGGCCCGCGCGCAGGCGCACTGGGAGAGGCGCAGTCACGTGACCGCCGGACAGGGGCCGGCAAGATGGCTGCGCCCATACGTGCGCACGGGGAGCGCCTGGAGCGCCGCTAAGCCCGGCCCTACTGAGCCCGGTCCCGCCGAGCCCGGCCCTACTGAGCCCGGTCCCGCCGAGCCCGGCCCCGCCGAGCCCGGCCCTACTGAGCCCGGTCCCGCCGAGCCCGGCCCCGCCGAGCCCGGCCCCGGCCGCCAGCCCCGACCGCCCCCCCTTCATGGAGCCGCGGGAGTCCTGGGCGGCCTTGGCGGTGAGTGAGAGGGCCCAAAACACGTTGTGTTACCCCGTGTGTGCAAGAGCCCGGAACACAAGCAGAGTAGAATAGAAATATATTTACAGAATATAAATTTCTTAGGTAGATAGATAGATACACATTTTTATGTAATTTCTATATACACACACACACATGTATATATATACATATATATAATGCATAAAATACTGATATATTTGTATATTTTATTTATATAATTATTATATATATGGATATATAAATATATATAATAAATACTCTATATATTTGGTATTATATTTAATTATATATTATAAATTCTATAATAAATACAATAATCTTATGAATAATTATCAGTTTTATATTATACATAATGTATACTATGAATATACATTATATAGATTTTATTTGTATATTATAAATATATAATATTTATACATTATGTATTATTTGTATAAATTATATTATATATATTGGTTTGTATATAATTTATGTATTATATATTATATATATTTACATTATATCTATTAGTTTATAATTAGTAATATGTATATATTGTAGTTATTGATTGCTATGAAATTAATTTCGATATAATTCTTTGTACAGAAAGGGGCACTGAGTGGTAAATCCACAAAGCCAGCACTGCAACCACCAAAACTTCACTTCTTCTGCTCTTTACCAAGTAAAAGTATTAATGTTCATTGGCTGCAGGTTACATATGTCCTCTTATTAATTATTCTCTTCTATTGGTTAATGATTCTCTGGCTTCCCATGGTTATTAATCCACATGCTCAGTCTTTCCCTTCCTTTGGGTGGGTGGATTTCCTTCATTGGTGGCTGTGATGTGCCCTTTGCCAGAATTACCTGTTCCCAATTGGAGCTGGCTCAGCTCATTTGATGAGCTGTGTTTATTAGTTTCTCCCCTTTCTTTGGGGTTCTGCCAAATGTCCATGGCCTATAAATTCTACATCCTTTGTGATCGCTGTTAGTGGTACATCCTTCTTCCCAGCATTTGTTAACCTCCCTCTAGGTCTGACATTATTGAAACATGCAGCCCTAAACTTCAGTAATTTCACTGACAAGTGTTTTGGCTTTCTAACACATGGACATCACGTGGAGCCTGTTGGTTACTCTCTATTTCAACAATTAAATCTCCTTTCTTGTTGATTAGGCTTGAAAGTTACAGGCTCTAACATCAAAGAACATCCTGTCTGAGGAAACATTTTACATATTCCACATTTTGCAGATGGCCTGCCTGACCACTGGCAAGGTGATGAGCTGAGCTGAGGGGTGGCCACAGTTTGTGGCTTCAGCAGCCACTCCAGAACCACGGGGAGCCCCTGACCCTGTCTGTGAGGCATTTCCCACTTTAAAAGCTGTTTTTCCATGTGTGGTCTCAGCAAGGGGATGGAGCCCTAGACACCACAGCTAGGGGCTCCCTTGGAAACACCCACCCTGTTGGTTCTGTGTGGAAAATCAGGGATGTGGTACCTTGGCTGGTGTGGGGAAAGCTGCAGGAGAGGAGAGTGCCTGCCCCAAAAGCTCTGAGGCACACAGAGGTGAGCAGTGAGGTCATGGCTCAGTGTGTTAGAATTAGATCCTGGTTTTGCTTAATCATTGTGATGGAGTTTATAGTTTATATCCTGAGTTGGAAGGGACCCACAAGAATCATCCATTCCAGCTCCTGGCCCTGCCCAGGACAGCCCAACAGTCCCACCCTGTGCCTGAGTGGTGTCCAAGCTCTCCTGGAGCTCTGGCAGCCCTGGGGCTGTGCCCATTCCCTGGGGAGCCTGGGCAGTGCCCAGCACCCTCTGGGGGAAGAACCTTTCCCTGATCTCCAACCTAAAGCTCCCCTGGCACAGGTCTCAGCCATCCCTGGTCACGGAGAGCAGAGATTGGAGCTGTCTCTGCACTGCCCTTGTGAGGAAACTGCAGATCCCAGTGAGGTCTGATCCTCCCCCAGCTCCTGGTGAAGGTTCTTTTGATAACACTGCTGTTATTGACAGGTGGGAGAGAAGTTGTGTTCTAGGTGTTTTGTGAACCAAAAGTCATTTTTCTGCAGTTGTTGCAAACACACAGCTATTGTCGCCCACTGGCAGGTGCTCTGTTAGCTACCTCATGAATTTAAATGACATTTAAGATACAGAACTTTGAGAACTTAAAGAAGCAATTAGTAACTTTGATTCATGTTTTAACAGATGGCTAGATTAAATCTGATTAAATCTGATCAATGCTGTTTTGAGCAGATAAGGATTTTGATGAAAAAGAGTGAAGAAAAATCAATGCATTCAAAATAGCCAACTAGATTAAAAGAGTAATTAACTTATTGATTAAACCTTTAGTAGTAGATAGTGAACACCTCTCTGAATCTTCTGTTACCCTGAAAAAATTATTGGAGTAACACACATGTGATTTGTTTTCAAGCACAGTTAAAAATCTGTCCAGCTGTTTCTTGTGTGCTGATCTATATGAGGCAGCCTTCAAACTGTTTTCTGAATAGCACTGCATCTAAATAATGTCTCACAATGGATTAATGTTAACTCCTAATGTTGTTTTATTTTAAATCAGTTTTCCTGTTTATTTCAGCCTTCTCCTCATGTTTTTGCAAAATAATTATTTTCTACAATCAACCATGTCATGGGGTAATTAAAAAAAACCAGAAACCCCGTCATCTGAGTTGGCACATAGACCATGGAAGAAGATTGAGCCCTAGCTGAATCAACTTTTTAGACTTTTGTTTTATGAATTGTTTGGATGAAAACCTGCCCCTTTCCTTATGATTTTGAAAACACCTTTATTTAACATGATTTCCAGTGCCTTAATGGAGTCTACAGGAAAGGTGGAGAGAGCACATGGTGACAGGGCAAGGGAGAATGACTTCAAACTGACAGAGTAGGTTTAGATTAGATATTATAGAAATATTATTTACTGTGAGGGTGGTGAGGCCCTGACACAGGGTGCCCAGAGAAGCTGTGGCTGCCCCACCCCTGGAAGTGTCCAAGGCCAGGTTGGATGTGACTTGGAACAACCTGGGATAGTGGAAGGTGTCTCTGGCCATGGGGGCTGGAACTAGATCTTTAAGGTCCCTTCCAATCTAAACCTTTCAATGATTTGACCATTTTTTTTCTATAGGCTTTTATTGCAAAAGAACCACCAAAAACAAACCCAAACAAACAAACAGAAAACAAAACAAAACAAAAAACAAAAATGAAAACAAAAATACAAACAAACAAACAACAACTAAAGCCCAAAAACAACAACAACAAAAAAACCACCCAAAAACCCCCACAAACTGACTTTAGGCTTTGTTCCTCAAAGGCAATGAGGGAGAGTGAACACTTTAAATGGTTTGCTGGAAAAATGTGAATGTGCTTTCTAGAGATGCCTAAGAGGGGAAGAAGAATTGCTTCAGTCTTTCCTTGATTTTATCACAACTGCTGTAGGTGTTGGCCATTCTGTGTTGTCTCTTGATAAGTGACATTCACTGTCTGGCTTTTCTGTGGAATAAGGAAGTGTTGCATTGCACTATTTAAAACACCAGTGTGGTTTAAAGGTTGTGATATTTGTTACTTTTGTTGAAGCCTCCTTGTTAAAGCTGTGGAAGCTGTTGAGTTGTGTGTAAGACTGGCAGTTTATAAGCTGACCTCAGGAAGGATACAGTCTGCAGTGCTTTGGGTTACTTGTTCCTCAGTTCCTCACATAAGCACCACAGCCTCACCCCTGAGAATACTAATGGGCTTTTCTCCCTGGTTTTGTCTTGAAGGCTGGTGGAATTGCTGGTGTGTGTGTTGACTTGATCCTTTTCCCCCTGGATACTGTAAAAACGAGACTTCAGAGTCCTCAAGGATTTAGGAAAGCTGGTGGTTTTCGTGGCATCTATGCTGGTGTTCCTTCCACTGCAATAGGATCCTTTCCAAATGGTAAATTTTCTTGGATTATGCTTTGTTTTCTGTAAGTAGTAATTTATGTTACATAGGACATTTGTATCTGTGGCTTCCTCTCCTGTGGGTGCCTGGATTCTGTGAGTCCATGTCCAGCTGTGAAGAGCAGTTTCTAGAATTCCAGCATTGAGCAAACTTGAGCAAGACTGGCGTGAAGGCTGCTGCATGTTTGCTCTGAAAAGCAACCCCAATTCCTTGGAAGCAATCTTGGATATAAGCCTGTCTTTACTTACAGGACACACTAAAACATTTCTGGGTGCCAAGAAGGGCTTGAGTCTTGCTTGTCCTGGACGCTTTTGTCATGACCCACTCTTTCTTGGCATTGGAAATGAGTGGAATTTCAAAGTGCTTGCGCACTGCAGGTGTTTGAGTTAATTGCCCTGGGGATGCTCTGCCCATCTCCCTGAAACAATAACGCTTAAATTCTAAAAACACCAAGGATACTTTGAAACTAAGGCTTAAAAAAGTAGATACTTTTTGTCCCTGCAGAGAAAAGGCGTTTGAAATTCCTGATGCCTTTGCCCATTTTGTCTTTGTAGGGAGGGATGAAAAAACAGCAATCTGTGCTGTCGGATGTAAATGTTAGGAGAACTTTGCTGACAAATCCACTGACACCTTCAGATGTTTGATGTCCTTCATAAGGTGATATAAAAAAATTCAGTTCTTTATCTTGGCTGCTCTGTTATCTCCTTTTGAGGTGATAAGCATCTTTTGATTAGTAGAAGGCAATTCACACAGCCCTTCTTTACAATTAAAATCTGTTCCCCTGCAAGACATGACATTTTTTTCAGTATTTACATCTCCAAAATCTGCACTGTAGTTTTATCTTTCCAACATATGACTGAAAACTGAAATTATCTTTAGGAAAAGGAATAACCCTTAAGGTGTAAGTGCCTTTGTAGTTGACTGTTGCAGTGAATAAACACAGCTCATATTGCTGTGCTCAGTTTAGTTTTGTGCATTTCTTGTTAACTGCACAGAACTTTTACAAATCCTTCAGAAGCTTGGAAAAAATCTATGGAGCTAAATTCAAAATATTTAACTGATAATAACTAGGAAGAAGTTACTAATAAACTGCTGCTGAAACAGTTTTGCACATTGCAGGATAGCAGAATTGTATCAATTTATGCTTTTTGAGTTTGTTTTTCTTTTCAATTAATCAACTGATTTGTTTGTTTTTCCCTTCCTTCCCCCCTCAAAAAAAGAACCATCTGTTCAATTCAAACAGAAGACAGTCCCTCTACTCTATCTATGGATATGGAAGATATTGGTTTTTCAAAATGTGCTGGACATTCCTGGCTAATTAACACATCTTTCTGTAGCTCACTACTAAGTGTGGCCTGGAGTCCTGACACCTTGGATATTAATGGGAGGTTTGCCAGGGCTAGCCAGAAGTGTAAACTTCTGAAGGAATTATCTCACAGATTCTGTTGATGCTGTTGTACTGTTTTGGTGCAAAAATATCCTGGTTTTAAGTACAGCCCTGTGATGGAGGAAGAGTGCAATGATTGTGTGTATTCTTGAATTTCAGCTGCTGCTTTTTTTATCACCTATGAGAATGTGAAATCTGTGCTGCCTCATGGATCTTCATCATACTTGTCCCCTGCAACACACATGGTGGCTGCCTCCCTTGGGGAAGTGGTAAGAAGGAAGTTCATCTATTGTGTGTCCAGGGGAGGAGAGGAAACCATTCAGTTATGGAAACTCGGGTTTGGTGTCATATCTTGTGACAGTTCTTACAACAGGCTGGTTTCTCACTGTTGGCACAGTGCCCTGGGGCTGGGTGTTGAGCTCTAAACACCCCATCCTGTTCCTGCCAGCACTGGCTACCTCTGCTCTCCTGTTTTTGACACAGTGTGTCCTGGCACTGCACTGATAAGATGGGGTGCAGATTGTCTCTGCAGGTCTGAGGTAAGGAAATGGGCTGTATGGAAACAAACAGGCTTTTTCTGGCTCTTTTGCAACTTAAACTTAACTGATGGCATGGGACAAAAAAATCTGTTGTGTCTGTGGTTCCATATTCTGCTTTTATTAACTGACTTCTTTCTTTTCTTTCCCATGGGGGCTTAGCTTAGGTGTATGTTGTTCCCAAGCTACCAGGAGTGTGGAGATGCCATTTATTTCAGCTCAACACCAGGTACCTCACTCCTACAGCAGCACACTGGCTGCTTTCCCATGGGAAACAACTCAGCTCTCCCTGCTCTCTGTGGGATCAACTTTGACACCCAAACAATTTTTATTCTTCCATGGAAATGCTACAGATTAGATTGAGTGAGATTTAGCCAGAAAACTTAATTTAACCAAGTACATGAAGACAGATGAGTGCAGCACCTGTAAGCACTCTGGTAGGGGTAGATAGGAGGTGATAGATATAGGGCTGGGTGGGATTTGTTTGTGTTGTTGCCTCAGGTGGATTCTTTTTGAGCTTGGTTAGTGCCTGTGCTGTCAGATTTTAACTCCTAACTTAAGGCAATGCACAGAATTTATTTCCATGAAGATTCTCTAAAGGCTGTTAGAAATCAGTATGAGGTTATTTACCACCAATGCACAGCCCTAAAACTGCTTGTTTGCCTGATGTGTCATGGGACAACAGATCCAGGAGGTGTTCTGAGCTTCTCAAGTGCTATTGTAGAACCAAGCAAGATGACAGTGGGGCTCGTGAAGAGGTGCCAGTGCTTTGCAATAAGATCCACCAGAAGAAAAAGTTTCTTCTTCTGCAATAGATTATTTATGGTACACTCCCTGTGCCTGTGAGGATCCTGTGAGAAAATGACCAAGTAATTGAACCAGCAGTAGCCAAAGCCCAGCTGGCTGCAGATGACTCCTTTCAGAACCTGTTGCCGTTTGTTCCCTGGGCTGTTCTGTCACCTTTACAACCCAGGCACTTGCTGCTTTCGTGCTGGGGCTGGCAGAGATGGTGCAGCATAGTTAGAGGAGTTGCTCAGGGCTGTCTCACGTGCTTGGCTCTGCTGCTCTAAGGCCAGAGAAATGTATATGGTGGCCACTGAAATGGCAGTGGCGTTATGGTGTGGGAACTGTGATGTTGTAACAACCATTTTCCACCTCACTTTCCTGTTTTTGCTAGCTTTTCTTCTCCTCTTGGAGTGATGGGTGTGAGGAGAGAACAAAGCTCTAAAATAACTGAGATAGATATTTAGAGATTGCTATAACGAATCTGTAATAAAATAGCACAAAGCAAGACCTTCTCATCTATGTTTTATATAAAGTTTTAGTTGATCAATAGAAATATATAAACTAGTCCAAATTGCATCAGGGCAAAAGTTATAATTACAGTTTTATTGATCAATCATTAAGTTTTAATCAGGGCATAACCACTGGCACTATTATTTTGTCAGTAGTTTTTTTGATAATGTGTACTTCTGTTTTAGAATTTCTGATTTAAATTGCTTTTAAATGTAAGCATTAAAGCCAAAGACACTCATGTTAGGATTCTTAAGGCATATCTTTGCATTTCCACACTGTTTTTTGACAAAACAGAGAAATTAGGATTTAGAGCAAGAAAGTGTTGTTGGATTTTTAGGTTTGCTGTTCCTTCACTGGTATGAGTCAGATACCTTCTTGTGCATTAATAAAATGTATGTGCAAAACTTAAGACATGTGTTTGTGCTGACTAATCTGTGTTTTGAATGTGACCTGCTAAAAATAATAAAATATGTAAAGAGGAAGAGATACAAAGGTTGCTTCAAGATATGATAAAATATATGTGAGAAATCAGTCAAATGGGAACTTTTAGTTTTTATAACAGCCACTCTCCTGTATTGTTTACAGTCTGTGGAAATTCATGGGAGAAACAGTCCCCTGGAACTGGTTTGCTCCATTTTTTCCAGTTCCAGGCTGGGAGAGACAAAGCCAAGCAATAAAAAGACAGAGGTTATAGCAGCATTTTGGTTTTTTTGTTGTTTTTTTTTTCCCTTTTAGGCAGGAGGAACATAGAAAGCAAATCTCATCTCCCAGGCTGAGATAAAGAAAAGTACATACAAAATCTGACCCTGTTAAGCGTAATTATTTTTTCCTACAGCTGAATCTTGCTGTGTAGGGACTCTGAATATCCCACAATACATCAAAAACTGCTTACAAAGGCACATCCAAAACTCTAGAGGGCAGATACATGGTGTATCATCTCATCAAGGAAGGCAAAGGTTGAAAAATATGTAAGTTGCCAATGGGGGAAAAGCCCTTATTGTACCACTGGTGCAACCAAAATCTGGAGATAGAAAAAACACACTGCATCCAGGACTCTGGATTTTTTTGTCTTGACTCTGCTTTGCCCTGTATGTTTAGTCTGCCTGTATCTTTACAGTGAGCTGCCAAATGTGCTTGGAAAACATGATATCATCATAGGGAGTGGAAAGGAAAACCAGATGTTCTGAAATTTACTTTTAATATTCTAAGGTGGTATAAGTAACTCCAAGAAGGAGCAGCATTTTTAAGCTCCTAGTGCCCATTTTCAGTAGTAACCAGGTGTTCCTAGTCTTGCAGGCCCAGAGTTAACTACAGCTCCAGATTTATCTGTACAGATTTTTTTAATGTCAGCTTAATATGAGTGTTTGTATTAATTATGAAATACCTTGCTAAATACTGAGCCTCTCCCACCAAGCTCCTGCAAATGTGGTTTCATGGGACAGGTTTAAGATTGTCCCATTTGACCAATGAGGTTTCCCTCAGGAGTGCCCAAGTGGTTGGGTTCAGCACAGCTAATTTGGATTGAGCACAGGTAATTTTACATCCCACTGGCTTTTCCATGGAGGTGAGGATAAAGTTGTTTGGCTCACTTTCCAGAGAAGGGAGCTGACAACAGCCCTTTCCCATTTAATATTTAGATATTGTTATGGTTATGATCTGAGTTTTGCAACATATTAGTGAAAGCTTTGGGTTGTTGCCTGTAAATTGTTTCACACTTATCTTTCTGACCTTTTGTTCTTGATTGGCTCTTTTTGATGACATTGTCTTTCTTTTTTTCCCTACTTTGCAAGACAGCAATCCACCTTGACTTCCAGAGAGAAAGTGTAGGGGAGGACTGAGGACCAGCATGGGAGGGAGATCTGTTCTTTTGGCAGCTGATGGTAATGACCATGCTCTGGACCTTCACCAGCTGAAGTCATTGAGCTGCATTTGTCCTTGTGCAAGTATCTAGAGTGCTTTAGAAGTCTGGAGATCTGAAAAGTTCAAAAATTTGTCGCTTCATTGTGGAGAGGGGATCATGTGACTCCACAGGGCAAGGTGAGGACAGGTATTTCAAGGTGAAATTCCAAACTCACTTGGAATTCCAGTGCATTACCACTTGAGGTACTTCTGTGATAAGAGCAAAGTGTGTGGTTCATCTGTGATTAGCATCTGACCCTTCATATTAATAACTTCGGAATTTTTTTATCTCCTGTTGGGATGTGTCAAATACGAAAACTTAATGCAGGAATTATCTTTCTGGGGAGTTCATTTACCTTTCACTACTAGTATGAACTTGTTTCTTAGTAGAAGCAAGCTCAAATGCAAGCAAGTTTACAGTTTTACAAATCATGATTCTATAGAATGACATTTTAAGTGTGCTTTTATTTCAAATAAAAGAGGAAAGTGTATGTTTTATTTTATGCTTGGGGGGTTTCTGCATAAAAGGAGGCATTCTAGACCTGAGGGCCAACACTGTTGTCTGTTGCTGTCCACAAATCAGCCACTTCTTTCCTTTGCCCTGGCAGCATTGTTTGAAACAGTTAACTAGTTTCAGTTTAATAGAAGAGCAAGAATCTCCAAAAGTGTATTGGTGTGAATTCCATGAAAGTAACTGGCTAGGTCAGAGAAGAAAGTTGTTATTAATACCTGTTCTGAGGAAAAAGCAAAAGCATGAGTCAGACAAAGCCTCAGAGTAATGGAATGAAAGTCTCCAGCAGGATAATTGGCCAGGGCTTTGCAGCATGGTAAGCTCTAGAAAATCAGCTTGCAGGAGCCCAGTCTAACAGAGATGAGACAGCCACTCACATCAAACATGAAGTTAAGATTTTAGGTATTTCACCCTCTAAAACTTGCAGTGTTGGAAGATGTGACTTTTCAGCTCAACAGGAAAGTTGGACACTCTAGGGAGTGCTGATTTTAGTTCAGCAAAGAAGCAGTGAGGTACTTGTGTCTAGACTTGGGGCTAATGGCTTTGAATATTTTAGCTATCCTTTTTCTTAAAACTCAACTAATAAATGGATAAAACTGTTTGCATTTTGTGCTTTGCATTCTAGCTCCTCTGAACCAGTGTAGTATGTGCTGGCAGATCAGAGTATTCAAAGTAGGGTGCAAATGACAGCAAAGTGTGATGGGACCTTTTCCACAATGCTGAAACTTTTTTCTGTTTCCATTGATCAGTGCCATTGATCAGTGTCATTTTAGCTGTGATTGTGCCTTTTGTGCTTGCAAATCTGGCTGCACTCAGGCTTTGAGAAAGGGAGTACTCCAACCCTGGCAAGAGGAGCAGTGGTGGGGAGTGCAACAACGTAGGTGGTCTTTTGAATTAATCATAGTTTGAAATATTCATAAATTAATCTATGTGAAGTCAGGTCTGCAATACAGATGCTGTATGATTTTTGCCAAATCCTTATGCAGAAGCAGTGGTTAGGAGATGGTTGGGAAGGTGAGACTGCTGCCTTTGAGAGGTAGTGGAGAAAGAACAGAGAGCGGATGGAAATGGAGAGCAGCGGCTGGAAATTGGTTGTAAATAAAGATGAATGGGGGCATGAATCCACAAATTCATCATACAATTAGAGGCTGAAACAGCAAATTAAGAACTGTCAAATACCTAGCCAGCCACCCATGCTGATCTTCCCTTGCTAACTGCACGTAGTGCATCTTCTTCATCATCAGCTGCTCTCCCCAACACTGCTTTGTGTAACCTGCTCAGTTAAGGGCTTAGAGAACATGCTGCTTTGCAGTGAAGCTTGATGGTTGTCATGTCTTTTGATCACAGGGCTGACACTCAGTTAATTTAGAAGGATTTGTAGCTCAGAGTGTACAGAGGAAAGCAAATTTGGATTAAAAAGTTATAAGCAAGAAATAAATAATTTTAAAGTACTTCCTGATGGATTTGTGATTAACTGTACCAGTCAGCTTTGGAAATGTTTGAGACACTTTGGATTAAACTTACCTTAAACTAATGTTCTCTGCAGGATTTGTCAGGAATAACTATGAATAGCTCCATATGTGGACAAGCCCATAAAGGAAAGAGTAAGGGATCAATTAAAGGAAAATACTTAATAAAAATACAATGTAGTTGAAATTTCCATGTTCTGGGCCAATGTAACCCCAAGAGAGCGAGCAAATTGCAAAATACTAGTCCTCTTTCAACAGGAGACTTAATGTGTTTTCAGAAAATACTGCCTGTGCTCTCTTGCCTGGAATCTCATTACCATCTGTCCTCCTGTAACACAGCCTGACCCCACTTGGCTCCTTGGAAACAGTTTTATGCTGGATGGGATGCACCATGCTACTTTTGCTGAAAGAAGGGCTTGGCTGGTGGATTTAATGAGTTTCTTAAGCCTTTTAAAATAAGTTTAACAGACTTTCATGGTGAAAGTCTTGCTGGAATAGATTGGATCATGCAGATGATTCTGTACATTGAATTAAGGGTCTACTTTTCTTAGGCTTTAAGGATTTCTGTCTTTCAAAGTGGTAGTAATTTATGATTCAAGCATCAACCAGATTAAGGAAGATTTTTTCAAGTTACTCAGCTGCTTGATTTTGCTGCTTGAGTTTAAACCAACTGCTTGTGATTGTACTGAGGAACTTCAAAATCTCTGGGACACAGTTTGTGCTAGAGTACAAGAGGTGTGTAACATCAGGCTACTTTTGGTAAGTTTTAGGTCTAGTTTTAAAAATGAAACAAAACTCTACATTGCTTAAATGTTAAAAGACCAATTGATTTATGCAAAGCACACAAGCTTTCAAAACATCTGCAGGGAGAAATACTTCTGCAAAGAAGTGTTTAGTGACAGCCTTTTCCTCTTCACAAACTTTGCCTGTTCTCTGCCTGTTATCTGATGTAACTGGAGTCACAGTTTCTCCTTGCTGTGAACAGATCTTGGCACAAATTCCCACTGCTGGAGAACAGAAGTTTTCTGAGGTGTATCTGACAAGGAAAGGTAGACAGGGAACCCACAGCATGATTTTTTGGGAAGGTTTCTGGGCAATTGAAGAGCCATGTGTGGGGAAGGAAATCTGAGAGGGGCAGAAGCTCAGTAGCCCTGAGGGCTCCTGAAATGATGGATGAGAAACCAGCTGGGGTGAAAAGGCTCAGCCAAGATGGCCATTGTGAAGGAACAAGGGTGTGGTGGTACAGATGATGCTCTGAAGCAGGCAGGAGGGAGCTCTGGAAAGTAATAAAACAGAGCTGTCATGGATTTGAAAATGACAGCATGAAATAAATCTGCAAAACAGCTCTGCAGATTCCAGGTAAAGTCATCTAAGGTGGGAATGTGGAGGAAATTGAAAATGTTTGTGCAGAAACTCCAGATTTCCAAATGCTTGTGACATTCATCCCTGTGAATGGTCTCATCTCTGAAATAATGTGTTTTTAAGCTCTGGGAGGTGCTGAGATCTGAGGGGTCTTGCTGGGTGAGATTGTTCTTTGAAGAAATGTTTCCTACCAGCATACAGGGGGAACTGCAGTTAAATTAATGAAGGCCTTGTATCAATCAGAGGAAAAGATGGGACAAAGAGCTTGGCATTGTCTAAACTTTCCCATCCAGAGCCCATTAGTCAAAACTTGTTCTCTCCACGGGGTTTAAATTAGGAGTGGAGTCACCTGTTCTTGACCCCAGCAGCTTTACACAGGACTGAATTTCACTGTGCTGGAAGGGAGGGAAGATAAGATTTAGCACGTTCTGAGGCTTGTGCTGAAGGTGAACACTTTCCCTGGGCCTGGCATGTAAAGACAGTGGGCAGTACATACATGGAGCAGTTGCTGTCATCCCTGGAGACAATTCCCTTGTTAAAATTGGAGTTAACACTTCCATTCTGTATTCTCTGTGCCCTAGCAGGTACCACAGCCTGCTGACAAGCACATGTGGAAGGACCTGTTCACAACTGCATTTGTGACCCACAGTGAATTACTGACCTGAGGAACTTGTATTTTTGTTCTGTCTTGGGTAAAAGGGCAGTAATTATTTAGATGAAAGTTTATTGGTGTTTGAAATGTTTTGGGTCTGTGATTGCAGCAGTTCAGGTGCTCTGTCCAAGGAATATATGTAACCACATATATGATTATGAGGATATTTCATGTTCCTCTTCTTTTCTGCTCATTTTCCTGGTGCTGGGAAGGGTGAGGCAGTTCATCTTCCATCTGCAGCTCACGTCTCATGTTCCCTGCTAGCTGATATTTCCAACCCAAGAGCTGTGACCACAGTTAGAAGCAGTTATTTGGAGGATGAAATACTTTGCTAATCTCATAATATTGCATTCATTTTCCCCTTCTGTTGAAGAGGGGCATCCCAGGGAGATCTGAAGAACCAAGCGTAAATCTAGAGGGTTTGGAGAGGAATCGAAAATTGCAGTGCTGAATTCAAGTTTTGTTGAGAGCCTTTGACTTGAACCAAGGGGGAAATTTCTCCTTTATTCTCCAGATCCAAAGGAAATCAGTGCAATTTAAGATCTTTCAATTTTAAACTTGCCAATTATTTTAATAATTCAGTTATCTGAGAATGGGAAAAGGACATTTTTCACATTTCAGATTAAAAATAACAACTTGCTACGTAGAAGGGAACATTTGAATAGAAACGGAGACACTCAGATTATGACATATTAACCTATTTTGGGAAGCAGCATTTTTTTATAGTAAAAAGCCCCCAACCAAGCAGAAAATGAGCAACAAAGCAATCTTGAGCTCCAAGGTAGCTTTTGGCTGCAGCAGTATGGTCAGGGCTAATGCAGGCCACACTTAACCCCAAAACCCCCAATTTATTTGTGCTTCTTTTTGAACGGGGTTTAGAGTTGTTCTGTTTTTCTTGCTTATTTTACATTCTGTTGCAGCAGGCAATCCTTCTGACCTTCGAAAATGGGGTGAGAGATTAGGATTTTGTTAGCAGATTGACTGCAGCCTAAACATATGTCCTTTGATAAATCATAGCATCTTTGTTGTTGTCATTTTTGTGCAGCAGCTTTTCCTCCCTAATGGGTTAGTGATTATCTTGAACAGGTATTGTGAGGTTTAGCCCAAAGTCTCTGCTCTCTGGATACTAAGTTTTATAGTGTCATAAATTATATTCTTATTTAAGAATAAATTTATGCAAATGGCACTTAAGAGAAACTGTTCTCAGGCATGTTCTTTAGTTTTGTGTTAAATATTGAACTATATTTATATGGTGAACATCAATTAAAGCTTCCCAGCCTACTCAGACATGTAAAGTCCTTAAAACTAATTTCCTGCTTGAGAAACTGAAGTATTAGAATCCTTTAGAAAGAGCTCTAAAGGGTTCAAAGCTGCAACAAAAGAAAAGGTTTCTGGAGCTTACTCCATGTTTCTGTACTAAATTTTCTGTACTAAATTCTGTACTAAATTTTGCTTATCTATGCAAGCCAGAGATTTGCTCAGTCACTGGGTGCAAGCTCCTAAATCACCAGCCACTCACAAATTCCGTGTCAGTCCTTTGCCCTCAGACTACCCTTCTCCTACTGTGGAGCAGAATGGCTGGCTAATTAATAAGTGGAAAAACATTTGGTCTTGATGCTCACCTAAGCCCAGGTTAGTGCTGAGAATAGTTCAGCTCATTAGCCAGGAGCTCATCAGGTGCCAGAAATTGGGCTCTTACTTCAGGGAGCTGTCTTACAGCAGGGGGAATATCTGTCTCTTATTAAAGATAACAAGAGCTCAGCCCCTATGGCTGTGGGAGCTTTTAGGAGTGAGTCAGATCATCAGCTGTGCAGCCTGCTGCAGGAAGAGATAAATGCTTTCTCAAGCTGCTATCCTTACAAAGCTGAGTGTGTTGTAGCAGCTGTGTCCCTGGTTCTGAGGAAACCTGTGCACCAGCCCAGCTTAAATGCCCAGCCTAAGCCCTTAATTGCAATTATGACACCTGCTCTGTCCCCTTCCTAATGATCCTGGATACACCTCGTGTACAGTTCACAAGGTTAGTGGTCAACCTGTAGTGGAGGTGCCTAAAAACAAATGAATGTGTTATCTTTGATCCTCTACCAAACCCTACAAATCCAGCCAGGGAGAAAATGCTTTGCCTGGAGCACAAAGGATGGAAGGAAAAGGCTGCTAATCCAAATAAGATATGTTAATATTTGGATCATAATACAGCACTGAAGACCAGGATTTGTTGTGTTCTCTTCTAAAGATGTTGGCATTGCCTCTGTTTGCACTGAGTGTAAGCAGGACCATGTCCCCTTTGTCCTTTTTTATTATGTATCTTGTGTATATTATGTATAAAAAGAAGTGCTGGGTACCCCTGTGCTGAATTAGATGAATCTGCCTGATTCTGAACAGCTGCTCCAGCTTTAGGTGGGATTGGTCCCTATGCAGAAGTTACACTTTTAAGATCAGGTATTTCCAGTAAACTTAGGTGAGCCCATAGGAAAGGCTTTGGGCAGGTTCCTAGTGCTATTTACAGCAGATCTGATTTTCTGTTTGCTCCAGCCACATTTTTACTGAAAAAAAAATAGTTTAAATTGGTGCATATGTAAAATGTCATGGCACTTTTGAGATTTTGTTTGCACAGGTCATTCTTCACAACAGCCAGGACAGTCAGGTTCCGACATAAATCCGACCAGGAGATGGCAGCGTTGGTTCGTGCAAGGAGAACCCGAAAGTTAGAACGTCTTTCCCTCAACTGACAGAGGAAAGAAATTACCTTAACTTAATTAGAACATACACTGTCTTAGCAATACATAGATAAATGTTAATGAAATAGACCTGGTTTTAGCTTTTGTTCCTGACTGGCTTATGCAAGTCAGTAAATTAAAAATGCACATAGGTTTTTGTCTAGATATTGGAGTCACCCTTTGACCCAGTATGAGACAAGGATTTTGAAATTCAGTACCCTCTTGCTCAGAAGTGGTCATAGCATTAAAAAGCTGGAAAGGTAATAGGTGCTAATATTGTCATTTCTGCATACCTGCTCTGTAAACTATTAATAGTTGTAAAATTAGGTTTTCCTAAAGCTTAAATTTGAAAATTCTTGAGCCTTTTGTTTCCATATTAGTGTCTTCCTGCCCTTATGGTATGTAAACCTGACCACAGACATTGTGTTACCTGACCTGGTAAATAAGGAAGGAGCTCATAGGGCAGCACCTGAATTTTCCCAGGATCTTGACTCTGTCTTTTTGCTCCCATCAAAAGATGGGAATGGCCCGTGGCTCCAGAGCTTGCTTGGGAAAATGAGCGTGGCCCCTATCACCAGGGTGCTGTTGTCTGATGCTTAATGTCAGCTGAGGTGGCTGAGGGCTCACTGCTGGACCCTCTCCAGGGCTGGCTCTGCAGATGTTCAGCACAGAGCTAATTTGTCACCAGGTCACCCCCAAATCCAGTAGGATGCACTAGGAATGGCCCAAGCTTGGTGGGCTGTATTGTGCTCTTGTGTGTCAAGCAGCAGGCTACATCTGTGTGAAGAGATTAAAAAGCAATTTCTTCCTGGGACCTTGGTGATCAGGGAGCTGAATGGGCCCCCTGAGTGGGGCCACGTTGTTGTCTGTGTTCTGTGTCTGATACTCCCATGGGTGCAGGTGAACGTGGGCAGGTGCCGTGGGACAGCTGCACACCTGCAGCTTTCACCCTTCCTGTGCCATTTGCTTATAGCTTTCACCTCTGAAAATGGAAGTGAGGACTCTCTTGGTGCAGTGTTACCATACTGGTGCTGCTTGAACATTCTTGTCCCAGAAAGCAAAGCCTGGAGATGTGATTTGTGTTCTTTTACCTGGAAGGTGCTGCAGTGATTGGGATCAGAGTGTGATAGAGTTGAGATTTTTCTGCACCCTCCCATCCAGGCTATTACTTTTTTAATAAGATACATGTGAACTTAATCTTGCATACTTCCCTTTAGAGACCTGTTCTCCACATCAAAAGGCTGCTGGGGTTATTATTGATAGGAAGGTGTATGTGTAGGAACAAACAAGGTAACACGTTGTAAGTTCAGGTGCACAGTGAAAATGTCACCGTGCAGTCTGATGTTGGCAGCTGCAACTCGTGGCTTTTTGAATACCAGAAGTGCCCTATGGAGCCAATCTGACAGCACTGCCCGGGTGACATGAGCCTTTATTTCCTTTCAGAACAGCACAATGTAATCATTGTTTTTGTTCTTGTGCAGCCACAGACTCCCTTGTAAGCGCAAATTCAAATGGAAGAAACATCAAAGTTAATTTGAAATGAAATGCACCCCAAGTAGTCCGGGGAAATGGAGACATTACTTTGTAGCCACCCTTCTCCTGCCAAAACTGCAGCACCCCAGATGTCAGGAAGCCACGCTGTGCTCTTTGTCTGGTCTTGATTGACTGGATTGTTTTCATCTCAGCCTTTTTAAAGCTTTCCTCCTGCCTCCATATTTTTAAGGAATAAAAAGCTAATATAAGGACATGGAGTGTTATGAAGCATGAAGTTCTATAAATATTTATGCTGAACTATCAAAAAAACTTGACAGTTCTTATTTTCTTGACAGATTGGGGTCACTTGTTATTTTTGACCCTGAGAATTGAAGAGCACATGGAGTTAGATCTGTTTGTAATGACTTTTGGATGTTGTTGTCCAGTAAACTTGTAGGAATGTAACAGGATAACGGATTTTTTTTTCTTGGTGTCTTTGTGAAAATGAAACTTAAACCTTGTACTGTGTTCCCCACAAATGACCACTCAAGTTACTGTGTCTGTGCAATCTCCAGTGAATTCCTGCACTGTCTCTGGCACACATGGATTTCCCAGTTAGCTGCTTGGTTTGCCACTTCAGATGGGCAGCTTTCACCTGGGCTGCTCTGCCCTTCAAGTCCTCTGTGATCACCTTCATGTGTAGGAGCTACTGTGTGTTCCTGAGCCCAGCACAGGATGGTCTCAAGGCAGGCTGAAAATCTGGCAAAGGCCAGTGGGGTCTGCAGAGTTTTGCCACCAGTCCCATCACTGCTTTAAGTATCCCTGGAGCCAACTGAAGACAAACTCTGCTTGAAATTTGATGTGCTGATGAAAAGATACTTTCTAGAGAGATGAGAGGCTTATAACTCTCACACTTCAGGATCCTCATTCTATGAAATGATGTGCACACAAGCTTTAACCCTTACCTGAAGCCAAAGTGGCAGGTGAATATTTAAAATCCAAGCCTGGCTTTTTCAGCAAAGCTGGAGCTTTGTGGCAGCAGCCACATTTATATCCAGCTGCAGAGTGTAGTAAATTCATTCTGCAGGAAAGGATCAATCCAGTGCTTTACCTTGAATGAAGTGTGGTGTGTATTTTAAGATAAACCTTGGAATATGTTGTATCTAAAGCTGACCAGAATGGCTATTTGGTCACTAGAGGGCACAAAGAAATTACAAAAGAAAGAAGTTCATTGGTCTTGCAGTCCTGAATCTCCACTTTAAATCTGTGAAAGTGGGGGGAAAATTCCTGTGACTGCCAAAAGGATGGATTCAAATTTTGGTTTTATCAGTGATTTTCTCCTCTCCAATCTACTTCTGTTTTCAAAGTTTAAAATTCCAAGGGTGCTTCCATGCTCCTGTTAGTATAATTTTGGGATAGGAATGTACATGACATTGAGAACAAATACATAAGCTGCTCATGAACAGCTTTTAAGTCCTATAATTACAAACCTGATTTCCTCATTTGTCAGGTTTCTGTTCTTGGTAAAAATGTTTGCTGTAAGAAGAGGAAGCCAGCAATTGCTGCCTGAACCTCTGGTTCTTTTGCAGGTTGCCTGTCTCATACGGGTTCCATCCGAGGTTGTCAAGCAAAGGGCCCAGGTTTCTCCTTCCTCGAGCACTCTCCGGATTCTCTCCCACACCTTGTACCATGAGGTGAGTTCAGAGCATAATTTCTAAAAATTTTCCTCTTTCCCACTCAGTGCTATACATGTCCAGAAGCATTCCTACAACTTTACTGCAGTTCTGTGCTTTCCCAGCAATTTTCCATCTATTCTTCTGTTCTTAAAAGTGATTGGCATGTTATGATTGAGGAAACCAAACCACCACCTCCCCCCAGGGCATCATCCTGGAGCAACTCTTTTTTCTCCTCTTTTTACATGGGATACCTACATTTAAAGATGAGGAGAGGGGAAAAAAAGGGGATTTAGCTTCCAGACTCCAAAGCTCTGCTTGTATTTATGCAAACAGTCCTTGTCTGGGGAGCAGGACATTGAGTTCCCAGTTCTTGAAGCAGGCTTTGGAGGGGATGTCCAAAAGGCAACATTTCAGAGAGGCTCTGGAGGAGCCAGGAGGAACTCTGGAAATGAGTGCTTATCCAGTATTGGTTACTTTTGAAAAATAAGGGCCTTTGTCTTCTTTTCAGGAGTTATGCTGTTCCCTCCTGTGAAAACCTGTTCACGTCTGTTTTAGCAGAGTTTCACAAGGGGGGATTTTTCAAGCTGTGTTCCATAAGAGAAAGCAGCTCCTAAAAACAGCTTGGGGAAAAATATTATAACACAATTTCTGAGTGTAAACCCCAGGGAAAGGAAGACATAAATATGACCTTTAAATGATCCACTTGATTTTTATTTGCTTTCAAATGGAAACTATTGTGATAACCCTGCACAAGAGGGTCACTGGAACTTCTCTCTGTGACTTGATTCTGCTTTAAAAGCTGATTCTGTCAATGCCATATGTTTTTCCCTTTCCATATAGCTGGCCAGAGAACCATAAGCCTTGCCAAACACTTGAATTAAGTGCCCTATAATAATAAACAGCATAATTTTATACACACTTATAAAATAAGTTTTAATTGTTTTCAGTATTTTCAGCTGGTTAAAAATATAAAACATTTGTCTTGATAAAGGCTAAGGACCCTCTGGCACTGTAAATAATGGAATACAGTATACAGTGTTACAATCAATACAGTCAATTTGAAGCTGAGGTGTGACACTTTAGGGCTGTAATGCTTGCCTCGTAATCACCAATAAATTGTGGTCTTTGACAAACTCATTCCCCCTGGATGATGCTTTCTTTTGTTGGTTTACAGGGTATTCAAGGACTTTATCGGGGTTATAAAAGCACAGTATTAAGAGAGGTAAAACACTTGTCTTTTTCTCTTTTTTTTTTTTTTTTTCAATTGCCTCCTTTGCCTCACTTTGCTTTCTAACAAGAGATAATAGTGCATATTTCATTCTAGCTAACTTACCAACCTGTAATTTAAATAGAATACTGATGATGAGCACTAAGAAAACCTCTGATACATGCAAAAATTCATTTGCCATCCTGTCTCCCAGTTCTGTTGCTGCTAAATTGAAAAAGGATGGAAAGGTATATGTTAACATGAGAAAACCATGAAGTAAAGTACTGGAAACTTTCTCAAGTCTTGTGATTGCATCATGTGAACTGTGTGTGCCATCAATGGTGAACTGGTGGCATCAGGCCAAGTTTAGCACAGATAGATTTAGGCTTTCTTTAAATATATTTGTCAGCAGATGCCAAGGGATTATTTGTCATCTGTATATAGAGAGGATTGTGCTCTCTCTTTTTTTATAAGGTTTTTTTTTTTTTAATGTGTGAAAGAAATGCATTTAGTCACCCAGTCTGTAGATTTGATATGGCATTACTTAACTCTAAATCAGAAGTATTTCACTCTTAGAAAAGAAATAGGGCTAAAAATATGTTTGGCCCACTCAGAAGAAGATAGTTCCTAAGCTAAAATCTTTTCATAAATGTACTGTGAATTCCAGGATTAGTGTCATGGAAGTGCTTGATGTGCTGTGTGAACTGAGGGCAGATTATAAAAGAAGTAGAAAAACCTACTGATGAACTCCCAGGCTAAAATTGTTTCAGTATCAGATCCCGGGAGATCATCTTTTGACAAAACAGAAGTTGCATGATGTATGTGTACCTCAAATAGAGAGGTCAGGCTTAGTTCCTAGGAAAACATAAAATCACAGAAAGGTTTGGGTTGGAAGGGACCTTAAAACCCATCTTGTGCCACTCCCCCACCTTCCACTACCTCAGGTTGCTCCAAGTCCTGTCCAACCTGGCCTTGGACACTTCCAGGGATGGAGCAGCCCCAGCTTCTCCAGGCAGCATCTGCCAGCGTCTCCCCACCCTCCCAGGGAGGAATTCTTTCCTGGCACCTGTCTGGACACAGCCACTGGTGTCCAGGGAGGGCTCTCCATGTGACATTTTTGATGTGGTGTGGGTGGGTTTGTCTTCTCCTTATGTAACTCAAGTGAATAACGTAAGTTTGGATCTTCCCCCTTTTGTTCTAAACACAGGTTCATACCTGTTGTCTGTGTTGCCATTGATAATAAAGGCAGTTGCAGAGGATTTTTAATCTTCATTCAATAGCTCTGCTTTTTAAAGCCTTTCTTCATGCTGAAAACTGTTTTCAGGACAGTTATGTTGGCCAGCTCTTGTTACAAGTACAGAATAGAGATGGATATTACCTTAAATAAGAAACACCAAACTTAGTGTTCCTTAAAGTGCAGACAAATGCTAATGCACTGCATTTTATTTTAGCAGTTTTGAGTGTTTAAAAAATTAGTTATTTGTGCAAAGATGATACCTGCTTTTCTGAAATGTAACTCCCACCATACCTTTGTCCTGTACTTATTTTCTGGCTCACTAAACATGTTATTCGCTCAGATTTCATTTGCAGATGGGCGCAAAAGGCGAATGAATACGAATCATTATGATTTCTCAGAGGAGTTCTGAATAAATGAATAAATTTGGATCCCATTGAGTACAGATTTTGCATACTAACAGGTAGATAAAGCACATGGTTGCTACTGTGTGCTATTCTCCTTAAAATCTGTTTTGACATATGTCAGGGTGGTAATTAATTTGCAGACCATATTCATGGCACAGTGTATGACCCTGCTGAGATAACTTTGTTTACTCAAAATGGCAACACTTTGTTGGAAATTTAATGGGAGTCCTCTCCATTATGTATATTCATAAAAGATCCTTCAGAACCGATTTCAGTTGAAGTATTGCTTTTTGGGAGAATCTGTCCAACAGAATGAGAAATAAATGATTACCAAATGAAATGGGCTTTCTCTTCAAAATGAAAGAAATCATAGGTGATGTTTAAAAAGAAAAAAAAAGAATCTTTGAATTTAACACTGTTAAGACTAATGCATTTTTCTGATACTAAATTTTGTAAAGCAATGTCCACTCAAGTAAAAACAGCTTTTTGGACCTTCAGCTGGAGCTGTTGTAAGCCTGACATTTAAACTTGGTATTTTTCCTTCCCTTTGAGTAGACTTCTTCCTTTAGGGTCTTTATTTTCAGCTAAAGATCTATATTAATTCATTATTTGACACATCCTGGTAGCTACATAGCATATATCAGCTGGTACTTAATTCCAGCTGACTTTTATACTTACAAGGTTTGTTTACATGCTTTGGTTCTCTACCTACACAAAGCCCTTTGTTTAGTTATAATGGGGTGGGAATTCTTGGATAGAGGGTCTTCAATACATGATTTTTCATTTAAAAAAAATTGGAAGAGGCTGGGAATATTGATGCTTTTCAGATGATTATGTTGTTGAGCTGGCAAGGTTCTTGAGCTAGAGTTTAAGAAAGGTTAATTTTAGCTGTTGCATTGGGATAAAATTTTGTGTATTATATCAAGCAGATTTCTGGACAGAGATCTGCTTGCCAGTTGATTGAATTTCAATGAAAATAAATCTGTTTATGAATGGAGTGTGGTGTGGAGGCCTCATCTTGCTTTAGCATAGCAGATCTCTTCAGGACAGCCTTATTCTACTCCATGTAATTGGCTTTAGCTGCTGTGCTGGTGCAAGGTAGCTGTTTCATCCTTCAGTTTTTCTTCTCACTCTGACTTATCCCCTTTATCATCTCAGAATGCTTTCTGAGCAGATGGATATTAGAAGAGAAGATGGCTAAATACGTAATGAATTTGGAAATAATGTTGAGTGAACCTCCAGGCTTGAAAGTTTAGGCTGTGACTTTTTTCACCTTTTTGGTTCCTCTTCTCTCACATCTCCATTACATTTTGGTCTTTACATCTTCCTTTGATGTGGTTACACTGAACTAATCCTAAAATGGAAAGGAAGGTGAGGTACAGTGCATCATTCTGTTGGCAGTAGAAGCCTGAAAGAGACATCTGTGCTCCAAGAGGAAGGCTTTTGTAATAAAGCACAAAGTGGGAGTATGGTTATTAGGTTGCTCAATGAGACTTTGAATAAATGGCAGAAATCAGAGGCTGTGAAATGATGTGGAATTCCCATGATGTCATTTCCAAAGCAAATCCAAGTGAGAACTGCCCCTTCCTATGGCAGTAGTGTACCTGTATGCACCACTGTGGAAACTGGATCATGCTGCTAAGATCAGTCAATGAACAGGTAAATTTATTCATGTTTTCCACAACAGAGAAAAGTTAACTGGTAAAATTTCCAGCTATCTCATAATAAGGCAGAAGCAGACTATAAATCCACTGCAAATCCTTTAGAATTCCTAAATGGGAATGGAGTTCTGCTGCTGAGATCTTATATAAGCAAACGGAGCCAGATTTTTAATTCCTGTATAATTCATTTTATTAACTATGACCAAGTAGAACATCTGTTAAAATTCCATAATGTTCAGTTCATGGGAAAAAGAAAGAAACCCCTGAGTTCCCATTGGAGCTCTTCCATTTCCGTTCATGTTACAGGATTCCAGCAGATGTCTTAGAGGACGTTCTTATAAATGAGGGGACAGCACAAAAGAAAAGGAAGTGCTTTGTCCAGTTTCTCTGTGTACAGTGAGTTACTTCACTGGCATGTCTGTGTGCAGGTTGCAGCTTCACAGTAAATCCTGTGTCCCTTCTGTCCTGAATTACCATGGTTTAGAAGAAGTGAGCGAGTCCAGAGTGGGTGTTCCGTGTGCTTTTAATCCAGTTCGGCACTTGTAAAAATACTGCAGATGGACTGGCCTCTAGCTTGGAAATAGATTCAAAAGGAGCTAAATTAATATTAAACTTTCTTAAAGACAAAGGGGATGGAGAATGATTGGCTCTCTGTAACTTACAGATGTCCTGGAAGGAGACTCAGAGTCACTTTCAAATGTCAGTTTTTGCTGTGCAGGTAGCCCTGGCTGAGCTTGTCCTCTTGGACTTTTCTGAGACAATTCACACTCTGCTTGTGTTGGCCTCCATTCAGGTGGAGGTGGCAGTGATGCTTTACCTGTTGATGTTGTTTCAGATCTCAGAGCTCTGGGTTTGAAGGGAAACCCCTGACAAACCTGACCCCACCTGGGTACCACACGCCATTGGCCTGGCTTTAGGTGAGAGAACTGAGTTATCACTTTGAGCACTCCCAGCTCTTTTAGTGCAGCTGTGGGTTGGTTTGGGCTTTGTGTGTTTGTGTTTTTCCCTTTAGTATATGCAAGGCAGAGCCCTGAGTGGATAAAGGCAGTTGCTGCTGTCTTGGGGGGGAGGGAGTGATAGAATAGCTTTGGGAGGAGAGGGGCAGCCAGCTCAAAGTGTGCTGTTGCATTAGTGAGAGGCAGCAGTGTGACAAACAGCAGCAAAGTCCAGAGAGCCAAGGAGAATGTTATGCCATTCCATAACACCTCCTGAGGAGGAGGAGGTACTGCTTGTTGTACCTGTTCCACAGAACTGCTGTCCTTTCACAAGGTGTGTCCCAAAAGGGCTGTGGAGGACCTGCAGCGCAGCCTTTGCAGATGAGGAAGGAGCTAGAAGGAAAAAAAAAAAAGTAAAAAGGTAAAAAAAACTAAACACAAACAAACAAAACCCAAAAAAAACCCAAAAAAAACCCAAAACAAAAAACCTTCTCCAACAACTTACTGCCTGGGAGAGGGAAGCTAAAGCAACTAGCAGCAAAATGGGCCTTAAAGGCACACCTGCTTGCATTTTCCTAATTTTAAAGGGTTGGTGAACAAAGGATGCTAGGCGGGTTTGTACAAAAATGTGAAACCCAGCTGTGATGTGTTGACCCTGTTGACTGAGGGTTGGAGGGGATTTCTGAGGGCTGAGCTTGATAGGGCACATTGCAAACAGGGAGTTTGTTTATCCATTTAAGGTAGTTTTGCATGCTTTCCTTTTGTTAGGACATCTTTATATAAATATCCTGTTCCCTGAGCTGTTAGAGAGGGATTTTTTTTAAGTTTATCTCTGTTGCTGTAGGACAGAAAGAATGTTATTAATACATTCTTTCACTTGCACAATTAAAACTTTGATCTTTTGTCATTTTCTGTGTATTACAGAGCAGATGTCGATAGAAACAGGCAAACAGGACACTATCTTAGTACAATATTTGGAAAAATAAACATCCTCCTTAGTGAAATATGTGCAGTATCTGTCTTTTGTTACCTCTGGAAAACCGAGCTGGTGTTATGTTATTTTGTGACTCTAGATAGGTTAGGTTTAACAAGGAATTTGCTAGGCAGGAGCTGTAACACTGGTTTTTGACTTTTATTGAGCAGCCAGTATTTCTTTGGCTTGAATGTTTCCATGTAGAGCATCAGCAGCCTCATGAAAGGGAGGGGGGCTGGAAAATTGTGCAGAGCTTATGTGACTCCAGGATTAATGGGAGGAAGTTGAAAAATAAGTCCCTGTTCCCACTCTAGCATCACTTGGTCTTGAAAAGTCCATCACTGGAATTGTATCAGCTCCTGTATCAGTGTATCATCCTAGGTATCAGTATTCAAGGGATTTTCATTTGGAGGGTTAAAGGTGAGGGGTGGGAGCAGGAGACAAGTCTGTGCTCTGGGATAAGGCCTCAGGCACACCCTAGCTTTTGACCTGGAACAGCAGTAAATGGATAAAATGAATAACTCTGCTGCTCTAGGTTGTGCTCATTACCTTCTCCCTGCAAATGCTGGAATAGTACTTGGAGATGAAAATGGAGATCTCACAAAGCAGTTGTAAATTACTTTTACAGACTACAAAATAACCCTGGTTTTCCTAAATTACAGTTGTGGGAAATAGGTTTTGTGACACGCCTGGATGGTGGACAGAATCCTAGAGCAAATTCCTTGAAGTTTGGGAGGGAGGAGTGAGGGGTTTTTGGCTTTTTTTTGGTCAAGCACATTTACAACCAAGATGTTCTGGTTGAACTCTCTTGCTCAGGCCAGGTGCAGTATCCACACAGACTGGCCAGAAACAGAATTCAGCCATCCTTGGTGCTGTGGATGTGCTGTTTACCAGTGGAGCACACAGCTACTGCATCTCTGTGACATCAGGGGGGATATTCAGATGAAAAGAATTCCATATATGTAGAGTATTTCTGTATTTTGAAAGCTACAGCCGTGCAGCTGGGGTCTTTGAACAGAAAAAAACTTGGAAAGCCATTTGCACTCAAAGCATGGTGTGTGATTTGATAATGCAGATTCTTTCCAGCTGAATGTGTGTGCAAGCAGAGTCTTGCAGGAAGCGTGTCCTGCTCCAGACTTCCAACAAAGATACCATTTCCATACATTCTCAAAGCAGCTTACTAAAGTGTTTCTGCAAATGCAGCATTCATGGTGTAGGAATGTGTTTTGTGGGTGGGTAGCAGCACTGTGGGCAAGAACGAGTTGGGAGGAAAATAATCCTACGAAGAAAAAGTTCTGGTTTTCTTTGTGCTGTGATATTTTTGTTTCTTTTGTTGATTTTTTTGTTGATTTGTTTTTGTCTTTTAAATAACCTAGGAACTTTGTTTGTTACACTGATTGCTTTGATTTCTACATGTTTCACAATGGTTTGAATTTTTGGCTGAGTGGTGGCTTTTAGCTTTAATTCCTCAGCTGCATTCCAACATGGACAACTGTATTTTGTCTGTCTAAATACATTCTGTAGGTCTCAGTTCCTGTTTTGCAAAGTTGTAGAGTAATCCTGCTGATGGCTGGAGGGTTGCTGAGCTGTTTTTGGTTAAGGCCACATTTCATTGATGGGTGAACTTCTGTATTTGTGTGCTGAAGTGGGTAATTCTCTAACCCCAAAAAGATATCTATGTGTAGGGCATATGTTTATACAAAATATGTACAAATATACACGTGGATACTTCTATATGTAAAATATGCTATTGCTTTTAATAATTTCTTGTCAAGGGTCTTGGACTCTCTGAAGCAACTAGTCCTGTAAATGTGTGTGGTTGGTCTGGAACAGCAAGCAATTTAGCAATTTCCTGAAAGTACAGGACTGTTTTTCAAGGATGAAATTCTTGCCTGAAATAGACCAAAATCATGATTTTACAGTGGAAGACTTCCACTTGCAGGATCACTGTGCTGTCAATATTAATTGCATTTACCTGTTTTCCCATACTTAGGCTACTATTTTCTGGTTTCTCTGCACCTGCTAAAAACAGAAGCACAGTTAAAAGAATTGGCAATCCAAGAGTTGAATCTGTAACCCGCACAGTTAAAAGAATTGGCAATCCAAGAGTTGAATCTGTAACCCAAAGATTATGGTGAAGGTGTGAAAAAGAAACCAGATCTATGGCAGAGAGCTTATGTAATTTATCAATTATGCTAATGATTGGAAGAATGGTTAGAGAAGCACATGTGCCACAAGAACAGTTCTTCCAAGTGCTTAACACACTTCATACTTCAATTATTTTGAAAGACTACCTGCTTATTAGCTAGCAGGAAATAGGAATTGATCTCACTATTTTGAGTGCCGGAGAAGTGCCCCTCAAAAGAGAAAATACCAAAAGCCATGCCTCGCTTCAGGATATTTTAAGAGCCAGAATTGGCCGGTTTTAGCGGATGGAATAAATGAAACAGCTTTCTTAGCTTGGTCAAAGGGAATCTCGAGGAGCATGGTAGGAATCCCTCCTTTGCATCCTTGCAAATCCTGACATTTGGGGCTGGAGGAGGCGGTGATGGGCGCTCAGGGGGTGCAGGCAGCAGAGGGCGGCAGCACCCTGGGAGAGCTTGGGGTGAAATGGTCTTTTCATCCCTGGACTTCTGGAGACTGGTTTGTGTGAGGAAATAGAGTGAGGTTTAGCTTGGGAATGATTTTATGGGCTCCTATTTTTTAGCTTTGATGGGGTTTTCCTTTGATATGAATGGATTATGTAAGGTCTGTAGCATTCCCTGTGTATTCTCGCCCCATGGAATAATGCCCATGTGCCGTGAAGAAGAGAAAGGAGGATGTCTGTACCATCCTATTACCTGTGTAATCATTTATTTCAAATTTTACTTCAGCATCACTTTCTGTTAGTATTCTGCATTTCTTTAGCTTATCTGTGTCTAAGAAAAATACAACTACATTATAATCTTTGGGATAATGTGGTGTGCACCTTAATTTGAAAATCTCATGTCAGTCCTTAGTGACAATATAGTTGTAAATGCATGTGGGAGGTGGAGCAGGGTGGTAACATGATTTCCATAATTTTTACAGAAACTTAGGTAAAGCAGGCCTGGTGTGTGTACTGCAGATGGAAATAGTGCTATTAATCCAGGCTCTTATCTCACTTTTATTTTTCTGTTAATTTTATGGAAGCCAATAAAGCATAAGCTCTGCACATTTTCTTTTTATGTTGATTGAATATGTGAAAACTGTGTTCTTGCTTTGCAAAGCCAGCAGGTCTAGAGTGTGGCCTGAATGTTTTGGTGTGACTCTGCAGTGCTGGGGTCCCTCTGCCAGATCTGGCTATCCCAGGCTTGAATCTTTCCCAGTTAAAGGCACAATGTGTGACATGGATAGATCTCTGTCCTGAGGAGTCTGAGGCATCTCAGTGCTCCTTCAGACAGAACAAAGCCTCAAAAAGAGAGAGACTCATAAGCCAGGATGCTACCCCTGCTTTCCCATGGGAGAGCAGCCAGTACATTGCATTCTGTGTTTGCATTTGGCATTGTACAGTCTCTTCATGTGAAAGAGAGGGGCAAATAAAGAAGGTTCCACGAGTGTCAGAATAAATAATATGCTCGTACCTCAGTGGGAGGTTATCTGCTCCCTTCTTGCTTTTGCTGATATGAAATCCTGAAGTACAATAAAATGTTTCAGGAGGCTTATGAAATACAAGACCATAAGGCATTCATCTGAATCTTGTCTCGCTGACTTTAATATACTGAATGCCAATTAAAGCAATATTTAGCCCATTATTAATTTTGCCATTGGCAACATACCTCAGAAGTTTTGGATGGATGTTTCTTACCCCTTTTTCTCCAACCTTCCCAGCATTTTGCCTCCTGGCCTGTGCAGCTGTGCTGCTGATATCCTTTCTATTTCTGGAAATGACCCATGCAGCTAGGTCAGTTTGTTTTAGCCTCACTCCTTGTTGCTGAAGTAGAATAGCACATTTCCCTTAACTGCATGGAAGCCAGGGTAGACAATCTTGATAAATATGATTAATGGGCCTCTCTGCTTTGCTCTGCAGCTGAAGGCTTCCTGAGATTCTGTGTCAGCTGGGCAACAGTTCCCCAAACCAACCTTTACATAGAAAGAATGTCTCAGGTTCAATTATGTTGATAAAGGTATTGCCTGAATTTGCTGTAGGAAAGTCTTTGCTACTGATGTACAGTAATAAGAGACTGAAGTTGTATTATTGGCAGGAAAAGCATTTCATAAATATGGGAGAGTTTGGATTTCTTAACTCAGTCCTGTTACCTAGAGGTTTGTTTGTTATGGTTCCCAAGACAGAAGTTAAATCTGGGGTAAGGGAGGTGTTGAATTCCTTGTCCCGATCAGCAGGACAGGAACTATTACTGGAGATAGTGACAAGTGCTGGCAGCTTTGAGTCAATTATAACCTGTCAATACTTGGCATATATCTCTAAGTTACTGTTCTGTTTATCACCCATAATGTGACTTAAGAATGGTATTCATAGAATTTGACAGAAGATGCTTTCTGAAGTATTGTCACAAGGAAAACCAAATTAGTATCATATTATCTTGGTGAAAAATATTATCTAGAGACAAATTAAATTAATATTGGGAGAAAAATCCCCATAAAATAAAATGTGTGGTTGGTATTAAGGAACACTGAGCTTGCACCTCTCTGTTAATCAGCAAGCACTCGAATTTGTGAGGGTGTTCTGCAAGTTGTCCTTAAAATTCAGAGCCCCTGCATGTGGGAATTGCTGGCTGCAGCACAGGCTGGATCCATCCAGCTTTCCTGATGACTGCTCTGCCATTGTAATTGCAGCACAGCAGCACTCTCAATAATTGAGTACAAGTCCTAATAGCAAATAATCCTCTTGAAGTTGTTCCCCCTCCACTGCAATCAGAGGAGAGCTTTGTTAAGGCATTAACGAACAAATTAGCTACTAAATACTGGTAATAACCTATTTCCCAAAGATTGCTTTTTAATTATAGCCTAAGCTGTGTGATTCCTAAAATCACTTCTTTGGCAAACCAGTGTTTGTGATCCTTTCCAACCACACTAAGTAACTGGCAAAAAAAAAGTAGTTTTTAAGTATTTTCTGATATTTCAACAGACTCTCTTTGCTTCCATATTCCTGTCTGCAGAAATACTTTATCAGTGTTTCTTTTCACTGCTGCTAGTATTTCAATTTAAATGTATTAGGCTGTGCTGTGAAATGATTGTTTTACTTCCACTTACAATATGTGGCTTCATTAGATTTTTAGATAGTGTAGATATTTTTTCACTTAACCATTAGAAGAAACTTTTCCTGTGAGGGATGAAGAATTAACCACTTCATTTTTTTTAATGTATTGGTTAATGCAAACTATTTATTTTGCTAATCTGTGTCGCAGTAACTAATTAGAAAAGTAAATTATGTTTGGGCTTTGGCAAGAAGGGATGTTTTTGTTATATTGATTGTTTTTCTTCCCCAGATTTCAATATGCACATCTTCCAATATATCATTCCACTTCCCTTCAAACCTGACTTTTTTATAAGGGAGCACAGCCGTCAAAGTTGGCAAGCGTTAAGCTTGATAATTAATTCAATATAGTGACCAATTCTGTGAATTACGAGTTCAAAGCAGCACATGGACATGGATGAAATCAGATTTTGGCATTTCTCACTTAGATTGTTTCTGGACACTGCTGGAGTTTCTTTGATCTGTAAATAACAACTGCGGTTCAGTGTCTTACTTAAAATACATCAAACACATTCATGACTTTTGCTTTTACATGTAGATCTGACTTCTAGTTACAGTTTTGGATCAGACTAATGAAACTGTTCATGTTTTGAGATTTCCTAGAGAAAGCTACCAAAGATAGCTCTTCTCATTCTTTATATTTTAAGAAAAGCAGCAGAAACTTCTCTGATGTGATGTGCACCCCAAATGACATCAACAGATGCTTTGTGAAATCCAAAGTGACCATTTCCTGTAGTGCAGATCCTCTACAGCCTGTTGCCAATGCATGTTTTCCTCTCCTCTTGCAGCTAAAACAAGTGACCCAAGGGTTTATTTTCACTGTGCCATGTGGTAATCTCATTTCCCTGCTGTATCTTGCACAGACCAGTGTTTTTGCTAGTTCTGAGCTTTTTTGGGGGTTTGAACTGTGCTGTGCCAGCCAGCAGAAAAGTGACCAGTCAGGCTCTATTTGCTACTGCTTGTAGATACACTCAGGTGTTGCCTTAGTTCAGTAAGAGTCACTGCCTTTCAGAAGTTGGGTAACTGCCCTACCCTGGGCTTTTCAGCTGGTTATAAAAGAGCTGTGTGATTTCTTGGTAGCAAAGGAATGTGGGGAATTATGGCTTCTCTGTGTTTTACCATCAACTTTCCAGCTGAGGAACTCCATTCCTCTAATTTGACTCCCAGTCTTTGGCTTAGAAAAATTCAGCATTCAGAGGAGTGCAATGGGATTTTTCTGCTCCAGAGTTCTGAAATAGCTTGAGTTCCACACAAACAGAGGAGTGTAGGGTTTGGGGTCTACTGAGGTAGAAACTTCTTCTCCTATACAACCCTTAATATACAACTCAGTGAAAATTCAGCACAACCCTTCAGCCCCCCCCCACAAAAATCCTAAGCTTGAAACCTAGCTGAAATACAAGCTTCTTGTGTAAGCACCCCTGTCCCTTTCATGGTTATAATCCCTTGATATCTCACACATAGAGCTTTTGTTATTTTATTTCTGTGGGTGGCAGGAGACAAAACCCAAGAAGGCAGGTTAGATTTTAGCCCCATGTTCTGTCCAGTATCTTGTCTCTCCTTGGGACCAGATGTGGAATCCTCAGGGAAGGCAGGAGGTAGGAAAGATGCCCTGCTGTGTTTCAGGCTCACAGCTGGCAGCTGTTACAAGACAAGCATTCAACCTCCCTTCAGTGAGTCCTTGTTCTTACCAGCATCCTTGACAAAAATTACTGTAGAAATGGGTACTACAAATCCTAGACTTTCACATTAACCCTTTTAAATGGATGCAGCTGGCTTAGAGTCTCCTTACACCAATGACTGATATTTTGAAGGGGAGGCAGCTTATATTTATTATATGGGAAAACAAATTGTCCTTCCTAGTTATTCCCCATCTCTCTTTCCTTTCAACACTCTGCTCCAAAACATTTATTTCTGTATCCTGCCTTGCAAAACATCATCTTACACAGATAAAGTTTGAATCTCTGAGAGCCAAATCATGCTCCCATCGGTGTTCTCCTGCTGACTTCCCTCTCAGAGCTGTGGCTTGATAAATTGGGTCAAAATACAAGTCCTGTGAGGCAGAGGCTTCTGCAGGGTGGCTGCATGATGGTCTCTTACCCTTGTTGCAGAATCTTTTGAAAATCACAGCTCATTGTCCAGAAATAATAACCAGAAGAACATCCAACAAAGCTGTGGGCAGAGAAGATGTTTCAGAAATTCTCACCATGAAAATTCTTGGCAGCTTTGGCACAGCTTCATCCCACACCTGTTGTGCTTGGCAGAAGTTTTCACTTCTGTAAAAGGGCAGGCAAAAAAGCTGTACACATCCAAAACCCCCTGAGTTACGTAGGTATAGTGTGATATTTCCCAGAGTATTTACCTTTTTTAGTGCTCTGAAAAATAAGTTTTCTGAGTGCTTACACTCCATCCTAAAGTAATGAGTAGGAATTCCATTTTGTATTCACAACTCTATCACCTCTTATTGTAACTGCAAATGTTCTCTTATTGTTTTTTCACTTTGCTCTAGATGTGTGTTTATTTTGTTAATTTTGAATTTTAGAAGGTTGAGAGATGCTTATTCTGAATATTTAACAGTACTAACTGTTATTTTGAGAGGATGTAGTGTCTGAAGAAATGCAATTAGAATCTAAGCCCAGGAATTTCTGTGGCAGGTCAGGCACTTCTGGCCTCAGTTGCCATTGACTGGTAGAAGAATAAAGCTCACAGTACCTCTGCAGATCACTGAAGCATCCCCTTCCCTGATGTTATGATACAGGTCAAACACTCTGTTGAGAGACAGAATGTGTCTGCTGGATAAATGTGCTCTGGGTAAACTTGGATGCTACTGTTTCTTCTCACCTTTTATAATCCACATCTCTCAGACTGATGTTGTATGTGAAGTCTGAGCTGCTTTGAAAAAACAGAAGTGTGTATCCATCTAACAACCATGGAAGAAATGTCTGAGGCATGAACTGGATGCTGTGGTTAAGTTTCAAACACCAGCCAACAAAAGAGCCCTGGTGTGTTTGTTTTCATTGCTGTACTTTTGAGAGCCTATTTCATGATTGTTAGGGCTTGAATCAGAATTTCAGGAGGGTGTTTGAAGAAGGCAGTGTAGTTGTGTGACTTAAGAGGCTGAACCACCATAGCCTCTGTGACTGAGGGCAAACTCTCCTTGCCTAGGTAGTCCAGCCTGTGAGAGAAAGTAAATGAGGAAAAACAATTTGAGAAGAGTTTTGAAGACACAGAAATCTAAATCCTTCTAGTTGGCAAACCATGGGGAGAGAATTCTGCCCAAGTTCCCACTGGGCTGTGCCTTGTTCAGAGGAGTGAAAGGCAAGATGCAAAAGATCTTTAGTTCTTTGTTTTACTCTAATATTTGAGTCAATGTGTGGCACAGATCCACGGGTCAGGTGAACATAAATTGTGCAGTTGGAATTTATCTGGGCGTTAAGTTAACCTCTGACTCACCCCAGCAGTGGTACAGCATTACAAATGTAGTCTTCAAGGAAGGATGAACAAATTTCTTAAGCCATTGAGCACAAACAAAACCTTCAAAATCAGCCAAGAATACCTCCTTGTTCCACTGTCCTGTCACCCCTTATGCCCTGGGATGTATGTATTGTTGCTAATGCTAGGAAAATTCAATCTGTCCATTTATGCTCAGAGTGACTCAAGGTACCTGTCCTTGTTTTGTCCAGCTCGTGTTTAGTTCTGTGTCCTATAAAAGATTTCCAGACCACCAAGTGTGATGAATCTCAGTTCAGCATATGAGTATCAGTGGTTTGACAAATTAACCTCTTTTGTTAATATACTTCAGCAGAAGGGAGCATAAAGAAGGGAATGCAAAAGCATGGTTTTCTTGACAGTCTCAGCTGTTTAGAAATTAACTAATGCAGGCCACAGGAATCTTGTGCATTACTAAGTGACCTGAAAAAAATGTGTCCTCTCATCTGTGATTTTATTTTACCTTCATGCTTTCCCAAACCCCATCAGACACACAGAACTCCCACTAATAGTGAGGAAGGAGCTTAGAACTTCCAGAAACAAATAAAGCTCAAGTATATGAATTAGAAATGGATCTTGTGTGTGTAAGGCAACTACTCTTATTTCTTTTCCTAACAAAAGAATTTCCTTTCTCTGGATTTCCCCCCTGTTTTGAAGTTAGAAGGGGAGCAGAGCTGGTAGGAAGAAGCCAACCAAGGATCCTATTTAAACTTTGTCCTAAGAAACTAGCTGGAAGATCTTTCATGGGTTATGGGGCAGACACTGAACCATGGGACTTCTTGCTGAGGTTCATGTTTGACCTCTTAGTCCCCTTGGAAGTGATGGTCGTGAAAGAAGATGACATAGAATGACTTAATGTATTTCTTTTCCAAAGGCCCATGAATTGCCAACATAGGGAGTACTTTTACTCTAACAAAATACTGTGTATTTAAAGAGAATTCCTCCTTTTTGAGGAGAAATGTGACCTTGATTAAATGATTTCTATTTTTAATCAACTTTAAGGTCCCTGGAACCTCTGAAGTTCTCAGCAGCTGTTCCTCAGATGTCTCGTGGCCTGTTGGCCTCACAGATTTCCCCATCTCTTTGGGAGAACTGAGGACTCTGAACATCCTAAACAGCCAGTGATAACATTTTCTGGCCAAGAAAGACTCAGTGGTGCCCTGATCTCAGGAAAGCACTCTGTAAATGGTCTCCAGAGCTTCCCCACAGAAGGCTGTGTGTTAGAGAACCCTGCTAAAGAGCACTTCAGTCTTAATAGTTGTACACTGATCCCCAAACACTGGATCTTCTTTCTGCTGCCAATCTTTCTTTTGTCCATTATGTTTCCTTTGAGAGCAGAATGCAGGCAGAATCTCTTCAGCTCCTGCTTTGCTCTTTAATCCAGCACCACAAACCAGAAATCCTCGGGGTTTAAGCAGCTTCACCATTTATTTACACAGGTCTGCAGCAGCTTTTTGTTTTCTTTGTTGTTTCATCTGTAGTTTCCCCCCTCTCCCCTGCTGTGTTTTGGATGGTTCTGTATTGCATGGGAAACTGGAATTTTGTTTAGCTGCCTGCACTCAGGCTCCCTGTGCATCCACCTTATCACCTCTGCACATGGTGGAGCACAGGACCAGCATCCTGCTCCCAAAGCCACGCTCCCTTTTCTTTACTGGTGGAGTTCTGCAAACAGCACAGCCACAGGTTCCTGTGCACCTGTACCCACAGCACCTCTACTTCCCTGTTGTGCTGACTCAAGCTGTGCTTTTGTGGCCCCAGAACTCCCTCCTCCAGCCCTGAGCTGTTGGCTGAGCAGATGGTACCAGGTGCTGGCCACTTCCCCAGTGCTGGTTGCCTGGCCAGCAACACCGACAGCTGTTGACTCCTTCTGCAGTCTTTCCTGCAAAGTGGGGTTGCCAGATTGAGTCTCTTGGCTCCACCAAGATGCCTACAGATGGGTTTGAGATGTTTCTTCAGTGTTCACATAAGTTTTAGGAGCTCTGTGTTTGCCGCTGTCCTATTTGCCTAAAACCAGATGATGAGTTCGAGGGCAAAAGAGGGGAATTCAATAGCAAAGCAGTCTAAAAATGGAGCTCTATAGAGTCAGAGAAAGATGTCAGTAAATATCCCATTGAATGGCTCATGTTCCATTACTTACTGGTACAGCAATGAAATAATTAATTTTTAGGACAAGATTATAAGCATATGGTAGAGATGGAAACCTTAGTACTGATTAAGTATTATTATCCAAGTGATTAACTAGAACTTTACCATCCAGACATTGTGTAGTTGCAGCTGATAGAAAGCAAAGCTCAACAAGGCCAATGAAATTTGGATCAGGATCATGTAATAGTATTACTAATTGGCAAAGGCATTGGGTTTTACTGTATGAACCAAATATTGTCATTTATTGTGTGTCAGGTGTCCACTGAAATACATGGGCTGCAGTCCAAATACCTGTGGAGATTAACAAGTTGAATTTTAGTTCAGGGCCCTCCTGGAACTACTAAGGTATGAAAAATGAGGAATACTTGTTGGTACAAAATGTCCTTAGACTTCATCAGTGCTGGTATCCTTTCAGGAGTTGTTATAGTCAGTCTGTGAGTAACCATAGCATGATGCACATCTGAGGCACCACTTTCATTTTCCTGCTAAATATGAGACTTTAATTGAAGATTTAGTTATGGAATTTTGTCTGTATGAGCAGAATTCCATAGTTTATTATAGTGAAATGCCTGAAATAGCAAAAAAATAAAAAAGTCTATGAGGAGGATCAGGGAGTTTAAAGATTAAAACCAAGATATTGGAATTGCATGGTGTTGTGTGCATTGGGTTGTTGCCTTTACCCTCTGTGAATCAGACTTGCAAAGGCTGGGTGCTTGCATAGGTGGAGTTTTTCATTATTGGTTTATTTACAATTAATTGTATCAATTCCAAATAACAGTCACAGGTACTTGAATGGGATTAGATTTATTTTTTTTAAGAGATATCTGGTACTTTGCTGCTTTTAAACTTTAGCACAGTCAGTGGGGTTTTATGTGAATCTGTCAACGTCATTTCCACCACTGGTGATCTTATTTCTGACTGCAAGCACTACTATTTAATTCTGTCAAAGGTGTTTCTGTAATTAAATTTATGGTGCAGCTTAATAACAGTTCAGAGAACATAAAGCTTCTGATGTGTTTTAATTCTATTTGAAAATGGATACCCAGGCTAGAGTTTGAATCAAGGACAGTAAAATTGGATAGTGTTCTGTGACCCTAGAGTTTTTCTGTTCAATTGCACCTTAACATTCCATGTTACTGGGTTGGAAAAGATTTTTGTACAGGCAGGTTTTGAAGTGTTTTAATACATTGAGAAAAAAAAAAATCACAATGAAACAGAACTGTTGGCATTTCTGTGTATGAAGAGCTGTTCTGCTCTCCAAGCTCCTGTTAACTTAAGTGTGAACTGCTTGACTGAGATGTTTGCAGGGTCAGGCTGCTTCCAGGCATGGAGATGGAAGATATCCTGGTTTCCTTACTTGATGCAGCATGTTGAATTATCAGGAAGTTACTAGTACCTTGTCTCTCTCTCCTTCTTGTATTTTTCCATGAGAATAATCAGGAGATAAAAGAAGTTTGTTGCTTAGCAAAGAAATTATTAAATAGTCCTTTGACAGTAAAGAAGTTACAGCATTAGAAAATGCTGTTGACCAAAAGTATTTTTCCAGTTTAAAGAACTAAAGTATCGTGAATATGGACACAGTGCAAATGCCCAGATGCCACAGCTTGAATAAACTTCTTGATCAAGGATACAGGTGTATTTTTGGATGAAAGAATGCAGCATTAAACATTGCTTCCTTTTTAGCCTGAGCTTTACCCCTATATATCCTTTAATGCCTGTGCTCAGACTAACAGAAAACCTTTGATTACCAGTGCCTATAAAGAGCAGATGGTATCTTCTGACTGTGTTTTAATATGAGCATGGATTGAGACTGTGCATATTTTAAATCAACTGTGTCTGTAAACTCCATTCAGTGTTACCTGTGCTTTGAAGAGCTTCAGATATTTAATATGTCTACAGACATCCCATAAATTCTTATTCACCCCACCTGCTTCCATGTGCAAAGTTCCTGCTGTTACAAGTAGAGCTTTGATGAATATTTCGATTGCACTATAAAGTTCTTTCCTTCAAAGATATGGATTTTCCTCATGGAAAAAGCTTTGTTTCTGTTCAGAAACACAAGGAGAAAAGGACTGTCTTATGTCTGCAGCTCTCTGGCAGTGCAAGTGGGGTGGGAATGAATAGTTATTCCTAGAGCTGTAAAGAGCAGTCAGTAAAGGCTCCTATTACCTCCAAAGATTGGTCAGAAAAACAAATTTAGTCTATGTTTTAGACTTCTGGTACTAAAGCCATCTCTTTCCATAGTTCTGAGATGACTGCAGTGTTTCTCTGTGTTTGTGACGTGCTTGTTAATCTTGTGACCTTTCCCTCCCTGCTCTCCTCCACCTTTCCAGCCATCCATCAGAAGTCCCAGTTATAGGAACCTGGCTGGGTTTCTTTGTTTTCCCTCTCCAGGAATCAGCTATTTAGAAGGAGATGGAGTTTTACATATGCAGCTGTGTGAAACTACAGGACCCTTTTCTGAAAGGAGATGTTTTACTGCCTCATTAGTACCAGCTAGAGGTCCTGCTTTACAGCATTACATCAACAGGAGCAAGGTAGAAACATGAGTGGCAATGCTTGGGCTGAGGGCTGAGGTTTCATTAGTGCTTTTGAGTGTTGTTCCTGTAAATCTGCAGGGTTCTTGGGAGAGCTGAGTGCCCCATATCTGGCCAGGAGATTTATAGAGCTTTAGATTCATCAGTTATCATCTTCCTTGTCTTTCTTCACAAATAACCTCTTTCTAAAGCTTTCCAGTAGAGAGCTGTTTGATCAGAGTTGACTTTGTGAGGTCTCCCCTAGAACTCCTGGAAGACATCATAATTTAATGGTTTAATTTTAACCTGGAGCATTTGGGTTCCATGGAAAATCTCTGGTATGTGTGTACATACACCCCTGTAAGAGGAAAGCTGAGGTTTTGCAGCTATTAGAGATGTTTGTGCTACAGTGTCAGGATTTGACCTTTTACCATCCTGATAGAGGGCTCAACGAGAAACCTGGATCACATACTTGCTGTTTTGGGCTTCAAAACCAAACTGGAAATTTGCAGACGTAATATGAATGTTCTTTGTGTTGCGGGCAAATAAGATCCACAGGTGAGATGTATTCTTAAAGAAAATGCTTATCCAGAAAGTTTTTTCCTTCAGGGAATTTATGCTTCTGAATGCAGCAGTAATTGTGAACAGAGGGGGGTTGTGTTCTCAGGTGAACTTCATGTGTGTTCTCATTGCACATCAGAGCTGGCACATTATGTTTGGGTCCTTCAGCCACTGCTGTAATGTGAATAATCCACAGAAACCTGATCAAAAGCGAAGCCTTACTGTTAACTGACTGTCCTCTCAGCAAAAGGTCATCTTTGAGCTGATGACCTTCTAGTCCAATGGACAAGATGAAGGGCTACCATTTTTCCCAGATGTCAGATCCAGAGAGATTGAGTGCTTTGCCTGAGGTTATGCTGTGAACTTCCTATGCAGTTGGGGAATTCTCCTCATTGCCAGAGCAGTTTTAGAAATGAAAGACCATCCTGCTGCCTCACTTAAGGGTTTTTGTTGTGGACTAACAGTTGAGCACACACGTGGCATTTTGCAGGGTGCTGAGGGTGAAACTGTCACACTGGCTGACTCTACTAATGATCTTCTGTGAAATTCAGTGTATACGTGTGGGGACTTCTCTCCTGTTCACTTCTGAGGCATAACAAAGCCCCATAGCCCAGGCTCCAGCACCACAGCGTGCCTCACACTACACAGGCTTGCACAGACTCTTAGGGCTGTACTTGTTTCCCACAATTTTCTGCGTGTTTGTCTCTAAACGAACCATGAAATGATTCAGTGCCCGCATGTGGTTTTAATAACAAGCGTATGTGGGCAAATGAGAAAATACAGAATGTTTGACTGGAAGTTTCCAGCACACACCATGGGTTAAAATCAAAGTAGGTTTGTAGTACAGTGTGTCAGAGTTGGTTAATTACTTTGGGTTAGATGATATTTTAGATGATACTTTTCTCTCTAACCTTGTAACAACTGTTGAGTGGTGGAAGACTATGCTTAATCAAGGGCAGATTTGGAGCAATAATCTCCAGCTTGATCTTTACTGGGATCTGATTGTTTTTCTGGGAAGTATGTGTCATGTTGTTGGTTTTTTGGCTTTTTTGGTTGGCTGCTGTTGTTGATAGTTGTTGGGAGTTTTGGCTTTTTGAGAGAGAGAAAGAAAGAAAGCGCAGCAAGTAGTTTTCTGATCGTGTTTAGCTGAGAGTTATGTCAAGGGTTTATGCTTCCACATCTTGAAAACTACAACTTGTAGATCCATCATGGCTACAGGTGCTCTTTTCAGAATCCAGAGCAATCCTCCCTTTGCTACGTATCCTCAGCTTTGCAAAATGCTTCCGAAAAGACTTTGTGTCCCTCATTATTATTTTGTTACAGTGACATAAGTTCTCAGATTTCCAAACTCTGCTTTTCTGTTCTCTTTTCCCATCTCAGACGTGTCCATCTCTGATGATGGACATGTAAAGCTATTTCATGCTTTACTGAAGGGAGATTTACATCCCACTGCCCTGAGATCAGAAAATATTTGTTGCTGTCAGATGAGAGAATCTCTCAGACTATTCTCAATGTATGTTTTCTTTTGCTTCCAGACTTGAAGGGTTAATGTTGGTTTAGACTTAAACTAACTTTTTCTAACAATCTGACTTAAGCTTGCTGATGGAAAGCACAGTGAGAATTGGCAGTCTTTGATGTCCTTGTGCAGGAAAGGGAGGGAAGAGCAATGGAAAAGCCACAGGAAGGTAAAAATGATAAATAGAGACATGTACTTGAAAATTTTCTGTAAGCAGGAGAAATAAAATCTGTTCCTATGCCCATGATGAGGAGGTGAAGAAGTAATGACTTAAATTGCTCTGGGGAACCATCCAACCAAGCAGCACCTGAGCTGATCATCTGTGCATCTTCTCATCATCCATCAGGAGAGGCTGCTAATGCAGGTTAGACAGAATAGCTGGGAACAGCCCTGCCCTTGCTCAGTGGCCTTCAGATCTTATTTTCTATCAGACTGTAATTCCTGTGAAAGACAGGTGCAGTTGTAAGAGAAAAAGAAATGCCAGCAATTCCTCTGACTGCTGTACTTTGTGTTGTGTAGAGTAAGGGACTTGGGTAAAAGAGGTGGATAAAGCCTTTAGAGTTTGTGAAATTCCATGTTTCTCCACTTGTGTTATTGGAAGAGTTGTTTTTCTCTGGGAGTTTTTTCAATCTTCTTTCAGTGTCCTGTGAGTGTTGAGGTCCCTGGACTTGGTGCATAGGTATATTGGTGTATATAAGCTGTGCTGGGCTGCCTTGACTTCTTCTCAGTCATCTTGGGGCTCCAAACTTGCTTGCAAGGAGGAGCTACGTGAGTGTAGGTCTTCTGGAAACTCTGGTCAGTGTAGAGGTTAGAAATGACAGCACAAAACCTGTCATTTCTGGTATTTTTCATGGTAAAATTTGCTGTAAATCCTGCAACTTTTTATGTAGCTGACTTAAGTAAAACTTACAAAAAGTATTCTTGGCCCAGAATTTCGAAACATCCAGGCATATAAGCTGGGGAAGGCCACGTGGTGTGTGTTTTGGGGGTACAGAAGGTTTCAGGAACACACTGAGGCTGAGGGAAGAGCAGTTCCCACAGCTGTTCCTGCTTTCTGCCTCTGTGCAAGTGGATCCAACCCCAGGCAGTTTGTGGGACTTCTCACAAAGCAAGGGCTGTAACATCCAGGCAAATACTTGCAAGTTCCAGAAGGGAAATGCACTTCTCTGAGGCACAAACATCCCAAGGTGCTGCAGATGATAACACCTGTATGCAGTTATTTTATCTCTGGGCTCATCGGGCCTTAGGAGCGGAGCCGTATCTTAAAGGAGCTGTCACAGCAATCCTCTTTTGCCCCCAAGGTGTCTCCTGAAGTGCTCCTGCAGGTAATTAATCACCTAATAAAACACACTCTTTGACAGTAGGTGGAATTTGGAAATTAATTTGCAGCCTTTAAATGAGGCTTCTAAAACTATAATTATCACGAAAGAGAGAAACGAGCTGTGTCAGGTGTATAAATGATTTATTTATCAAGAATAAACTGTCACCAAAGTGGCACTTGGCTTGCAGTGTCTGTGCTGCATTTCTTTAAGGTGAATTAAGCAATAACATTTGCCTTCCTTCCCATTTTTGCAGGTCTTGGGGCAAATCTTCAGTCATACAAAAGTGACCTATAGCAATATTATAGCTGCCTTTCCAATGTTCTCTTTCTTTAATGTGTGATCACTTCTTGCTGCCCCATCAATCCCTGCTGGATGCCTTATCCACTGAAGAGCCTCTGGCCTCACCAGAGCTTGTGCAGCCCAGCTGGCCATTTGGATTTCTCATTATCTCTCCAAATGGTGGATTTTGTGAGCTGGATGTTAGTAGCAACAGGAAATAGAAAGGGGAGGAAGTTTTAACTAGTGGGCTGGATTGCATATGGAATAAGTTACCTGGAATAAGAGGAAATCCAAGATACCTGATTCTCTCTCTTTTTTTTTTTCCTTTTTTTTATGATAGAGGCTTAAAGATGTAGGTTGGGAGAGAGCAATTTTGTAAAAAAAAAACCAACAAAATCAAGGTCAATGTGAGAACAGTAACATTTTAAAAGCAAATACTTTACAAAAATATTTACCTTCAAAAATACCCTTTCAAAAATGTGTTACCAAAGTGTCTGACTGTGCACCAGAGCACCTGAAGACTTATTTTAGCTGCATGTGCAAAGAGGACATGGGCTTCACTGCAGCTTTCCCTGCAAAATTGCCACTAACAACTGTTCTAGTTGCTACAGCTGAAATGTATTTGTTGCTGACAGTGTAATTGGCTGGCTTCAAAGGGCATATAGTGCATGTAGTGTGTGGGACATGGAAGAAAATTGTCTCATTATTACATATTAATCTTACATTAGTGGTGCATTTATTTCTGAAAAAGCCCAGGAGGATTTCTATTCATTCGTGTCAGACTGGCTTCTCTAATGCACAGCTCCAGGGAAGGGCCCTGCCTCATTATTTCTCCCATACTTGTTTGCTTGAAGTTGAGTTGACTTGAAAAAGGGGTGAGGGTGCTCAGCATCACTGGCTTGATTCAAAAGTTCTGCACACAGTGAGATTTTTTGAGTTAAAACCCCTTGAGAAGAAAATGGAGCAAGGGTGAAATCAGCTACGGTGCCCTTTCGATTTACATTTTAGTGGTGTCATTTCCTGCACAAAAGTTACTTCTGCTGTGAAGCATCACAAACACAAACACAAACAGGGTGCCATTCACAAAAAGCCCCTGTGATATGATTAGATTGGCAATGCCATATTGTAGCTGTGAGAACTGACAGATTGCAAACAACTCGTGTGAGCAAAAAATACTTGTGGTGCTGACTCTTCACTTCGGGGTGTGAGTTGGAATAATGCTCTGCAAAATCCTTTCAATATAAACTAGCATGTTTCTTCTTTTAAGTTTTACCACAAGGTATTTTTGCTGTACTGCAGAGGTTTTTGGAAGTGTACTGGAAATATTTTTCATACAAACTAAGTGGCAAAAATTAAACACTCAGGAATGCAGCTGAAGGGGCAGTCCAATCACCCTGAGCATGTCCTGGTTTGCTTGAAATATGGTTGCCCTTTCCAGGCACTCAATTCATCTTGAGGCCAATTTTAACAGTGCTCAGTGCAGAAATGGCTGTTATGACATGCCCTGAACCAGCTCTGGTTCAACTTGTGTAAATTCTACATGTGGGGTGCTTTTGGAGCTGACAGGTGGAATTTTATTGTGATACTGTTTAACTGTTCTACCACAGTAAAGGCTTTTGGAACTTACCTCACTGAGTTTCTCTGTGTTGCAAAGCAAAAGCATGAGTTTTTTACTTTTTTGTTATTTTTTAATCAGCACATCTTGTAAAGGCTCTTGTTCAGGGTAGGGTCTCCCCAGTGTTCTGTGCTTCCCAGCTGGGCACTCTTCTGCTGGTCTGTGGGCACAAACCATCATGTCAGGGCTTTTTCTGTCTGTGGGAAATTTCCAGCATAACAGGCTGTTTTCACCATGTCCATCAGCATTTCAGAATGAATTTGGGAACCTCCTTTCCACCCCTGATTAGTCCTGGGCCTGTGACAATGATAATGGAAATTCCATGCCCATGGCAAGGGGATTGGAATGAGATGATCTTTAAGATCACTTCCAACCCAAACTATTCTATGAGTCAGTGACTTCCAGACAAACTCAGGTCGGTCACTGGCATCAGGTCAGCTGAGTTTTTAAAATTGCATGTGAGAACACAGAATCTGCACAGTTCTGCAGGTTTCTTAATTCTTTTCATGATCCCAAAGCCCACTACCAGCACATGGTGATACTGTTTAAAGAAAGGCATTAATGGAATTATATCCTTTGATTGAAAGCCACAGTTGATTTTTGCTCTTGTATGAGTTCTGCAGATTTTGGTTGTTTTGTCTGAAGTGGTCTATTAGCACTTGCCCTGAGATAAAAATTGCTTTTTAAGTGAAGAAAGGATTCTGGCATGAGTCAGAAAATCCCAGGGAAGATAAATGAAAAATGTAATTAAAATGCCTTGAGGTTGAAACATTATGGGAATTGTAATGTATAGCTTGCTAATCTCATTAGAAAAAATCCTAGTTTAAGTCACCTGGTTGTATTATATTTTGCTAACACCAGCCTTCTCCTTTTCAGCCCAAAAAGTTACAAAATTAGATATAAAAGGCACTTGCTTTGACATCAGCAAAGCAAGTGTATTAGGCAGTAGCATTGCTTTCCTTCCTTTTTTCTTTGGTTCTTAATTTGCATGGTAATTTTTTTTTTTACTGCACTGCCTGGTGCCCAGTTCCCTGAATCCAAGTTGCACTGCAACCTCTGGGACATCATGTCTTTGATCAGGATCAATATTTTTTATTCCAGATGCTGCTTCACAGTTTAGTTGAACTAATTTGGGCAGATATATGCCAGCCAGGCTCAGGAGCATTATCAGTTAATTATCAGTCCTAATGATAAGGAGCATTATCAGTGCATTGTGGGGACTGAGTAGCACCTAGAATAAGGCAGCCAATCCATTAATGAGGCTGCAGGAATAGAAACAGTTCTAGAGACCTAAGGGCAGGATTTCCAAGCAGTTTCTACCCTACTGTCCAGTGAAAAGGTAAAATTTCAGGAGATTCCTCATGGCTAGGGAATGTCTGACTATTTCTCCAAGCAGCATTTTTGCGTTCAATTTTCTTTCCTCTCAAGTAATGCCTCTTAGTATGAAAATTATTTCATTGCTGAGTGCTTCCCAGCTGGAAAACAGTTGGGAAGACTGTGGTTCAAATCATATATATGTAAATCCCATTGATTCTGTCTGTGTATTGCAGTTAAGATCCTGTACCTACCCACACAACCTGAGCCATTGCACTGTGAGTTTTGTGAATGTACCTGTGACAGCAGGGAACTGGCAAATCTGCTGTGATGGGCATTTGACATGGTTGCAAAACCAGTGAGGAAAAGAAATCATCTCAGTCAGACCTTCTGTGTGCAGAATGTCCTTTAAATGAATTTAAGCTGTGAGAGTGGCATTCCCCATCCCGTGGCATTTCCCATCCCGTTCCCTCTGGAGGCCATGCTGCAGTGGGCGTGCAGCTTGGCTTTCTCCTTCTGGTGTCAATGTTTTCCACAGAAGGAGGTTTCTTAAAGGGACCATCAGTGCAGCAGATGCTGTGCTCAGACCTGCTGTGTGAGAGAGGAACGTGCTGGCAATGGTGGGATCTGATCCCATCGTGGGGCCCTGGCAAGGCACTGCTTGGCTGTGATGCTGAAGCTTCTTGGTGGAGCTTTGGTCGTGTTTTTCCCTTGGCTTGTCCTCCCTTGGGTGTTTGAGATCACTCTGAGCTTCTCACTATATCTAAAGTAACAAACAGAAAAGATTATACTGTGTTAGCTGGCTTTTCTCATCAGTCACCATATTAGGTGCAGCCCCAAATTAGCAGAACACTGTTCAGACATCATTTCTACAAAACACTTTGGCCCAGCTCCAGCTCTGGAAGAGCTTTTAGATTAATGGGAAGCTGGGAATATGAAGAAGAGCATGGAGTTTTGAGAAATTGTGTTTGGTCTTTAATATCTTTAAAGCTTAATCTTGTTCCCATTCAGCAATAGTGAAAGCTGTTGTTGTGGTTTAACCCCAGCTGCCAGCTCATCCCCACACGGCCACCACTGGAATGGGGGAAGGATTGGAAGAGAGAAACTGAGAAAACTTGTGAGTTGAGATACAGACAGCTGATCAGGTAAAGCAAAAGCCAAGCAAAGCAGCAGAAGGCATTCATTCACTGCAAGGACAGGCAGGTGATCAAGCATCCCCAGGACAGCAGGGCTCCATCACACGTAATGGGGACTTGGAAGGCAAACGCCATCGCTCCAAACGTCCCCCCTTCCTTCTTCTTCCCCAGCATGACACCACATGGTCTGGGGTGTCTCTGGGTTGATTTGGGTCAGCTATCTCTGCTGTGTCCCCTAACTCCTTGTGCCCCCCATCCCTCTCTCTGGTAGGGTGGGGTTAGGAGCAGCAAAGGCCTTGTCTCTGTGTGAGCCCTGCCCAGCAACAACTAAAACATCTCTGAGTTATCAACACCATTCCAGCACAAATCCAAAACACAGCCCCATTCTGGCTGCTGTGAAGAAAATTAGCTCTAGCACAGCTAAGCATGTGCTTAAGTGCTTTGCCAAACGTGGAGGGGATGATTTATACTGGTAAAGTGGAAACTTGGTAGTGTCTACTTTGGTGATCACAGCTCTAAGCAGGATTTCACAGAAGAAGCATGAGCTGCTGTCATGCTCTGCATTTAAGTTCCCTCAGGCCCAAAGCTGCTCCTGGGCTGTGCAAGCAGGACTGCAGAATGAACAAATGAAGAAAATAAGAGTTTGTGTGTGCTGGGATGTTCCAGTTGTTTGGTTGTCTCACCCACCAAAGCACCCTTGTTCCCCCTGATCTTATTCCCAGGCTTTTGTAGCACACTTTCCTCCCATCCCAGCTGGATAACCAAGTGTGAGAAATTGTTCTGGTTTAGCTTCATGGTTAAACATTGTGGTTAGGAGAGATTCTCAAGGCAGACAGAAATGAGGTGCCTGCATAAAGTCATGCAAAGGAGCTCAAAGGCTTATGATGAAAGAAATCTTTAATAACTGGATTAAAACCAATCATTGAGAGTCATGGTATTTATTTCCACAGTTCTTACACCGGTGATGCCATTGTACAAGGAGAGTTTAGGTTCCTTTGAGGCAGCCTGCAAGAGAGCAAACCCTCCCTGCTCTGTGCATGGATTTGTGCGTGCAGCCAGCCTCACTGAAGTCTTTTCCCAGCTTGCTGACAGGCAGGAAGTTGGGGGATGCAGCAGTGGGACAGCTTTCCCAAGGGCTGGATTGCCCTGGACCAGGCTGCACATCCACACCTGGGAGGGCAGCGAGTCCCAGGTGGCCCAGCAGTGTCCGACCCGACATCCTACAGCTGCTACCTTGGGGTGGGGGTGGAAGAAATGCTCCATTAGGAGCAGAGTAACTCTCCAGCTGCATCGGCAGGGAGGTCTGCTGGGTCCAGGGGGCTTCCTGTTTAAATAGTTACAGAGTCTGCAGAATTGGTTAAACTGTCAGAAAAGAATTATAGAGGGTGAAAAAAAAATAATAAAGGAACCATCCTTCCTGTATCTGTACGTGCATTGTCTAACTGCTCCTTTGGGATCAACCAAACGCTTGCTGGGATTTTTCAATTCACTGTAATGAGCTTTAGATTAGGTCTTTTGTAATGCAGAATCAGATTAAAGTTTGTGGAATTGTAGCTGGAAAGTTTTAATAGGTAAAAGCTAAGGGAAATCTTTGTCATAAGGTAGTAGGTAATTTCACTTCTGCAAGACCATGTCCTGTGGTTGGGTAAAAGCACTGCAAGTGTTTATTAAAACAGCTGCAAATGGCACCCACAGGAGGAAATTTAGCAATTTTGTGAGATAGAAAATTCTGAATCTGAAGTAAAATACCTTTACATGAAGAGTATTTGCTACATTTGACATTAGTCTGCATTCTTTCTCTCCACCACATGATGGAGATAATGATGTAAGATACATAAACGGTACTACACAGCCCTTACACTTCAGGGAAAGAAATTTCAACCTGGCTCATAGTAGTTGTTCCATTAATGTTGGTTTTGCACAAGCATTGATGGAGTAGTTTTCTCAATAGTATCCATGGTGTGTTTTGTTTAAAACAATGTGTGCTTACTTGTACTTTTTGGTATTGTTTGGGTTTTCTTTTTTTTTTGTCCACAAGGGCAAAGAAGCAGAAATTCCCTTACCAAATAACCGAGGGTTGCGATGCAGCAAAATACCTAAGTCTGTATTTGGTAAAACGTTCAAAAGAACTTGATTAGCTTACATTAACTATATTGGGACTTAAAATTGTACTTAAATGTTAATGGTTTGAGCTCAGATGTAAGTAAGGCTGTTGTGTATGTTCTGTAAAAGCATGGAATTTGCAGCAGTTCCTCTTTAGCAAGTTAAAAAAAAAGCACATTCTAGAGCCTGCTCTCGCCATAAGTGTGATCTGTGCATCATGGGAAGGACGTGGTAGAGTCCAGATGAGTTGATCTTTGTGTTATACTGTAGAACCTTTGTATCCACCCTCTCCTCTTTTCTCCATCATTAGAATCAGTCCTGATCCAGAAGCTGTTGAAGCCACGTGGGCAAAATTCCCAGAGATTTCAGTGGCCTTTGGATCAGGCCAATATGCAAAGGCAGAGATGGATTTCCTCTTGGAAATTTTTTTAGTGATACTCCTGGCAGGACATGTATTTAATTTTTATGGTGAGAGCTGCTGTGTTATATTTGTAATCATAATGTAGTAACAAGACATTTGTAACAAAACTAGTATAGGTTGAGATATATCCAGGATGGGAGAAACACATGTTTCTTCCCAGTCTGGTTTTTTGGCTTTTTTTTTCTTGTGGCTGTTACTCTGAGTACAAGAGTTCCTTTGCTGATGTCAGTGCAATTATAGCTGCACTGTTTTCCAGTTTTTTAGACTGAATATTTGCTGGATGAAACAATTTTCTCACTCCTCTTCACAGATCCACCTGCCTTGTGAATCAAACATGCTGTCTTTGATTCAAATCCTGGGTTCAGTTTTGGGCCCCTCACTACAAGAAAGACATCGAGGGGCTGAAGTGTGTCCAGAGAAGGGAATGGAGCTGGGGAAGGGTCTGGAGCACAAGCAGTGGCTGAGGGAGCTGAGAAAAGGAGGCTCAGTGGGACCTTCTCTCTCTCTACAGAAAGGAGTAGCCAGGCTGGGATCAGTCTCTTCTCCCAGGGAACAAATACCAGGGTGAGAATAAAAGGCCCCAAGCTGCACCAGGGGAGTTTCAGATTGGATAGTAGGAAAAATTTCTTCACTAAAAGAGTTGTCAAGCATTGGAAGAGGCTACCCAGGGAAGTGGTTGAGTTACCATCCCTGGAGGGATTTAAAGGCCATGGAGGTGTGGCACTTGTGGATGTGCTTTAGTGATGTGCTTGGCAGCACTGGGTTAACAGTTGGACTCAATAATCATAGAGGTCTTGTCCAACCTAAACGATTCTATGATTTTGTGAATCTGTGCTGCTTGTTTAATTCCATGTGCTTAGGTCCTTTTATAACCTGCAAAATTGTCACTTGAGGAATTGTTCAACTCTGATGCTGAAAATCCATCAGTCCAGTGTCCACTAGTGAATGGTTTTTTTTTTTATGAGAGTTTCCAAGTTTGTATTTAGAGGCTATTCCTTGATAGCTACTTTTCATAAGGCATTTTTAAAATTATATTTACATTTATAATGCCCCATGTACGTAAAATGTCTATTAAAATGGTCTCAGAGTCAGGGAACTGACGTGCTGCCCAGACAGAGTGTGTGTGCACCCAGGGGCTGATGTGACAGCTCCTCCAAATGTTGGGAGTTTTTCCTCAGAAGACTTCTTCCAGAAATGCTGCTCTCCATGCTCTTGGGTTCTGCTCCTGTTTCTTTCATGAGAACAAAGATCAGTCCTTCATGGTCCTAAACTCAATGCATGTGCATGACTTAAAGGCATTACCTACCAATAAATAGGAGATTAGCTGCGGCTTGTGTATTTCCTGATCAGTTCAGGTTTTTTCAGATGGCTCGTTGTTATCCCGTTTCCTTTAACGATGGGACACTTTAATGAGTTTGCCATCTGACATACATCTGCTTCCTGTTAAACAATACCTTCATTCTTCTGGAGCTGCTAAACTCATCTTTTATCCTACAAGATTTTTATCTGCACCCTGAAAACAGCATGTATGAATCAGTGTCAGCATATTCATTTACTTGCTGAGAGGTTTTTTTTAATATGTTGTTGAAAATTAATAGCAAAACAGGCGTCTGTTTTAATGTTTATTTGTTGGAAAATGGGAGAACATGGATATTATTTGTGTAATTAGGGGCTGGTCAGTCCAGCTTATGTTTGAAATCCAATAAAATTGACTTTTGTGGCTGACATTATACAATCTCTAATAGTTATTCTGTTCTCCCAGCAGAGTAAGAAGGGGCTGGTTCAGGAAGGGTTGGGGGTGGAATTAGAGGTTGTTAATGTTGTTCCTTTGAAGAAAGAGCCTTCAGTAACTCAATGATGGTCTGTCTCACGCGTGTGCAAAGTTAGGGCTCTGTGATCATCAGGATCTCTTAAATCAATCCAGCCTGCATTGAGTTTGTGCATCTGCCTCAGTGCCTCTCTTTTTCCCATGTTTTAGAAACATGCAGTCATGCTGGATCTCTGACTGTGTCTTTCCCCTTTGCTGGTCAATACTGTCCCTAGAAAAACATTTTTTCCTTTATTTTTCTTTCCTTTTTTAATCACAGAACCTTTTTCTCATAGAGGATAAACTGAATTTTCCTTTTATTTATCTTAACTCCATAATATGCCATATAAGTTGCTTTTATAATGAGTGTGTGATGCTATTTAAGAGGAAATGTGGATGTGAAATTCTGCCACACAAGTCCAAAGGACATCTGTGAGAATGGCTTGTAACCAAATTAAGCAACCCTGTGGGGCACATGTTTTGTCTTGGAAAGGAATTTATTTCCAACCATTCACATATGCCAGGTGACAAGTGGAAATACTTTGGGGTTAGAGCTGGGGAAAGGGAGGAAGGAAGGTGCAGATATTTATTTGAGAGTTAGCAGATGCCTGAACCAGAAAAATTACTATAATTCAGCAATTTTGTATTTCTTCCCATTTATGGCTTGCAGTTTTCTCCCAGCTCACACACAGTTAATGTTATTTGCTTGAAAATGAGGGAATTGCTGATTACTTCAGGTGGCTGCTGGTGCATGATCTGAAACCTTTGTTTTAATTATACTCTTGGCATTGTTGAGATTGATGTTTCTACCACCCTAAATGCCATTCCTTTGCCTCTGGCAGTGCTGCAGAGCCGAGTGTTCAACACTGAAGGGTTGTGAAAAGTTGTTTGTTGCAAATGCAACTCGATATGATGGCTGAGCTTCCCGTGGGGTTCCACCTCTCTGGCTTCATGCACTGTTATAGGAAGGTGCTGTGTGTGAACTTGGTTCTTCACTGTTTTCCTTCAGGAGTGAAGCCAAGAGCTCTTCCCTGGTCAGTGCTATGCCAGCGTTGTTAAACTTGCCTGAAAAGCTTTGTTTGTTTTTGCACCAGTGTTTATTAACAAAGCCCTCTATAATTTGTTTAACATATAAACTTGTCCACTCTTGCAGCACTCTCCCAACCTTCCATCTCTCAGAGCTGCAGGAACACTGCTGATGGCTTTGACAGTCTTTCACTCATGTTAAGATTACAAATTACCTTCTTGTAATTCGCTCCCTTGTGGAGTCTGCAGTTTTTCAAGGCGGGCCTGGGAGACAATATTAATTGAGGCTTTGCAAGAAAATAAGTCTACTTTGTCAGCTTTAGGGTATCCCATCAATGATGGGTTTTAAACACCTTCACTTTCAGCCCATAGAAAAGCTGTGAAACCTCCAAATCTTGATGGTGGCTATTGCTATGACCTCTGATGTGACCAGGGGCCAGGCTTGCCTCATTTCATGCTGTCTTTTCAAAGCCCATCCTGGGGAAAGTATATTTATAGCTGGAACACCAGTTTATTGTACTCCAGATGTATTGGGCAAATGTGAAGAATTTTAGGAGGGCGACACTGAACCAAATTTGCTGGGATTATTTACAGAGATGTTCAACTACAGTAGGCTGACATGGTTGTTTTATTCTGCTTTAACTTAAACCTGTTAAAAACCCCTTCTATCCTTTATAAAGAAGCTAGGAAAAAAAGGGATTGTAAAAGGGACTTGTTCTCTTGAAACTTGCTGTTTATGTATCCTTAGAAAACAGTGTATTTTTGCTATTCAGTAGTGGATTATTAGACTTTTCTTTGCAAGACAATGGAGAAGGCACAGTTTGGCACAGCAGCTCAGTACCCCTCATAAATACAGGCTTGGACAGTGATGGCCCCTCTGTCCTTTCACAGTGAGTGCAGGTGACAGGTTGGGTGCAAGTTTGAGATGAGCCCCGTGAGGATGAAATAGATTCTCCCTGAAGTGGGCAGATGTTCTTGCTGCTGGCCTTTGTGACATTCACACTCCCCAAATCCTCTTCATAAATGTTTGCTTTTCTCCCATTGCTGTTAATGTAGGGAAGAGTGGAGGTGTGGGTGAGAGCAATCTCTGGGATGGAGGTGCATTTTCAGGGACACTGAGAAAGCTCCTACAAGGTGAGCCTGTTCCTCCTCTGCCTGTTTATGCCAATCTCTCCTCCAGTATTTACTCTAACATTTATAAAAACAGATAAGTCTTCTGGAGAGCAAGGCCTGCTGAACTGGGGACAGGGAAAACCTGAATAAACAAACATGTGCCACAGATTAGTAAGAACATCTGTAGGTTTTATATTGTTTTGAGAACACATACCACAGTTTTTCATTTCTTATGCTTTTTTAGTTTCTCCCTTTCTTTCTCTCTCTCTCTCTTTTCTTCTTCTTTTTAAATATATTGCTAATAAAGGTTGGAGGTAGAAAGCACAGCTGGACTCTGCATGACATGCCACTGTTTAATTTCTAGCTCAGAGGATGAGAAGAAGAGTAGTTTTATTGTATCTTAGAAGAGAATAAAGCCACATGCAAATTCCAGCCATGGACATCTGTTTCCTCTTTGTTTGAAAGAATTCTCATATTTGGAAGGGAATCCCAGTTCTGAAGGGGCTGATGAGGTTTTGATTTTTTTTCTTTTGGTTCTTTCCCCCATTCTTTGCCACTCCTTCAGCATGCTGCCCTTGCTCTGGCTGCTGTTTACAGGGACAATGTCGGCTTGCAGTTTACCATCAGATATCACACGGGTGAATTGTGAGGTACTTTAAAGCATTGTGTTGTAGTTACAAAGAGCATTATTAAGTTCCTCCTTAAATTTCTTTTATTTAATTAAACAGTATTTGGTGGGAGGACTTTTGCTCTGTCATCAATCTTCAGTAGTTTCAGGTTGGTATTTTTCTTTAGAAGCAAGATGTGTGTATCTGCTGCTCTGGCAGGGGAGCGCAGCTATTTCTAAAAGTAACTTTTTAAACATAATAATTTAAAATACTTTGTATCAAGGGAATTAAGTAGATGTGTAGAAATAAGCATCTGCAAAGTTCATTACCTTAAGTTAGGCATCAGGTGCTAAGAACTACAGGGACCAGAGTAAACGATAATTTCACTAACCTATAAAACATTTTAGAATAATTATTTGCAGCTGTCTGGGGGCTTTAAATTTGCCTTTTGTGTGTGTTTAAGGGTTGACTCTGATGAACAAACAGCATAGTTATATAACATTAGGCCAGACATGAGAACTGGTACTCTCTGTCTATTTTATATTAATGTCGAATGAGAGGTTGGTGGAGCTTGCCAGGGTTTCATATTTGCTGGCAGCAAGTTACCCACATGTGTGGACCACATTTTTATTGTTGCCTTAGCCTATTTCAGGCAGAAATATCTCTGCCTACAAGGGTGTGATTCTGTTCATTGCTGAAGAGCTTTTCTTTTAAGAAGCAAAATACAAAAAGGAATGAAATGCTCTAAGTGTTCAAATTAAGAAGTGTCCCCAGACTGCAAGATTTTGTCACGCCTGCCGTGGTGGAATAATAAAGGGCAATAAGCCATCAAAAGGCTTTTTCATGGTCAGATGAGCTACCCTCTCAGAGCTATTTCTTTTTTTTTGCATATATTAATGGTACTTTTGGGTGTGGGCTGTTTAGTCTGGTCTCTTAGGGAGACAAGGCTTATGCAAGCAGGGTGTTTGCACACAGGGACACACAGCAGCCTGCGCAGCCCTTCACATCTTGACCACAGAAATGTGGCGGAAGGGCAGAGGCTGCAAAGATAAACAGGAGTTCTGATAACTTTCTTGAAAATGTATGTGTGAGGGCATAATAAAGGTGAGTAAAGGGTTTGAGGGAAGGTTTTCAATAGGAGCTGAACTTTTAGCAAGGGCTGTGGAATAGATCTCGAGGAGAAATGTGATGGAGGTCCCTGTCATGGGAAGATTGCCGGAGGCGGCTTGGAAATGATTTGGCTTCAGAGAATCCGATGACAAAACCCAAATCTGCAGGAAGACAGAGTCTCTTTCATTCTAATACCCATGAAATTGCTTGTGTGGGTTTTGTTTTTAGGATGTCAGACAGGATCCAATGGGTGACTGCAGTAAATGTAGGACATGTCCTTAGGATCTTCTTAGTGCAGCAAAGATGCTGCTGCTCTGCTTGGTGGTGCTTCCAATTTTGTTTGGGTTTTGCAAGTTTTTAAACTCTAGTAAAACGTGATTTATGTTTAGAGCCTTGTCCTGCAGCTCTCCTAGAGAGGAGGGAGCCCAGTGGCTGGGCAGGTCCCCCTGACAAACATCCTGAATCTTCCCAGGCTGCATCCCATGGGGCACGTGGGGAAAAGGGAAACCCATAATCCCCATCCAGCCCGGGCTCCCCCTGAGCAGGACACAGAAAGCAAACACCACTAACACTGAAAATCAAACAACTCTTGTGAACAAGTTTCCCCTTTGATTGAAATGCTTCTAGCTAGGCGATATAAAGGGGATTATGTCACAAGGTTCCCTTGTTGTCTTATTAACAGCTGCTTAATTTTACCACTCATTCACGAGCATAAAAAAGCAAAACTTGGAGGCTGTATCTGAAAGCTTGTTTTGTTTGGTGTACGGCTGGATACAGAGCGTTTCCTTTTCTCTTTTTTAACGAATTTGAAGCAAATGTATTGGTTATTGTTACTTATTTTCCCCTATATTTTTGGCCTAGATAATAGAAGATTATGTTGCTTTTTGTTTTACATTGCAAAGAAATCATTCCATATAATTTCAATTCAACAATGCTGCAGTAGCACGTGAATGTGTATATATCTTCTTGTAAATATATTACCACACATTACTGTCAAAGAACAGGGCTTTTTCACCTAGTATTAAAAATGAAATTTAATTGCTACACTAGAGTTTCAAGACCCTGATAAATAAGAGCCATGTCTGACCTTTATTGTGAGCCTCTGAGATGCCACCAGGGATATTGCTCGTTGTCCAAGATGACAAACTTCCTCTGAGATTTCAGTTTGTCAGCTCAATGTACAGCAGTGACATTGATTTCTTCTCACTACCATTTCCTGCCTGAATAGATAACAAATTTTCTGTGGCAGGTGTCTGTCAAGTTTAGTTTTGCCTGGCAGATTAACTTAATAGACTCATTTATTAATCATTACTTGCAGCACAGGGAAGCAGACAATACTCTTTGACTCCTGTGATGTTGAATGGATGTTCCAGTTCAGATTCCTTTGTGTAGCTTGAATTCAAGTTTAATAAGCCATTCATATCTTTAGTGAACGTTTTTAACCTGACATTACTCAGAGCAAAGATATCTGCATTAAATAAGCATGATCCATTTTGAGTATCTACTCCTTTTCACGGTAAAAGATGTGTAAGTGCTTTCTGAGACTAAATAATTTGATATATGAACTGCCAAATCAGCCTAAACAAGGGGGAAAATTAAAGAAGATAAAAGTAGAGGAAAATTGGTAGTTGGAGGAAGATTTGAGCCTGGGGTTGACTGGCTAACAAAATGAAGGAGATAATGGAGCTTTAGGAAGGGGCAGAGCAGACCTACAGATACAGCTGTAGGGCGATCCTAGGACAGGCCAGTGCTTTCCTGGAGACCCTTTTCTCTGAGATATCTTGAGACAGATATTCAGCCTGGAGATAGCAAGGGCAGAGCTGGCACCAGAGGTTGGCATTAGGGCTTCTCTGAGAGGTGAAGGACAAGGAGGAATTTAGTGGAGGGAGGGCTTTGCAGAGGAAGAAATATGATAGAAGGCATAGCCTTGGAAAGTGATGTCTCTTGTTGCAAAGTGTTTCAGTGTGTTCACAGTGAAAACTGACTGGTGAGTTGGGGTTTCTACCAGGGCAAAATCTGTGAAGGACATGGAACTGCACAGTCACTCCTGGGGCGGGTGGCAGCAGGAATGAGCCTAGACAGAGATCCAGGCTGTTGAGGACAGAAGAACCCCATGTACAGGCAGTAAGAAGAGAACCACCAAGCTTCTCCCTTTTATTTGGGTTGTGGTGGCTCCTCACAACCTGCTTTTAATTCTCAGGGGAGCTGTTTCATGGGAGATCATGGGACGTGTTCAGGAACGTTTTTGCAGCTGATGCCCAACTGCAGAGCCCTGGTTGCAGCACAAAAGCTCAGCATCTGTGAGAGTCTGCACTTCTGAAGATGTTTTTTGCCAAGCTGTGTTCCTGGCCTTGGGAACTTGTTTCTTGAACCATCCTTATGGCTTTCTTGGCTGACTGACAAACCAAGAATGTCCCTGCACTAGATCACACTGCTTATTGCTCTTCTAGGCCACCCTGGTAACAATACATTAACCTCTCAGCAGGGAATGTGATAAACAAAGTAAAACTGCTTTAGTGAAACCAGTCATTTAATGGCAGCATACATAAAGTGTCCGTAAAGATTTGTAAGTGTAATAAGCTGCAGTTCACTGAGAGAACAATAACTGTTCCTAATTTAGCCAGTTGAGGAACATGCTAACCCAATTTACTTCTGTAACATTATGTTGTTGTTCTTTTTTTTTTCTTTTCCCACCTCTCCAGATTCCTTTCTCTCTGGTACAGTTTCCCCTCTGGGAGTCCTTAAAGGTAAGTTCTTTTTACTGATGGAAATAGAAGTTATACATTTTGCAAAGGCCTTCCATGGTAACTTATCTAACTCCATTATTGCGATTATAAATATGTTCAGTAATTATGTGCCAACTTACCTGTGCATGTGAAGATCATATGCTTGAATATCTGAAAAATAACAGGGAATATCTAACCACTGATCTGTGGCATGCAGGCTAGATTTTACTCCCAGCATGCCAGAAATTTTATCTTCGGTTCTAACTTTTTTTACTGCTTAAACAGAGTGGGAATCACCTTGTGTTGTGTGACTTTTTTTTTTTTTAATTTCATTTTATTTAAATTTTTTTAGTGTTTTGCTCTTCATGGCAAAAGGAAATTGTGAATGAGAAAACTGTTTCAGCCTGGGTTTTGTAAACATCACTGAAAATATATTTTGATTGTCTGCATGTATTTTTTTTTTAAGGTCATTTAAAGAAGGTGTCAATGGATGATGTTTTAGCAGTGCAGTTGTTTGGAATGATATGCTGTTCTCCCACCAGCAGCTGGTTGCTCTGTTTATCATGGTCAGAGTCAGGATATAGATTTGTAAGTGGAAGGTTGGATTTGAAGATGTAATTTCTCCATCCCTCTGTTTTTCCTTGAACTGACTACAAAAGATGAAATGAAAGGTTTTTCAAGTTCTTGGAGGTCATGGGGTGGAAGAACAGAGAATTATTATAGATCATTAAAAACATAGTAGCAAAATGTATTTATAAAAGAGGAGCTGGAGAGAGAAACTTTCTTCTTTGTAGGAGTGCTGGACTTCAGAGCAAGCTCATCACGGAGACCCAAACTGGCTCCTTGTATGTTGGATTTTGTTCTCTTGCTGTGTGTCTGTAGCTGGGGCTGTTAGGAGGGACAAGCCCACAGTGTGAATATTTGCACGTAGAGTCTTCAAGGAGTTTGATTTAAAGGTGAATCCACTGGCAACAGGAGCATGAAAATCATCAAGAGCTTTTGCAGAACTGAGCTGTGTTTGTGGTGGATTCTGTAGGTGCTTCATGAGCTCAGCCTGCTGTGGGGTCTGGGTATCATCCCACTGCACAGGGGAGCTTGGGCTGCCTTATTAGGAATCTGTTTCCCTGCCAGTATCCAGGAATGGCTTTCTGTAAACTCTTCAGCAGTGGTACTGGCCCAACCTGCTAATGGTTAGTGCAGCAGCCGTGTTTGGGAGCAAGAGGTGACAATGCTTGAAGGGCAAAAGTGTGGTGTTCGTGCCAAAACCACATAAACCAGCAACACTGTGTAGCTGTTTGCAGAATGTAAAGTTGTTTTAACTAACGTCCACATAGCTGTGACAGTAAAATGTGTTGTTTACATTACAGGCTTTAAAGAAGACAGTTTGAATTTAGCTAACTACAGGAGTGAGTCACTCAGGATGAGGCATCATGTTTAATCTAAAGAGGTCAGTGCAGATCTGAAGAGAAACAAAGCTTGTGTCAGTTTGTTCCACAAACCTGTTGCATTATATTCTTCTGATGTGGACTCAGGAGTAGAAAACTGCAAAAATCAGTCTGGCATACTCAGGCACTTTGGCTCAGCACAGGGAGAGAGCTCAGGGTTTGTCATATCAAAGCCAGGCAGTGAAAGCAGAATACATTTTGTTTATCTGAGGGAAGCTCTTAAAAAATAGTCCTGACAGCCTAACAAAGGACAAAAATCATTATGGTCCCATCAAGAGGATGGATGTGGCCAGTAGCATCACTGGGAGTGTGGCTGAGGGTGAAGGGCTCCTCATGGGTGCACAAAGGGAGCATGAACAGACAGTAATTACGAAGAAATAGAAATGTAAAGGACAAGAGAAAAATGGCACAAAGCCTGAACAGAAGAGAGTTATTGAGATGATGCCTGAGGGACTATTCTGCACTGTATTAATAGGATTACTCAAGAAAGTAATTGTAGGAGCAGTTGTGTATGATGTGTGTGGGCCATCTCACTGAGAGAACAGAACAAGTGCTGTGGCTGTGTCATTTTTAAAACCGTTATTACCAACTCACATAAGCTGATGGAAGATAGACTCAGTCTTATGATTCCATGAACAAGCTAATCACCATAAAAATGAGGAAGATCTTTCCATTGTGAAAGGACATTAGGGAGACACATGGAAGAAGAAGAGAGATTCCTTTTCCTTGAGATATGTGCTGACTGCAGCCAGCAGCAGGGTGTTAAGCTTAAAGAAGCCTAATAAAGGCTTGTCATAGGTAGCAAATGGTGTGTTTCTAGATCTCATTTTCTCTATCTGCTCTACTCCAAGCTGCTCTGGTTATTCCTTCTGCTTTAGTTACAGAGTTTACATGCACTGTTTTGTCCTGCCTATGAATGTGCACCAGCTGTCCCCTGTGAGAGCAAACTTGCATGCCATGCACTGAACTATGCTAAAAGAAGAGAGAGCATTGTATAGATTACTGAACTATAAGGTTACATTGGCTGTGGGTGCTGGCAAAGGGAGGACTGAAGTAATTAGCAAGAAACAGATACTGCTTCAAATACAAGTCTTATGGATAGTGACTCAGGTGAACACACAAGTTCAGTAATAGAACAGGTAATAGACTCCTTTCTTAGTTCACAATGACACAAGAAGCAACAGTAAGGAAATTATGGTGCTTTTAATTAAAAAAAAAAGTAATTTTAAAATTTTTTAGTGTTTTTTTATTTAGGTAGCATACACTGTTATAAGGTGTGCTTAATGTCCTTTCTCTTCCCAATCCTCCATTTTTCCATTTTGTTTGAGGCACAGATTATTACTTTAAACCAAAAGGGAGAAGGAAACTGCTATGGTGTATCAGACTTCAGGACCTTGTAATTCCCAGCTAGGGTGAGCTACTGTGGCTCTTTTCTGTCTCTTCTTCTCAGAGTTTAGGAAAAGAAAGGATGTTACAAATTTTATTCACTTTCTGCTGCACCAACCCTCAGAAGAACACCATGGTTGAATATTACTGTGACAGTTTGATCAGGTTTAGGCTTTTCTTTATGTGGGATTAATACTTTTGCTCCCATCTCAAAGCCAGGTGGCCTTGAAGAAAGGCAACAGAGCATAGATGTGGTGTGCTTCCCAAATACGAGCCAAGCACAGAGACTTCCATATTAGTTCAGGTTTTGGAATTAATGTTGTAAGATACAGTCCCCTTGTATTACCCTGGAATTTCCAGGGTGCTTCAGTGAGTTGCTTTGGAAATACTATATGTGTATTTCTTACTGTGGGAATTTCACACTGTGGGCTCAGTATTTGGCATGAAATTGTTGTGGGTTACACGAAGCCTGGTGCAGCTCCTGTGTCCACCCTGCTGCCAGGGCTGTGCAGTCTCAGCTCAGATGACTCTGGCCCTGTGGAGCCCATTCCTTCTGTCTTATCTTTTATTCTCTTCTCTTCAGACATTTTATTTATAATCATCATATCTGAGTTCCTACCACCAGCGCATAAGTGATTTATCATTTGTTTAATGTTTTAATCCTTCTCTTTTAGAACTAACTGAGAAAAAAGACAACTTTCATTTCTGCTGGGAGGGTATTACAGAAATACAGGGCATTCAGTAAATATCAATAAAATAGTATTTTAAAACTCTACAGAAAATCAAGAGCCTCTGCTTAGGTTTGAGCCCAGAAACAACTTCTCAAAAATGCCTGTTTCTTAAAGCTCAGTGGAAATGGTCAGATCCCGTGGAGAACAGTGCTGTGTGTAAGAGAAACCCTTCTCAGGTGAAACAAGACTCAGTCCTCTTGGGTTTTATATTTCTGCATGTTGGCTGCGCTTCAGAGCCTCTGAGAGTTACCCAAATGCAGCTGTACAGGGAGAATGGTCTCTTTATAGACCAAATGTATTGATTGTATGTCTGGAGAAAAGGCTTTGGTAGCCAGTGAGGAGGAAAGGAGCAGGCAGGACAGGGGGACACAGGTCTCAAATGAGTTTATTTGAAAAACAAGGGGTTTTTTGTTTGTTTAGTTGGTGGATTTTTTTAAGGAAAACAAACCTACTATCCTGGGAACCTTTTGTCTTTTTCATTAGACAGGTCTGACCCTTAAGATGAGACACTTGGACATTGCTGAGACTGTGGAGCATCAGGGTCAGCCAATCCTGCCCCTACACACCCAACCTCTCTGGGAGGGCTGGCACACATTGTGCTGCTCTGCTGGCCCAGGAGCTTCAAAGAAAGATAAAAATCTTCAACTGACCATGCTTGAGGTGATGTCTGACTCTTCTGGCACACAGTGAGGCCAGGATTTCCCTCTTTGTCTCAGTGCTTTGTCTCAGCAAAATTTAGAGCTCTTAGACCTCCCAAGGATCTAGTGAGACCACAATTATTTTTTTTTTGTCACTGGTTTTAGCAATAAAATAATTTTCTCAAATCTGTAGGTCTCACAAATTAACAGGTGTAATACAAAAAGGGAATGGGGAGAGTCCAGCCATTCCCCTGTGAGGCTGGGCAGGATCAGAAAATTGGTTGGGTCTGAACAGGAGTTCTGTGGGTTGGTACTAAGCTGGTTTTTGCCCACATAATGGAGAGCAGGTCTGGGATTGGATTTAGGTGCTTTGTTTTCTGTTCAGGTGCAGCTGTCACCATAGGCATGAGGCACTTGTGTTGAGGGGAATGTGCTGGTGGACTGAACCATAGATCTAGAGAGCAATGGCACATGCTCATTTGCTTGGCTCTCTTGGTTCCCCCTCCAGAGACCTCAGCTTCTGGGGGTTGGGATAGGCAGTAAAGGGTGTGAACTGATTTTTGGTTTGGCTCAGCCTTGCTCTTGGTCATCAGTGCAGATAGATTTTGAGATGCATCTCGAGGCTTGCTGTGCAAGGACTGCTTGATGGCTTTCTGTGGAGAGTGAAGACTCCAACCTTGGTTGAAGCTCATTGCACCTGATTTTTAAAGTTAGTAAGAATGAAAAGTTTACAGAATACTTCTGCCCAGGCAGCTGGGGTTCCCAGCAGTAATATGTGTTTATAACTCCACCATTGAATCAATAAACCACATGCTATTTCCCTCCTAGAATTTACAGTTAAATCTGTTGCTACTTAACAGGGCAAGTAGAAAATAGAGGCATGTAGCCAAACTGGGCCTTAAATGGCTCTTTCCCTGCTCTACAGGTAGGTGACCGTTTTCTTTTTTTCCTGGAGAAGCAGTCTAGTATTCCTTTCCTCTGTGCTCAGCTGCATGTAAGTCAAGAGTAAATGAAACCCAGGCACAGCTTTAAAGCCATTTCCTCGCAGGCAGTGCAGTAAGTGTTCTACCATGCCTCGCTCCCTCTTGGAGGAACGCTTGGGCTGATTTTGGGATTAAGTCCTAATGGTTAAATAACACTGTCTGCCATTTGCTTAGGTGCTGAATCAGGAAAACAGCTTTGCATGGGGCGTTGGGGGCGGGATGTGGCGTGTCCATGCCATGAGCAGAGTGGCTGCATTTTTCTCACAAAGGAACAATGCACCCAGCAGCTGTTGAGCAAACAGCCCTGGCTTTATTGCTGCCACAATAAGTGTCATTCACGCCGTCCTGGGGCACAGCCCAAGGAATGCTGCACACCATCTGCACCGAAGGGAGAGAAACAAATGCAACCCTTGCTCACAGCACTGCAGGCACGTTTGGGAAAAGTCAGATGGCCTTGGATCATCAATACAGCATTTAAACAGACCAGAGGAAAACAGGCTCACACAGTCTATAGATACAGAGCCAGATTGTGATGCTCTTGGTCATGCCCAGGCCACAAGAGGTTCTCTAGAAGTTGCTAAGCTTGCCAGTGACATCTGGGGATGTTTGAATATTGAAGATTTGATTTGGACACTGGCTATTTGCTGAAGAATCTTAGCAGATTTATATAATTCTTCCATGTAATTTATTCACACAGGCTTATGAAACAGTTCTATTAGGTAAGAGCAGTGCAGGTGCTCAAGGAAAAACCCTGATGGCTTTAAAGTGATTTTTCAGAAGTGCATTTTCCTTCCCTGTATGTCCCTTTGTGCCATGGAAACTGAGTGTAGCTGTTCTGCCTTGCCATGGGAACACTATTTCGAAGAACATTTCCTTTAACCAGGCTTTTAGCACATCCATTTTGATTTACATCCAAATGGGTCACAGACATCAATGCAGTATTATATGGGCAGAAAAAGGGAATGAAATGCTTTTAACATGAAAAATATGCTCTTGCATATAGGCCAACTTTTGTTCTCTTTCAATTTATCTAGGATTTGGGTGGGTTTAATTCTAGGACTGAATTCACTACTGGCATAAGTGAGCACAACTCCATTAGTGCAAATGGAGTCTCAGCATTTATATCAACAGTGAACTTAGATCATTGAATTTTTCCCATGTTTGGGCTTGCATGTTTCCTGCAAGATAATATACACATGTACTTGCCCATATGCTGCACATATGCACATAAAAATCCACTGAGGAGGGTGTTTGGCTCTTTGCTCCATGTTGACTTTATGTGTAGAAACTGCAATCAACTTGTGAATTTTTTGCTTCTCCTGTAGCTAATGTGCCATGCATCTGTAAGGGTCAGCCGTGCAGAATGCCACGTTGTGAGTAAAATCCCCAGTAGGAAAGGCAAACATGAAAATTGCTTTTCTTTCCTCAGTCTGCAGGACCACACATGCACACAGATCCATGTGATTCATTTGTACTGACTTTTTCTCCCCTGTTATCATGAAGTTGAACACTGTTGTGAACAGAGGGGTACACAGAGATACTATAGATGCTTATCATTGGAGTGAATTGTAATATTTATTCAGCTGCAGGCCTCAAGTATAGTGTATGCCATGAGTTCTGCTGGCTTGAAGAACAGCAAGGCCAAGACAGAGATGTCTTATGCTCTGCAATGCTTCCTGCAGCATTGGTGGTGTTGGGCTGGTCATCAGGTTTGGGAGATGTGTGAGTGTTGTGTTTTCCTGGATAACCAAATCTTAGATGTCCTGAAAACAAACCATGACATGGCTGTGTTGAGAACACAAAGCTGAGAGCTGATTTTTGCCTTTACTACTGATTTACAAACCTTTACTATGAATGTGTGGCAAAAGTGACAGGCATGCACAGGTAGGAGTTGTGTGCACTGGTCAAAGGTCATTTGCCATCTGGAGGCCAGGTGTCCTCACCACTGAGGAGTCCATATTTGTGGGCACCAAATACTTCCCCCCAGTATTTAAAAGCAGAGGTAATATTTTCCTTTTCTGTTTGTTTTTAGGTTGAAGGGCCTTTGGTATATCTTGAGAGTGACTTTTCCAATGCTCCCTCTGCCCAACAAAATGAGATGTCCTTGTTTTCCCAGTATCAAAAGAGCTAAATAACGTTTGTGGTGAGAATTAGGGGACACTGGCCTATGGAGCAGGATGAAATGGGATCGCTAGGAAGAAAAGTAGGGCTCTGTCCACGTATAAAACTTGACCCTTCTCTGTGAACATTATCCCTGTGAATAATTGGAAATATGCAGCCAGGCTTCCCGCTGTGTCCCATCCCCTGAGGCCACACCCGCTGTATTGCTTTACATGGTGCAGCAATGCACAGTGAGATTTACATATATATCACAGAAAAGTGTTTACAAAAAAAATTACCATGTGATTGAGCTGGGAAGCTGCAGAGGGCCCCAACTGTATGAGTTTCCATGCACTTCAGCCAGAAGATTTATTTCCAATTTGTTATTCATAAGGGAAGAGAGAGAGAGATTGGGATGGGGTCCTTTGAAGTGGAAAACAAAGTCTTCTATTCAGCCTTCAGCTTAATAGAATACACATGACACAGGCTTGGCATGGCGGCCGCTTTCATGTTATGTGCTCCTTGTCATTTTGCTTTCCTAGGCTGTGAATGCTAGTGGGAATGGGTATTGCCCTGGAAAAGTCAGGTTATCCCCTGCAGCCTTCTGCTGCAGGAGCACAGTGTGAGCAGGTAGAAGCCTTTTTGGTGATGGTGGTGGGGGACCCAGGCTTATCCAACTGCTGCATTCGTGTTGCTCGTAATTCCCAGGTTGTGTTTCATGTTGCAGGAGCATGTGGAGAGAGGGCAGTGTCATTGGGGCTTCTGCAGGCATCACATGGGCACTTCTGCCCTTTTTTGGAGCCTCTGAGCTGTCCTCCTTGGGCTCTGAGCTCTCACCATTATCCCCCCTGAGAGGAAGGCTTTTCTGCTTCTGTGCAGCATCTAGGATGGCAGTGTGCTTTAAGCACTGTATCTCAGCAGTTTTGTTCAAAGTCAGTGTTTTGGGGAGATATGTAAATGGATCCTACGTTTCTTTCCAGGAACAAGGCCCTGGTTTTATAGTAATCCACAAACCCCTATCAGCTTCTGTGCTTTGCCCTGTCTTAATGGTATTAAAACCTGCTCAGAGGGTGAGTGTCTTTGAAGAACTTACAGGCCTGACTTAGCACAAAGCCCTGGCAATTAGTTGGTCCATGGACTATGAGAGAAAACATGTGTGACCTCCAGCACGTCATCCTGGCCCACAGCATCATGTGGTTAGAAAGAATTTGGACCAGAGTCCTGCCAGTCCTCTTAGCCCTGTGACACTTGTTCCTCTTGGCTTCCTCCAGGATCGTGTCCTCGTGCCCTGCTTCCCTCTTGCTCTTCTGCATGTTCAGGTTTGGAGCTCTGGGTGAATCACCGAAATTGGAGACGTAAAGAAACACATGAAGTCATCCCATCCTGCCCTTGCCAGCGCAGGATTATTCCCCACAGTACAGTCTTGAGTGCCTTCTCCAATCTATTTTTAAATGACTCAAAGGAGAGGGCTTTCCTCTCCTCCCTGGGGAGGCTGGCTCCACGGTTCAGTAGACCTCACTGTTGGGGAATTTGCTTCCTGTTCTCCAGCCTCAATTCTTCTTTTCCCTAATTTAATTGAACTGTTCCTGGCTCCACCCTTTTAAACCATTTTCCGTATTGCATGACTGTTGCAAATACCTGTTGTCAATTTGCAGGCCTAATGGATGGGAATTCATCACCGTGTGCCTTGCTTGGCAGAGGCTCTTTGTGCAGAGCTGCACTGGGCAGCCAGGCTTTATCAGAAACTAGATTTTAGAGCTACATGCCAAGAAATTAGAATGACCTTTTCCTTCTTCTTCGGACAATGACATTAACATAAAACCCCATCATGACTGAGAATAGGCTGTGCTTCTGGCAAAGCCATGAACATCTGTATTAATGGGCTGCTTTTCCTTAGTCCTCCAGCAGCTCTTCCACAGTGCATTTTTACATGGCAGCAGTAACTGTTCTGACTTCTCAGGTTTAGCTGTAGATGTACAGATGTTTGGAGAACATTTAATTAAAAAATACAATAATTCTGTTTTTATCAAAAGAAAGTTGTGGCTCTGGCAGCTCAGTTTTTAAACCCTGACTTTCAATTCAAGGTTCCTTAAGCACCCAAAGTGTTTTGCAGATGGGTGCTGAAGGTGGGATTTATGCTTTGACAGCACCCAGACACTCTGGAAGGTAGTTTTTCTAAGGGAGTGTGTCCTTCTTCCATCAGGACTGAGTTGCAAGAGAACTGTGTGTCCAAAGAGTTTAAGTTATTCCAGAAAAGCATATTATGGTTTTGAAGAATTATGAATCTCTATTTATTTATTTATGAGATGAAAATCAGTTTCTGCTGTGGGTGACGGCAGAATAGCAGCCCATACCAAAAACACCAGGAAAAGAATGGCTAGCATTAGAGAGGCTGGAACCCCTTTAGTGCTTTCGTACAGCAGAGCTGCAGCTATTTAGCTGTGGCAGGGTACCAAACAACATTGTGGCTGGCCATTGTTGCTTGAACAGTTTGATTTTTAAAACATTCAACTGAAATATAACCACCAGCCAAGTTGGAAGAAGCGAGTCACGAGGACGGCATGTTAAATGAAGAGTCAGCAAACGAGAGCAGAGTTCTCCTGCTCCGGTGGAAAGTGGCTGTAGTGCAGACCAGGAGTCCAAGAGCAGTAATCTCAGCCTAGCACTGCTATCCAGTTGCTCATAAGAAAATTTTATAGTACAGAAGTAATATGATTTTAAAAAGAAGGAGAATGCCACAGCTATAAAATAAAATTGCCGATTTCTCTGTGGTGGGCCTCAGAAGGGCCGTGGATCCCATTGCTTTTTGCTCAGTACTGATCCTCACATCATAAACCAGAAGGTTCTCCTCCAGGGAGCTTGCAGTGTGTGAAGTGTTTCAGGAGATGAGAAAGGGGTGATGGAGCAGGGTGAAGGAGGAGAGGACACAGTGACTGTAGCTGCCAAGGCAAACCCTCTCAGCAGACACTGGCCTTTGCTGCTGATACCGCCCAGGCCCGTCAGGCTGTGTGATGTGACGTGAGAGGTGCTTTTGGAAGGCACTGTTATTGTTGGGGCTTTAAATGTGTGTGTTTAAATGCTGCTGTGAGTTAATGGATGGGAGCAGGGTGTGTGGGAGCCATGGAGAGGAGGGTGTGTGGTCCCTAAAGACGCCAAGTCAAAAACAGAGACACACCTGCTTTGGGGTATAATGGGAGTGATAAGAGTAATTTCTTAATGATGGGGTTTTTTGGGGGAGTGTGAGGGGAAGGGTTGGTTTAAGAAATGTAGGGGAACAAACAGGACTTTTATCTCATGGAAGTGGGAGCTGTTCATTTTAAATGGAAACCTTTTGTACATCGGGGCTGAGCTGATATTGGTTCTTGCATGCCGCCCTCTCGCTCAGTGTTTTGCTTTGTGCTGTTTTATCTGCCAAAAAGAAAATAAATTCACAAAATATTTGCAAAGTTGCATGGCCACAGGCTTAAATACATACATATGAATTCCCTGAAAGCAATTTGCTTCAAGCCCTCCTCAGTTCCAGACGTCTTTCTCACTCCATCTGCTTGTTCAAGTACACAAGTTCCTTGGGAAAAATCACTTATTACATCACTCAAAAATGCCACAAAAATAGCTTTTCACTTAAGTTCCCATCCTCAGAGTTAACTCGCATGGGGATCAGATAGATTCAAACATTTAATAACTTTTTATTTTCCTTTCTCTTTAAACACAGGAACTCTGGTCATGGAAGCAGGGTCACGTGGTGGATTCTTGGCAGTCAGCAGTCTGTGGAGCTTTTGCAGGTGCAAAGGATTATATGTTGTACTGGGAAAGACTAAAGAAGAAAGGGAAAAATGTGCAAATCTATTAAGTATAGCAGAACAACATTCCTTTGTAATTCAAGTTTGTTTAGAAGAAAACGGATCCAGTTGTTGTTTGGAAATAGGAAAGTCAGCAAAGGAAAGAGAGGAAGAAAAAAAAAAAGACTCAACCAGGGTGTCTGTTTGAAAGACAACCAATTTGTTTTTGACAAATTTCTGTTATTTAAAAACTTCAGGCCTGTCAGTCAGGCTTTGTGATTATTTCAAAGTTGATTTGTAAAATCCTCATGCAGGAGAAACTTAGTTTGGGTGGGGGTTTGTGCAGCTGTTCGCTCCAAGCACTTCCCCAGGGGCTGAAGTGATTGCAGAGGCCGTGATTCACCATTCCTGTGACAGCTCTGACAGCCACGTAGATTAACTGGAGGCAGGAGAGCAGAGGGCCAGCACTGCTCAGCCTGGAGGCAAAAGCCTTCTGCAGCAAAAAAACCCAGAGGATGAAACATCTGGGCAATCTCCAGACACTACAGCAAGAATAAAGAGTGGCAGAATACAATACTGCACTATTTATTACCAAACAAGCCAGAAGTTAATTGAATTCTTCAGTAGGCTTCTTGCTTGATTTTAGCCTACTGTACTTGTTTCCAAGAAAACAAAAAGAGGGGGAAAAAAAGTCAATTAATGACTCATCAGTATAGCTGACAAGTTTGAGGGAGGAGAGATTCAGCTGTCTTAATAGAAAAAACAGATTAATAGTAAAGGGATGGATAGGCAGAGCTTTTTCCCCACAGAGCTAAAATACATTTAGAGATTCCAAACCAGTAACAGAATATGTGGAAAAAATAAATCCTGTTTAAAGAGAAATTATAGCATTTCTTGAAATAGAGATTATCAAAAGCAAAGCTTGTTCTTTGATAACTTAAAAAAATCAGAGCCATTACATTGTATGTAATTTTTTAAAAATAAGTTCTGTTAGGGGAAGTGTAGTATTAATAGCAGCAGAATTCCAGCAGGGACTGAGGCTTCATTTTCAAAGGCACTGAAACTGCACAGCTGAGGGAAGGCAGTGTGGCTGTAGCTGCAGAGTTAAGTAGATTGGGTGTGTGAGCAATGAAGGAATGGTTTAGGTAGAACTGATTCCATTTTGGGGCTGAGGGAATATTTTAGGTGACCTCTTGCAGTCTTGTCCAGCTGTATTTTTTCTGTTTATGTTGATGGGAAGGGAGTTTTATTCTGTCTAAGATCCTGCTGTTGGATTTTACACTGCCTTCATCAAACAAAGTAAGAGTGAATGAAGCAGATCGTTCATTTCTGTTTTGAAACAAATCAAACTAACAGACTAAAAATACTTTAAAATGCAATATATATGTCTGCAGGTGTGATGGGGATCATTAATTTACCACTGTTGATTTCTTTACAGTTAGATTGATACAAAAACTGTGTTCAGGCATGTTCAGAGAGCTGGAAAGGTTATCTGATTTACCCAAAGCCTTGCAGAGTAATTTCCTGAGGTCAAATTTGGTGCCTCAGTTGGAAATTTAGCCCAGTTCCTCTAATTTCTTCTCTGTATGTCCTGATTCTGACCAGTTGTGCTTAGATTTGCTACTGTTTAATAGATGTTCAGCAGTGTCTGCTCCTTTTTTAGCAGAAATCTTGCAGAAGGAGCTTCCAGAGCCACAGATGTGCATGGACACGTGCTCACTGTCCTTTGGCACACTCTGGGGACACCAACACTTTGTGTTGGAGGAGACACCAGGTCCTAGAGTAGCACAGAGACTTCCAGGTCCATGTAGTGGTAGATGAGACACTTCAGCCTGGTTGTCTTCATAGGTTCTATTCCCCAAGGACAAATCTTTGCAGAGCTGGAGTCTTATTTTGTAGATCCTGTTGTAATTGGTGAGGATAAATTGGGTTGCCCTTCCTCCAGCCCGGTTTTCTTTCTCTGTTCTTTGTCTCTCTATTATTTCCTTTTCACCAGCAGTATTGTAATCTTCCCTTCCCATGTGTCCTTTCAGGACCTGCTTCAAAGCTCAGGAGCTTGAGCTCTTTTTGGATCAGAACCTTCCCCTCTGTCTCCATTGCCTCCCTCTGAAATACGTAACAAGTTGGCCCTGATGCTGATCTATTCTGGTACTGCATCCATTCTATTTCACTGAAAATATTTAGCCTTCTTGCTGAGGGGAGGCAGTGGAAAAATAATTTCCTGCATTCTGAACAATAGATTCCAGAGTTAAAAATTATTAACTACCTACATGTAGCCTCAGATGAGCTCTTTAAAACTCTATATCCCTTTCTTTTTATCCCAAAACAAAAAAATGAAAACCCCAAAACAAAAAAAAAATAAATTTAAAACCTCACCAGTACCCTGGGAATTAAACAAGATGGATGTGTGCATAGAAGTGTTTTAAAATCATTGTGTTATAAACCTTAAAAGGAGAATGTTATCCAAAAAACAACCTTTGCACACAGATCAGCTGTCAAATGCTACCATGGTGGTGGTGGGATGGTGAAATCACACAGACAGGCTTTTCTCTTGTGTTCTTTGCTTGAATTCAATACTTTCTAAAAATATGTTAAAGGTCCTGAGGGGCAGGGTAATAAGCTGAAAAAAAACTGAAAGAAAAGTCCTGTTTAGCTTCCCTTTATGGCACATACACGTGTGTGTGTCTGTATGAGTTGGTTATAACTATTTGGTGAAGACAGAACCAAGAGCAACAATCTGTTGAATTCCATCCCCAGTGCCTGTGAAATGGCAGCAGTTTCAGCCCTCATATGTAAGAAGGATGTATGTGATCCATGGGCTTTTTATGGAAATGTAACAGGCATGAACATAAATATTAGAGATTTGGAATCCTTTCTGACTCATCTGTTAATAATTTAATCCCTCAAGGCCTTGTCCAGCTTTATCATCATCTTTGTTGTTTTAACAGAGATGTTTGGAGTATTTGGGGAGTGGGAAAAGGTGATACCCGAGCAGCCAGTGGAGAAGAACCCAAAGGTAGATCTAAATGAGATTATAAGGCTGAGGTTGTGTTTGAACCAAACCTTGCCTCTTGTCTGAACTGTTTGGACACCACCCCAGATCTGGGCAGGGCATGGAGGCAGAGGAAGGAAGCATGTCCCCATACAGGCACGATTCTGGTTCCACCCCATGCTCAAGTCTTCTCTGGACTTAGACTGCCTGGCTGGACCCCTCCAGCCCTGCTGTGCACCAAGGCAGGCTGTCCCAGGAGAGCTTCTGTGTGGGATTCCTGTATTCTTCATGCAAGTGGGACAGTAGCAAGGAAATCCTACCTTTGGGTATTAGTTGTTGGAAAAGTACTGCTCTTGAGCAGCGAGGTGATCCCCAGCTTGTCAAAGGACCTGAACGTCCATTTAGTGTGACTGAAAATAGCCCCTGGTAAGATGCCTTCTTTCTTACTGCCAAAGAAAAAGTGTGGCTTAACATTAATAATTAATGCTCTGTGGTGACAAAGTCACCAAGAATGGAGGTGCAAGTCCAGTGAGTCATAATGCACTAACGAGAGCTTTTTGCACATTAACAGGGAGGATTTCCCATCACTTTTGTTTTCATCTAATCGGCTCTGACAAGATTACACACTGTGTCTAAAAGCCTCTTTAACTCTATAGCTCTGAATAAATTTTTGAGCAGTTCTCAAGATTTCCCTGCAGAGTCTGCTTGGAACATGCTCCTAACCCTGAATTGGTTAAATCTCTGGAGGAAGCAGTGCTTTGTCTTGGTATTTTTGCTGAAATCCAAAGAGGTTCTCGGATCACTTTGCTCCACTATAGGCAGGTGTCATTCCCACACTGATAAAGGACCAGAATAAACCTCCTCTTAAAAATTTTAACATGATACCAATAAAATAAAAGTTCAAAGAAGAACTTATTGATTGAAGAGTTCTGAAAAAGACCAGTTGTGAACTTGGAAATCTGTCAGTGTAAGAGGATGCTATGAGGTTTAGCGTTGGACCTGAGCCTCTCAGGTTTTTAACCCTTGTCTCGGGTTCAAGACAGATTTCAGGAGAAAACTCCCTGGAATGAATGTTTCCTCTGAAGAGAAGGGCTCCAGTAATCCCTTTTTGGCAATGAGAGAAATGAATACTAGGGTGAAAGTTAAAAAAAACCTGTTTATTAACAAAAAATAAGGTCCTGGGTAACCTCCAGGTGTCAACACAGAAAATAATAATTAAGAAAGCCAATAGAAGAGTTTGACCTAAATTTTTTTTTTCTTTTCCTGTGATGGGCTAATTCCAACAAGGAATAAATTCCTGTCTCTTGAGATGAGCTTGACCTACAGAACAGGGCTGGTGTTACAGAAGAGAGTGCAGGTCTGGCCATATAACAGGAACTCAGAATCAGGGAGAACCCCTGTAATGGCCAGAAGGATTCCCTGGCCCCTTTAGAAAAGGTGAGGAGAAGTTAAGATGGAACAAAAAAGCAAGATGACCAAAACCAAAGAACTTGTCTTCCTTCATAGGATCTTATTTGAGGATTGTGTCTAAGTACCTGTGAAACATTTTCCTGTAGCAGCAAATTCTACAGGCTGCAAGAACCTAAGGTTATGTGTTGTTCCCAGGTAAAGCATTTCACTCAGTTCTGATGCTTTTATTTGTGTATAACAGCTAAAATGGTAGAAAATGTCAGCAGCAACCTCAGGGAATATTTTAAATCCTGAAGTCTTTTTATTATTATTGCCAAATAAAGGTAAATCATTCTATGCAGATGTCTGTCACCAGCACTTCCATAAAGGACTGGTCACTGGGAAAGTGTGAGTAGCAAGGGGATTTTCTGTTTAACACCCTGACTTGGTAAAGTTTGGCTGCTCAGCTGATGTGTGAATATACAGGGACCACTGTAACTTCTTGGGAGATGGGTGATGAATTTTCCACTACTGTGTGAAGTTTTATTTTCCCAATAGAGGAGTTTGTCACTCTGCTGGAAGTATTAACGAGCCAAGAGCCTTCTCCCATGTGAAAATCCAAGTCATCCCCAGCTCTGTCTAGGGCAAGGGAGAAAAGAACCTTCTTCAAGAGTGAGGTGGTGAGCGAGCCTGGACACAGACTGCCTGCAAAGGTGCCTTTTTCTCCATCAGCTCTGCAGAGAAACCAGGGTGATTTAGGAGAGGGAGGCTTGAGGTGTCTGGGCCTTTCTCGTCCACCTGATACTCTGGTTGCTGATTAGTGGAGCAGACTCCAGCCTCATGGGGCAGCTCTTGGTGAGCAAGAACTGAATGATTATTAAATAAGTAAGTGATTTAAAGAACAGTTGGGTGCAGTGCATGGCCCTCCTATTTTCAATGAATAGACTGGCTTTAACAGTTTGTGTCTTGTACCAATCTGGTGATTGGAAGCAGTCAAGTTTTAAGTTCCTTTATCCTCTTCCTGGATACCTGGGTACTAAGCTTTCAGAGGTCACTCTAAAACTATCTTGGACATTTAGAGTTAAGGCTGGAGAACATTCATTTTGTCAGATACTCTGCCTTCAATAAAAAGCAGTCCCCAAAAATGCTAGCTTTAATCTCATGTTTTTGTCAAGCATATACAAACTTGCTTTTAATTTAGCCGCTATCCTGCTGCTTGTTGTGCTTATGAAGCATTTTATTGTTGCTGTTGCCATTCTGAATTGATTGGTAAATCTGTACCAAATACTTCCCAGTGATGGAAAAAGAAACACTGAAATGTTAATAACAAAAGAGTAGGGAAGATCCAGATGTCAGCTGGGGAAAAAATGAAAACCAATCAGCCTTGATTAAACTTTTCAGATAAGAATTTGGGAACATCATGTCAGGATAAATTGTGTTTGCTCTAACCACTATATCAGCCAAGACTGAAGCCACTGCCAATAAGAAACTCTCAGGAATAAATACATTAAAAAAGTTACATGGATCTGATAAGGGACATAAGTTAGTCTGATTAAAGTGTTGCCATCAGAGCTGGGTGATGCTTTGAGATTTTTTTGCTTGATACAGGCCTGACATCCATGTGGTTCACTGTTTAATTTTAGCTTGGTCTGTGGGCAAAGGAAGGGCTTCTACATCCAGACTTGTAAAGGCACTATTTTCCATGGAGATTATTTTTACCATTCTAAAAATACATTGCTGACATGAGTACCAAAGTTTCTATCCAGACCATTCTCTCAAAGTCTTTTGGTCACTTATGCAAAAACTGGCTCACAATAAAAAGATTTTCTGACCTTAAAGAAGGTCCAAGAATGGACTGGAATTTAGTTTAACTTGCTCATAGTTTCTGCTTTGACTTCTTGAATACAGCCCATTTTTCTGCTTTTCAGTGAGGTATCACTGCTAGAAAGCTTCCGGCAGGGTGAACCACATGGGCCAACCTTATGGGAGTGGAGGCTGCTCCTAAAACCGGGCATTTTGGGCTGCTCACTAACTCAGCTTTCTGGCTATTCTTGTTTGAGATCCAGGGGACTGCACATGTGCCTTACTGCATCTCCTGAACTGTCATGGGACGTTCCTTAATTAGCTGTAAGAAGTCAAGTAGGGTGCCAGCTGGCCCAGTCTCCTCTGTCATAAAACAGGGGTTTAATATGTTCAAGTTAAGGTGGTTGAGAGAGAGATGCAGGTAAAAACACAAGCCAGCAGGGAAAATGTTTGTGGTTTTTTTGAGGTTTTTTTCATTACTTTACAGATTTTTGAAGAAATGTTTTCTTCCCTTCTCCCATCCCAAGAAAAGAGAGATCAATTTTTCTACATTCCATGAAACTTGGAACAGAAAATAGATTATTTTTAGCTTATTCCCTGGGTACTGTGTAGGCTTCAGTCTTTGGAGTCACTTTGTTCCCAGCTGTAGCAGATACAGGATTTATACAAACCCCAGAGAAGAGAAAAAATTAGGAGGAAGAAGAAAGATTTCAGAACAAGTCTCTTGCTCTTTTCTCCCCCCTTTCTTCCCCTTTCATTCTTCACTTACTGCTGTTCCTGCATTTTAGAAGTTTCCTTCACTTTGGTTCTTCCTCAACATGAATTACTCTCTGAAAATACTTTGAATAGATGAGGGAAATATTAGAATTGATTTTAGGATGGGGAAATAAGGCAAAAGGAATAAAATCCTGGGAGGAAAAGCAGCAGAGATGGTCCCTAGATAGCACAAGAGGCCAGGCTGTAGTCACAGGGTTAAAATACGAAGCCAGACACACACATGTTTGGGGGTGAGACATGCAGATGGATAAACCGAAGATTTCTGGCTTGCAGGAGGAAAGTCACAGCTGAGCTGGCTGTGGCAAGTGACAATAATGAGCTCCAAGGGTGAAGTTTGGGAGAGAGCAGAGAATAAAAATGCCCCTGAGGGTAAGATGGCACTTGTGACCGCAGACTTCTGACAATTTCCTAAGACCCTTGGGCAGCTTCACATTGTTATTATCCAAAGTGGAGCTGATTTAATCTGCTGGAGATGAGCTCCATCCCAAACACTAACTTGTCTTTTTTCCTTGAAACAGTCCCAGATCCAGTCTGTGTTTATCTAGTGAGAAGCCCAAGCATATGTGGTACAGATACAGAGCATGTTTCTATCTTTCTAGCATTTAAATGGTCAGACTTTAATTCTCTATGCAGAGCACAGTGGGACTGGTTTATTTTCCCATCTCTGAAAATGAGTAAGCAGTTTTTTCTTTCCAAAATTGCTGTAGATGTTGGAAGTGGAATCTGTTATCCTTAAAACCTTCCTATGTTCATATGTGTACAGAGTCTAGAACAAAAAGACAGTAATGTCCCTGGGGATGTTTGGATTTACAGTTAAGCAATAGAGAGCTGTTTTCTAAAATCAATACACAGTAACAAAACATCTGTGTACAGACTTTGGACAGACGTACCTGGGCTCTGACGTGAGGGAACGTGCTGTAGGCATTAATAACAGAGCAGTGTTGACCACAGCCCTGGGAATTATAGGCAGTGTGGCATTCATATTCACACAACAATGTCTCACTTGTGCTTGGTATTTTAATTTTCTCAGGTGGATTTGCAGCTGCAGTCACCACACCGCTCGACGTAGCAAAAACAAGAATTATGTTGGCAAAGGTAAGAGGGAAGGAGGCCACCAGACAGGCTGGTGAATGGCCTGGGTATTCCAGGCTTTCTGTAGGGTTGTTACAGAATGAAATCCAGCACCTATTAATAATCATTTCTGTTCTTGTCCTAGAAGGCAGGAGTAGATGTAAACAGGCACTGCATGCAGAACTAATGAAATTGTTGTGCTCCTTTCCTTGAATGCTTCTCTGGTCCTTTCCCAAAGGAGCTGTCTGAAACAGACTGGGGCTTGTGCTCAGCTTCCAGAGTCTCATGCAGTGTCTTAAGGAGAAAAGCCCTGTACAGTCAGACATCCAAAGTTAAACTACCCATCAGGGATTTATTCTGTTGTTTTGATAATTCTGACTGTGTGTGTATGTCTTTTCTGAGGAGGGCTTGGTACTGGATTTTCTGACATAAAATTTTAAACTATAGATTGTGATGGCCAACATCTGCCAATGAGGGCAGAAGGAAGATTGCTTATAAGAACAGTAAGTTTAATAAGTTTAGAAATTTATAGTGAGTCTGGTGTTCCCATCATCATCTCACTGAGCCAGGGCAGAACTGACAGCTACTGAGCTAAGAGCCCACAGCAGGTAGATGTTCCTAAAACCTGTCCCAGCCCTGAAAAGAGCTGTTGTGTTGGTGAAGGATGGGCATTCTGGAGCTTCTCTGGGTGTTTTTTACCCTGTTGCTCCTGTCTCTCATTTTGGGGCGTTTCTTGTTGCTAACATGCACCTCCCCAGCAGAGTCACATCTGTGTTCACCATGTTGCTGTGTTATCTGTCATTGCTGGGTTGTGTCTGTTGCAGCTTCTTTGTCTTTGGGTAGCGTCAGTGATAAACCTGTAAAAACTGTGTTTCATTTCTCTCTGCCTCTCTCCTGAGCAACTAGGTAAAGAAATGAGGGTGCTTTGAGACCATTCAGTTTATATTAGTCATTTCACATTAACTAGGTCACACATGGAATTTAAGTCCTGCTGTTTGTCCTCTGTTTTGCACTCAAGACAATTTTCACATGCAATATACTACTCAGGGTTTGAGGGTTTTTTTGTTTTTAAATCTAAAGAAGCACCAAAATCACTTGGTGCTGTGAGAGTGGGTTTTTATTAAGGTCTTACAGTATCAGCTGGTAGATGCAGAGCTGAAGGGACTGGGTGCCCAGTTCTGAACTAACCAACTCTGTGACCTTGATTGTTTTGTTCTTCTGTGCCTCTGTTTCACTTTCCACCCTTTTTTTCATTCCTGGAGATGAGAAGCTTTTGCCTGTGCTTGGGGTAAGGAGATCATTAGGATATCTGTAATTCCTGTCATGTAGTACTAACCAGGGACAGGAGCTCAGTAAATAACTAAACCTCTGCCAACACTTTCCAATCTCTCTCTCTGTGGTGCAGGCTGGTTCCAGCAACGCCAGCGGGAACGTGCTGGCTGCCCTTGGTGGCATCTGGAGGACACAAGGCCTGTCAGGGTAAGGACGTGCTGCACCTCAGGGGTTGTGTTGTCTGTGTGTTTTAGGGGGTGTGAGAGGATGGGATGGGATCTGTTTACATTTAAATACTGGCACACAGAAAAGCCTTTTGATTGCTGCACACCTGGGCAGGGAGCAACAGTTGGGTAGCCACAAACAAGTCCCTCAGGGAGGTTGAGTGTCCTCACCTTAGCCCTGGCTGAGGGCAATGTCCAGGGAAGAGCACAGAAAAGGGACATTGTTGGGAGTATATCCCTTGGCCTTGAGTATGTGCCCCTGGATTTTTGCAGTGTGGAACCCATTGCAAAAGTGCAAGTTTTCTGAGCCTGGCTTGAGTACAAAGAGTAGGTCTGAGCAGCCACAGAGCAGCTCTCCGAGGCTTTCCTGCTGTAGCCAGAGTTTGGAAATGTTCTGGGCTTTCCTCTGACCAGCTGTGGAAGTCTGAGGTGATGTCCATCTAGTCTCTTTAGTGTCTCACTTTGTCCAGTTCTGAGACACAGAATTGCTCTCCTGGCCTTGGAGCAGTGTGGGAAGATGGAGTCTTCTGCTAGTGTTTCTAGAATGTTTAGAGGTGTCAAAATTATTATTGATTTTTACTGACACTGCTTCATTTACACCACCTTGTCCTCTTTGGGTGCATATACCAGTAGTTGTATAGTAGTTATACCAGTAGTTGACCTCTGAAAGTGAATATATGTCTTAACTTCTCCAGTCCATGAAGTTCAGCCTGTGCTTCCTTCAGTAGGGCCTGGAAGAGAAATGGAGGGATTTTTGGAAGCTTGGGGATTTTTCTTGTAGTTTTCTCTATGTTTTTAACCCTCCCACTCTTTCAGGGCATTGTTCTAACCTTTGTTGCCCAAAGCACTGTGCACAACGCAGCTTTGCAGGGGACAGCTTTCTCTGAACATCTGATCTCTGCTTGCCCAGATAATAAAAGTTCAACCCTCTTTCTACACATGTGGGAAATAATTCAAAACAAATTGCAGGAAGTTCCTGAACACTGATTCCAGGAAGGCATCCAGCTGTGCCCCCCAGCAGCACTCAGGGATGGGCTGTCTCAGGTTTGCCTGAGACAAGGTGATGTGGCAGCAGATGAATTTTGGGTCCTGCATGGCTTTGTGGACCCTTAAGGCATGTTTTGAAAGGGACTGGAAGAAGTGAGGCCATGTCTGCTGTTAGTGGAAGTTGAGCTCTGAAGGGTGTGAAGAGGCATGGATTTGACTGAGGAAACTTCCCCCATCCCCCAGCTAACAGCAGAAAGTGAAAATGTATGTTTGTCTTCTTTTCAGGGTGTTTCAGCAATGCCCTTTTCTAAACAACCCAGAATTAATCTCTGCCCAAAGATAGCACCAATGGACTAGGACCAAAGGGAACACAATTTAGTTGAAATCAAAACAATAAGAGATTTGGAGAAAAAGTAACATGTAAAGGAGGCCAAGCTGCGTCAGCTGCGAGGAAAAGGAAGAAAGTCTTGGGAAAAATAAACGCAGAGGCTGCCATGCCTGCTGCCAATTATAAATCTATTAATCAAAACCAATAAAAATGTCGGGCTTTTTTGGCCAGTTACAACATGACATGATTTATGGCTCCTCTAATAAATCTCGTACTTGAAGAGGAGGAATTCTGAGGGCAGAAAGACGCATTGCTTATTGCCACCTTATTAAAACCAGAGCACAGGGCTCAGCTTCCTGGTCTGCACCTAGTAAATCCCTCTGCTTCACGCCAAGAAATTCCACATCCCTTTCTGTCCAGGGAGAGCCAGGACTGTGGCAGGGGTTGGGATGGGGTGAGAGGATCTGTGAACCTCTTTGCTCTTGCCAGCAGGGTAGAGGAATCATTCACAGGAGAGGGAGTTTGCATCTTGTCTGACAGCTTTTCACACAAGGAGACAGTGGTGTTTGAAAGCCATGGCTGAAGCTTCTTGTTGAGAAACACGAGGGTTATTGGAGTGGTAATGCTCTTGGTGAGGTGTCCTGTGTGGAGTTGGGGATGGAGCTGGTAGTATTGCAGCAGGTGTCCTGTTCCTCCCATGAGCTTCCTGGTCAGAGTGGAACTGGCACGTGTGAGGTACCGATTTAATTTTGAAATAATACTCCCTCGACATAGTTTAGTTTTATTTGTTGAAGTATGGATTATGAATCTCGATTTCAGTGGAAAAATACCAGAAGGGCACATGCCTCAGCAGTAATGGCACATGCAGAGAGAAAGTCTCTGTTGCTGGGCACCCCCCTCGGAGAGAATTCTCTTTGGGAAGTAGAGAAAGGTCCTGTCTTTGGGGGAATTTCACCTGGCAGCCAAGCAGAGGGAGGGAGCTTCCAGCACCGAGCTGCAGGTTGAGCTGTGGGGTAACCCTGCTGCAGGAGGAGACTCATGAACCTATCAAAGAGCTATGGGAGGAGCTATGGGGTATAAAAGCCACTATAAACTGCCTCACTGAAGCTCGTTGTGTGCCATTTATCAGCTGCCCAAGGCCTCCCCTGAGCTCTGGACAGGCTTTGTGGCTGGGCCTGGGCCCTGTCTTCGCTCTCCTGCCCAGCCTGTGCTCATCCTGCTTAGTGTCCTCTCCTTACAGTCCTGCTCAGTGTCCTCTCCATGCAGTCCTGCTCAGTGTCCTCTCCATGCAGTCCTGCTCAGTGTCCTCTCCATGCAGTCCTGCTCACCCCCTGTGTCCCTGCCTGTTCCCTGATGCCCAGCCATGCTGTTCCCCACAGCCAGGCCCCGCTGGCTGCTGTGCAGAGCACAAGCTGCCCACACAGAGAGCTCAGTGCAGAGCTGTAGCCAGAGGAAAGCAGTGGTTTGTCTCAGTATGGTCACCTCCTTGGTCCAGAGGGTACTTCTTAGGTTTTGTGGCCAAGCACACAGTGGTTTTTTTGGCACTGGCCCCTCTGAGCTGCATTGCCTTACCCTCTTTCCCAGGGAAAAGCAGTAGGATCAGCACCTCTGGAAGTGTTCAAAACGTGTGTAACTGTGGTGCTTGGGGACATGGGTTAGTGGTGGGCTGGGCAGTGCTGGGTTGTTTTGGACTTGTCCTTTTTCAACCTAGATAATTCAATGATATGAAGGGTAACTGCAGGGGTCCTGTTAGTCTCCTGTTAGGAGCTGAGGAGTGGCAGAGTGCCAGGTGAAATCTCCAGACAGACCAAATCCAACTAGACAGCAGACCTCTGCCCACCAGAGCGGTTTCTGATGGGGCCAGCAGAAATAAACCCAATTTGTTTCATCTGCTGATGGAGGCAGGCGTGGCCCAGCAGAGACCAGTTTGGATCAGACCTGCCACAGAGCTCTGCTCTTTGGATTTGGGACCTTCCTGCAGCTGTTCAGCTCTGCCCTCACACAGAAAGGGAGCCCATGGGGGAAGCATGGATTGGAGAGGCCACAGGTGGCAGGTGGGAGCAGGAAACGGGGAGAAGCAGGGCCAGGATTCTTGGAAGTGATGGTTAGTAATACGGGTTGCCAGGGATGCAGCTTCTGGGTAACTCAGTTATGGGCCCCTGTTTGTGTAATAGCTGTGTCTCGAGTGGGCTGTTCTGGAAACAAATGTCTGCCCCTGCTCCCGTAATGAGGCTCCCTAATTCCGCAGGAGAGGGATGCTGTGTGCTGCTCCCTAGGATTTGCCCTATCAGTGCTCTGTCCATACATGCCTTGTACAAATTACTCTGTTTTAAAGCTGTCATTATGGTAATAGGCCCAATTGCTGTCTAGTAAAGCCATAAAATGTTTCCATCTGCCTGTGTGCTCCAGGCTCCTTAGCAGAGCTCATTACTGCCAGAGGTTTCCCTGTGCAGCAGGAGCAGGGAGCTCCTGAGCAGCCAGGTCTCACAGGAATCACAACGTGTCCCTCTCTGGACACGCTCCTCACAGGGACCAGAAAGTGTTTGGGAAAGCCAAGGACAGGATCCCTGTGGAGCTCAGCCAGGCTGAGTGCCATAGATCTGGAAGGGGGTTTCTCCACAAAGGAAGCCTGTAATCCTCTGGGAGGATACACTGGCCTGTCCTGAAGTTGCTAAACCATCTGTGAGTTTAGATGTGTCAAACAATTGGCTTTGCATAAGTTCCCTGTTAATTTCAAAGGACGATGAAGATCATGAAATGGGTGGCAGCTGAAGGCACCACAAATGGAGTATTTCTGCTCCCTCACGGCTGTTGTGTGTTCCTGGGAACGAGCCACTGCAGTGAGCAGGGCTGTCTCTGCAAAGGGGAGCCCCTGGCCCAGAGAGGCTGGTGGGGGCAGTGGAGGACAGGATCTTCCCACCTGTCTGCAGCTCTTGGTGGGCATGAGCCTGAGCTCCCCTTTGCATTGGCCCATAATGGCCTCCTGCCTTTTCCTTCTGCCTCAGCCCTTTCCCGAGGAGTGTGGAGAGGGGTTAAAAACAGCAAGCCTTGGGAGTGCTGTGTTGGGGAAGTCCAGACAGATTCCTTCAGTGAGCAGCAGAGTGGGATTTAAGAAACCAGCAAGAGAGAGTTTTTCTTGGCTTTGTTTTCCGAAGCCCCTGCCTCCACTCCCCGCTCATCCTCTCCAACTGCCTTTCCTTTGCCTTCAGCTTGTTCGCAGGTGTTGTCCCACGGATGGCAGCCATCAGCCTGGGAGGCTTCATCTTCCTGGGGACATACGAGAAGACTCGGCAGCTGCTGCTGTGAGCCAGCCCGGCCGCTCCTGCTGGGGGAGAAGCCACCGAGCCGCAGGAGGAGTCGGGCTGGGAGCAGCGCCTTCCTCCCGCAGCCCTCACAGCAGCTGTCCCGCAGGCTGAGAGCCACTCTCCCTGCTAGAGAAAAGTAAATCCTCCAATAATCCAGTTTCCCAAACATGAAATTTTCCTCCGTGGAAAGTAGGTGAAGTCATTGTGAAGAGTTGTGCCAAAAAAGCAATGTTTGGGGGGTAAACAGCTAATTACGATGGCTGCAAAAGGCATTATTAGAACTCCTGCAGGGAAAGTGTTTTGGAAAGCTCTGGCTTGGGGGCTGAGTGGGAAGGCTGAAATAAAGCAAGTTTTCATCATTCAGTGGCACCTGCTTCGTAACAGGGGAGGGGAAGGGGCTGATAGAGTTACAGCCTGCTGCCCTCCAACAGCACCGAAAGGATTCCGGCTTGGGAGAGATCTTTGTAAAAGACAATAATCCATTTGTTTCTGATTCGAGCTGTATTTGTGGAAGTTTATATTCCTGTTTATACCTACAGGTGCTCAGCAAGCATTCCTGTGTGGGAGCCAGTGCAGCTTTATTAATCACACTCATATTTCTCCAGTAAAAGCACAGGCTTGTATTATTTTACAGCTGTGCTTGTGCAAAGACATGGAGCTCTGCCTTCTTTTGGTCTTCATCCCTCAGCTTCTGAAGCAGCAGGAGGATGGAAGTGCTGAAGCCTGGGAGGGAAGCTGGGAGGGCAAGGCAGGGAGAACATCAGAGTTCTGCTGATGTAGGGGTGGATCCTGAGGGCTCGTGGGGGGCTGCTGGCAGTCAGAGCAAAATTCTGCTGCTGTTCTCATGTAGGAAACAGAAGCTGCAGCAGCCAAAATGGTGTGGGGATGAGTGTGATGAAAAGACCTTATTGGAATTACTCAAAATTATCATCCAAAATAATTATTAAACAGCACAGGCTGGATGTTTTATTACACTGCTGTCCATGACAGAGCAGGAAGACTTTTTAGAGGCCAAAACTTAGAAAATAATTGGCAGACAAGTAAAACATACAGAACAAAGGACATAATTCTTTAAAATAATCTTCAGTTAAAATGCAGAATTCAGCCAAGTCCCATATTGGCTGGTGGGTAATGCTACTCGTTACCATGGCTTGGTGTAGCTGTGCTTCCTGCCACTTGGAGGCTGTTTTATGACATTCTATATATATATGTATCACATCCAATTTTAGGGGCTGGGGGGGAGGGAGATTTATTACTCAGTCTAAAAATCTATCACATTTTCTCTTGAAGCTCTTTAAACATGGTGAGGGGGTTAGTAGTGCAGTTGATGCATTTAATTACTTGAGCTGTAAATAATCATCTTTATGTCATTGGGTCCAAATGGTGCATTTCTTGTTGTTTTTATTTAATATTGCAGAATCAGTTTTTGTCATCACTTTTTTTTTTTTCTTTTAAATTAAAATAAAAAACTCCAACCAAAACCCAACAAAACCCAACCAAGCAGCCAAATTGTTTTAACCAACCAAATGGTGGGAGTGGACAGACCTCAAGTGATTCCCTTTCCTCTGTGCCAGTGGAGACGCTCTGCACAAGAAGGCCAAAGGTACCTGGGAATGGCAGCAGGCAAGGGAGAGCAGCAGGTGGCTGGTTTGTCTAATCAGGGTGTAAAAATAATTTTAGTTTGGGGAGTGTGGGGAGAAAAATAGACCAAGAAATGCCTTGGTTCCCCTATGACTTTGCTTTAAGTTTTAGCAATGTTTTATTTCAAGTTCACCAAAATAAAATAAAAAACCTAATTGTAGCCCATTACTGGGATGAAGTGGGGAAACAAATTTCAGGCCAGGCACCAGCCTGTTATAAGTGACCTTTTTATTAAGCCTGGGAGGTTAATTAAAGTTGCTATTACTGAAGTGTTAATTAATGTTATGGGTTACAAAGTTACAAGAGGTAAATGTTAATTATGTCTGATTATGATATAAAGTTGTCAAGATGATGGTTGGTATTACTGTTAATGACTTTGGTTTATTTGGGATTGAGACTGGGTTGGGGTCTGGAGATTGGAATATGGTGGATTAGTAAGAAATATCGAGGCTTGTAAGGGCCTGGACTGGTAGAAGAAAAGAACATTCCAGAACATGAGGTAATGAAGGGCTTGTCAATACCTTAAGTGATGACTGGAAGAAGCATCCACCAATCACACAATGCCTTGAGAAAACGCTTGGAGCGGGATGAGCACTGTTCTAGACCAATCATGGCCCGGGAAAGCGGCCAGTCCCAAAGAGGATCCCAAACGGACCAATCCAGGACTTGGGGAAGGGAATAAATCAGGGTGTTGGCTCATATCTGAGGTTATTTCATTGGAGAAGCGTGTTTGTGGTGTTGTTATCCTGATTTGTAGGGTGGAGTACACAAGCTTAGCTTGGTCTCCCTTCGGCCATTGTTCACATTTAATAAATGAGCCAGACTTTTCTCCTCCATCAGAAAGTCTCGTTTATAACAATTCTCTTAAAACCTCTCCCAATTTTGAAAAATGTTAACTCCTAGATGTGTTAAGAAACTTTAAGCATTCTCAGACAACGTGCTTTATACCAAAAGCGAAAACTTCAAGGAGAACATAGTTTTTATTTTTTAAAAAACATACAGAAACTGAATTGAGATTTTTAGTTAAAGGAGGAATTCAGGCTTATCTCCAAAGCTACCTCTGGAATTTCCATCTAGGGTGGGGTTGGGGTTTGGGAACACCAGAGGTGTTCAATATTGCAGCTGGGCCTGGTGTTGTCCTGGCCCTGTTTTTACTTGCACACATGCACACACCCCTCATCTGTTGTGTTCTCACTGCCAAGATAGGGGGACTTGCCAGATTGTAATGCAAACTGAACATACATATATATATATATATATATATATATATATATATATATATATATATATGAAGTGTATTTCTTAAAAGTTCGGGTATTGTATTTTTCAACCCAGCCCCAAATTCCACGCCCTCCACATGTCAGGCTGTCAGAGCCTCATGCTGTTCCCCAGGATCTCGTGGCCCAATTTTAAGAGCAGGTACTTTGGCAGTTAATCTCCATTTTCATGAAAGACAAAAAAGAGATGTAGCAATGGATTAGAATTTTATTTAATTTTCAACTGAAACTCCCAAAAGCTCACTCTCAACAAATCAGCCGTAATATTATAAATGAACCTTTATTAAAGACACTTCAATGCCGTTTGTTAGACACTTCAATATCTTACATGTTTTTCAATGTACAACATTGTACCAAATTTTCTAATAAATAAATAAATTTGTACACAAAAGTAATACTTCCTCTTTCACATTGCCTCTTAGAAGCAGCAAATTCACATATTTAGTGGAAGTCATTAGGCAGTTAATTTTATTCAGAAACATTACTTTCAATGTTAACATGGCAAATATGCTTTGTATCTGCACTGGTGATGACATTTCTGCCAGCAAAACGAGCCCATTGGATCATTCCCATCTTCCCTGTGTCCCTGGTTCCATGAGTTGGTTCTGGAGCACTTTTCCTTTCAGTGAAAGGAAAACTCTGCTCGGTTTATAATTTTATAACACCCTTTTCCTTTGCTTTCAATAAACTTGGCACTCAACATAATTCACCACCTGTCTCAAAGTGCAAATGTGTCAATAGTCAGGGACTGGGACAGACAGGTACTGGCTGAATTATGCCTGGCTTCATCCAGGGGCAGCTGCTGCTCTCCCTGGCCCTGAGGTCCTTCCCTTAGAGGAGGAGCTGATGGCTCCTCAAGCTAAGGCTGGGTAGGACCAGCTTGTGATAAAGCCAAGGGGCAGCTTGCAGCCACTCCCTGAAACCCCACAGGTGCAGCAGTGCTGGGGCAGCTCCCTCAGTGATGGATCTCAGGTGAACTTTAAGTGTTTCTGCCCTTATCTCTGCTGCTTGTTCCAAACCACAGTCCTGGCAAAGGTGGATTCCCAGACTCAGCCTCAGTGGAACTGGTATTAGAGTTGCTCCTAAGGAAAAAAGTAACAACCCCACCCTCCCCCCGTGCTAAACCTGCCCCAAAGTAGTCATCACCAGAGTTAGCAACCTCATGTTAGCAGAACTGAAATCACAAAGAACTGGGAGTCCTCCATCCACAGGTACCAGCAAACACCAACAGAAAGCAACCTTTCTATAAATAAAAAGTGTCATTGTGAAGTCAGAAGTGACAAAGATCTGCTTGACTCAGGTGGACATTCCTTTATACCCCCCCATTTATAGAGGAATTTAAAAGACCACATAAAAACATTTGGGCTGTTTCCATTTGAAAGTCTATTCAACCATGAATCCACAGTTTTCCTTATAAAACAAGTTTTTCTAACTAGCCCAGAATTGCTACACAAGGCAGCATAACTCACTTGAAGGTGATATTTTCATAAAGAGAGTCTGGCTGTTCAGCTACAAAGTGTAATATTGTGTTGCAAGGGGGAAAAAAAAAAAAAGTATTGGATGAATTAGTGATACAGCTGTCCCCTTAGGAGTGCAGTTTAGTTTTGTTGTCAAAACAGCTCTATGGTTTCAGCCCCCACTGGAGCAGATGTGTTTTTCGGGTGTGAAGATGCATTATACTGGCAGAGGTTATTTATTCTAAGCAGGGCAAGGCTGGATTTGCTGCACACACCTCAGACAGGTAGAGCTGGGTCCCTTTGGGAGGGGAAGGGCCTATGGTGCTCAGTGCTGTGCCAGCACACATGGCAGGTAACACCTCCTGCGATGACGTGTTTGAGAGGTGTGCTCTTATGAGACCACCCCTGGTTTACTGCACAAGTTATTTATTTTGGTAACAACTTCTTCCCAGTCAAAACAGCCTTTTCCTCTGGTTGTCTTGGGGCTCTGCACTGCTGAAGAGTTATTTAGTGCCTCCTGTGTGGTCCATGCTAAAGTCTCACACAGTCACAGTTCAAATGCAAATTGTATAAAGTTTTGAAAAATAATGGAATTTAAGTTCTTCCACCAACAGGAAAATATCAGGTTGCTATGTAATTGCTCACTGCTTTTTTTCTTCATAAATTTGACACAGCTGAAGATCTCTGTTATTGAATGTGTTAAGTATAGTAAATTTTCAAGGGGAAGGAAATTTGTGCTAAGAAACCCAATCGAATCACAATGTCTTGGGTTGGAAGGGACAGAATCACAGGATTAACTAGGTTGGAAGAGACCTTTGAGATGATCAAGTCCAACCTAACACCACTGTAACATCTAAACCATGGCTAAGTGCCAGATCCAGTCTTTTTTTAAACAGCTCCAGGGACAGTGACTCCACCACCTCCACAGGCAGCCCATTCCAATGCCCAGTCATTTTTTGTGAAGAATTTTTTCCTAATGTCCAGCCTAAATTTCCCTTGGCACAGCTTAAGGCTGTGTCCTCTTGTCCTGTCACTGGTTGCCTGGGAGAAGAGCCTGACCCCCACCTGACCACAAACACCTTTCAGGAGGTTGTAGAGTGATGAGGTCACCTCTGAGTCTCCTTTTCTCCAGGTTAAACAACCCCAGCTCCCTCAGCTGTTCCTCACAGGGTTTGTGTTCCCAGCCCCTCACCAGCCTCGTTGTGTCCTCTGGATGTGCTCAATCATCTCAATGTCCTTCCCAAACTGAGGGGCCAGAACTGGACACAGAACTCCAGGTGTGGCCTCACCAGTGCAGGGGAGTGCAGGGGAGGAATGAGCTCCCTGCTCCTGCTGGCCACACCATTCCTGATCCAGGCCAGGGGCCATTGGCCTTCTTGGCCACCTGGGCACACTGCTGGCTCATGTCCAACTGCTGTCACCAGTACCCCCAGGGCCCTTTCTCTCTGGCCCCTGTCCCCAGCCACTGTCCCCAGCCTGTAGCACTGCTGGGGCTGTTGTGGCCAAAGTGCAGGACCCAGCACTCAGACTTGTTAAACTTCAAGTGGTTGGACTCAGCCCATCTATCCATCCTGCCCTGACCTTAAAGGTGATGTTCCAGCCCCCTACCATGGGCAAGGGAAACCTTTCAGTGGTCCAGGTTGCTCAGAGGTCCATCCAGCCTGAACACCTACAGGGATGGGACATCTGCAGTTTCTCTGGCAACCTGTACCAGTGCTGCACCACCCCCACAGGGAAAAATGTCAGTTTCTTCTGTATCTAATGTAAATTTCCCCTTTTTCAGTTTGAACTCATTACTCTTTGTCTCGTCACTACAGTCCTCCTTATATTGAGGGCACCAGAACTGTGTGCAGAAGCCCAGGTGGGGTCTCACCTGAGTGGAGCAGAGGAGGAGAATCTGCTGCCCACAATGCTCTGGATGCAGGCCAGGACACAGCTGGATTTCTGGGCTGTGAGCACACATGGCCAGGGCATGTCCAGCCTCTGATCCACCAACACCTCCAAGTCCCTCTCCACAGATGAGGCTGCTCCTGGTCACTTCTCCAGCCAGCCAGTACCTGGGATTGCCCCAGTCCTGGTGTACATGGTGTAAAGGAACTTCCACTGAAAATAGGACAATCCCTTTGGAATGGTCTGGCTTTTAAAAGTTCTGTTTATGCATTTAAGGCACCAGAATTATTTCTCTCACAAAGTTTAACAGCAACCTGATACTGAAAACAATATTGCCAAAATTGTAAAATTTCACTCAGTTTTCCATGCACTAAAGATTAAAATAGCCTCTGTAAAAGATATATATATATTTTTATATATATATTTATATATGAAAACTCTTATGTACAGTTGTATCAAATACTTTTCTCTTTACACAATAATCCCTTGCATTTATGTGCTTCATATGCAAGTTGACTTTTGAACACTTCATACTTCTCAGGGAAGTTTTAAACTATGTACAATCAGATGACGCTCGAACAGGAGGTTGTTCCCCATACAAGCTTGTTTCTCATACCTCAGTTGGTTGCCTTTGCCAGGCCATCAGTTCAAAATTCGAGGTAGAAGTAAGTAGCCTATATACTCTGTGCAAAAAAAAAAAAAAAAAATTAAAAAAAGTAATAGTGTGTTTGTTAATTTGCACGTGGCAGTCAGTCTGTGCTCTCAGTCCAGAGATCTGTTGGGTAGCTTGGGCTCGTGAATGGAGTCGTGGCGTTGGGCTGTGGTGCTGTTGGGCAGGAGAGCCTGCTCCACCTCTGCTTCCCTCTGCAGATCCAGTAGTGCTGGGGTTATTTCAGGAAGCACGTTCAGTTGTTTTAATGACCCTCCTGCAGGTGAAGCTCTCACCAAATTAAGGTTGTTAAGCTCTGAAGGCTTTGCTGCTGCTTGTGAAGAGCCTGCAAAACCCCAAAGGAGCAGCGTGGTTAGGTGATGCTCAGCCTGCCAAGCACTCCCACCCTCCATGACCCTGGAGATCTTTCCCAAGCTTCATAATTCTGTTCTGTGCTCAAACCAACCCCACCTCTGCCATCCATGCCTGTCAGCTAGTTGAAAAGGCTGAGGGGAGCACATGGGGCTGTGTTCCAACCCTTCTGGTGCCCCTGGGGATCAGAGGTGACCCCGAGGAAGGACATACCGTGCGTGTCTGCGAGCAGCGCGCCGGCCGTGCCCTCCAGCCTTATCCTGTCATGGTTACTGGGGTACAGGGTCCCGTCTGTTTCCACTCTCTTGCCACTGGCAATCCCGTTGCAGGGCTGAGCATGAAGAAGGCTGGTGCCTGCACCCCTCTTCCTGTGGCGCTCCTTGCTGCTCAGTGCACTGGGGTGGGTGTTTTCCACAGTCTTTGGGCTCTCGGAGTAGCACTCGGAGTCCCTGGGGTAGATGTGGACGTTCATGCTGTCCGTGCTGCTGCTGCACTCCCTGCACACCACGGGCAGCCCAAAGCCTTCGGGGGAAGACAGGAAAATCAACAAGGGAAGATGAGCAGCTGCAAGTGCTCACCACTGGAGCACACAAATCATGGAAGGAAAGGGCAGTTCTGTGTAGTTCAGTGGGGGAATCTCTCACTAAATAAAATGGACACTGAGGTCTTACACAGGGCTATTACACACCCAGTTTTCAGAACTCTGTAGTCTCCATCACTAAAGGTAGTTCCAATTAACAGCTTTAGTTAGTCAGGGATTCTTTTTCACTCTAAAGAACTTGTAGCTTTCTGTTTTTTAAAATAAACTGTATTTCCTTTTCCAGACCTTCTAATCTGGGTAGAAATGCAAAGTGGAACTTCCCTGTAGCTGCTTTAGCTGCCTTTCTTATTTTTGTGCTGCTGCTTTACAGGGATCACCATCAGCCCACACTCTTCTTTCATGATACATTATTACTGTGGGGAACTACAGATGACCAGAATTCAAAGCAGCAAGGAATTCCTTAATGTTGAAAGTTAATTTCCTTAGTGCACTCAACAACTTTCCATTATTAAACTTTACATTAGTTTCTCCTAGAGAGAAAATGTTTCATTGGCTGATTTTCTGTGGCTTTTACAATACAGTGTGAGAACAGAATGCACATCCTAAAAATAGAAAACTATAAGTGTAACACCCAAGAAATTGGCAAAGAGCAAAGGCAGGTGTAGTGCCCAAAACAACCTTTAAATTTTGAAAATAAATTAAAAAGCTGAGCTTTGAAGTCAACAGCCCTTTTAAAAGAGCATGAAAAAATTTAGCACTTTCAGTTTTGAAAGTGCTCTCATATCTTCTCATACAAAAATCATAATATTTTAGGATTATTAGGAATATTCCTAAAATATTCAATATATATCACAAAATTCCCATCAGCCAGCTGATTTGCACAAGGTGGCAACTGGGAACTTTACTCTTCCTCTTTCTGACAGTTCCTCAAATTCCAGCTACCCAAGCTTGAGAGAGGATCAAAGCAAGCAGAAGAAAGTAAATTCTCTGTACCTGCACCTGAGAATCATTCTGAACTTTTTTTTCTCTGAAGGTAACAATTTCTTGTGTTAATGCTGTCTGACTTGGAGGGTTTTGTGATCTGTACAAACACGAAATATCTTCCCAGATTAATGGGGTTTGTACCTGTCTTATCTGGAACAAGCATTCCATTGGCCATGTCCTCAGTTTTCCAAGTGTCTTTATTATAGCTGATACACAGCTTAGGCTGTCTACAACCTACAGCAGGAGCTTCAACATCTGGACACCTTCCAGCATCAGCCTGACACATCCCTGTAACAAACAAACCATCTGGGTAAAGATCACAGCCATCTGCTCACAGTTAGATGACTTGCTTGTCTTACACTAGAAAAGGGAGAAAAAATAGCAGTGGAGATAATAGATAATTTTCAGCTAACATTTAACAGAATAAATGCTGCACAATCTCAGGAGGATCTTAGTTCAGAACTCTTCTCCTTCTTAATGTGCTGTGTTTAAATAGTATAAAACCCCAACATTTAATTTCAAAGCCTGAAGGCAGGGACAGGCAATGCTAATGCATTTTCTAGTATGACTATGGGTAACTCTGCTGCCAAAAAAAAGAATCCAAAATTAGCAAAAAAACAGTCCTTAGGGCCTGACTGAGCAGTTTCTGGGGCAGTCAGCTTGTAGGAACACTTACTCCTGGGAGAGGAGAGCTCTGTGAAGTCAAACACACATCCCTGCTCTGCATAAATGCAGGAATTACATTATGAAGATCTCTCAGATAACTCAGAACAAACACAAACACAGAAGCACTCTGGGCTGAGATTTCTACCTCCCATATCAAGTTCAGATCCAGCATTACAGAATAATTAAACCATTTCTCACCGTTGCTGTCGATGTGCCCATTGGGCTGCTGGGTGTCCACTCCAATGGCCACTTCCTGGCGCTCCGAGAGAGTCCCTTGGGAGGACAAGTAGCTTGGCACATCAGGAGGCACAATAGTCTCATCTAGAGCAATGGGAACAGGGAAAAGTCAGTTCCCAGCAGGATTTTCAAAGTAAATTTGCATTTTCAAGGGGTATTTGGGACCAGATCTAGAACCGGTTATTTTCTGTAGGTGCATTGGAAACTGAACTGCCTAAATACTCCTTTCCCCTCGGAAGCCCCATTCCTGATTTTTCAAAGCTTAAAGCTGTGAGACAGAGTGCTGATAAAGGCACTTTGAGTATTTGCATGTGGCATGGTCAGTACATAGTAGGTGGAGTAGAACTATTTATTCAGAATAAGTAAATCCTTCTCTTTCCCCTGAAATTCAGTCCCTCCTTTGACTCTCAAGTCTTCTGTCCCCTGAAGTCAGGAGTAAAAGCATTCTGCAGAACAGGGTCTTTGGTTATCTTAAGCAGGAAATAAGTGTTAAGCCTGTTAGCTGTCCTTGGCTTTCCCCATTTTCTATCAGGCAATTTCAGTTTCCCTTGCCACACAAAACCAAGTGAAACTCAATTATATCAGGCATGAAGCACTGGATTTTCAGGACTATAAAAAGGAATTATGAAAGAATCCCACTAGTACATCACACTGCTAATAGTCTATCCAAGACTTCCTACCTAGCCTGTGTCTTCAAAAATCCTTTTGTTCTCTATGTAAAGCTAAACATAATGTAGGAAGGCTGGAAATTCCAAGCAGGCTGGGAAATTCTTAGGCTGGTTCTTTCATACTTCTGTTTTGTTCAGAGGCTGCATAAGGAGGGCAGGAGACTATTCTTACTGCAACACTTATTTCAGCACCAAATTATCCCCTCTGAATATCAGGAGAAAGCAATAAACACTAATTTTTCCTCTAAAAAGTAATAGATATCCCCATCCCCCATCAACAGGGCAGGCTCTTATAGCCAACATGGAAAATGGATTCCAGCTTCTAAGTCTAATTTTTCAAGTTTTGACTTCAAAGTCTTTAAAAATACAGACATCCAAAAAGTAAGACAGGTTCCCAGCATCATGAACATCATCCAGACTGTCTCAAAAGTTATCATTTATGGTCATGGAAAACCAAAGTAGCAAAGCAATGGCTGGAACTACTGCCAAGTGGAAAAGACCTTCCTGAAGAGCAAGCCAAGGGGAGAAATGCAGCTCTGAACATGCTTCAGCAGCAAGTGAAAGCTGGTTGCAGCCCTGTGAGCCAAGAGAACCAGGGAGATAAGCCAGCTGCAGTTCCAGTGGATTGTGAGGCTCCCTGCCGAGCCGGCTCAGCCTCGGTGGGATGTCTGCAGCACGAAAGGTTAGAGGGGGCCTCAGGACACCGGAGCTACCTGTGTTGGTGACACTGTACTCTTCACTCTTCTTCCTGGTCTGGTAGATGATGCAGACCCAGACCAGGGAGGTGAGCACGATGCTGCAGACCACGGCGATGGTGATGATGCCCACGGTGGTGCGGTCCTTGCGGCAGCCCAGCGACTGCAGGATGCTGACGTGGCTGTGCGCGCGCTCCGTGCCCAGCGTGTTGGACATCTCGCACGTGTACTTCCCCGCGTCCTCCAGGACCACGTTCCTGACGATCAGCAGCTGGTTGCCCGAGGTGAAGTGGTGCCTTTCTGTCACCACCAGGGGCTGGTCACCTTTCAGCCAGGTGATGCGGGGCGGGGGGCTCCCCGTGGCTTTGCACTGGAGAGCCACGGTCTCACCCACGGACACCACGTGATCTTCCAGTGGATGGACCAAAGATGGAGTCTCTGCAGGAGAACAAACATAGAAATTAATTCATAGGGACAATGTAACAACAGATCTAACAGCACTGAATATTCCTCGTGTTCCTGCAGACACAGCTATGCATGAAGCAGGTACATGCTCAGGAGTATGTCAGCTGCCCGCCACAACTGATCTAACAAGCACAGCCAAGGTCTCACTTCTCACAACCAATTAGTGTTAAGTTTTCCCAACAAGAAGCTTCTGAGGACATGGGCCAACAGCTGACACGTGAATTATTTCATAGGGCAAAAGAGATGAAGTACAATTTCCTTCTGAAGTAATTTTCCCAGACAAATAGGCTGGTTGGAGGGGCTTCCTTGGCACAAGACAAGATGTGACTTATGGCTCCTTCTCTTACTTAACAGGTATTTTTCATTAGTGAACTATGGTGTAAAACAAGGAAACAAGACTAAGACCATTTGATTCTGTCTCTCTTTTATCTGCAACTGGTAAAGAGCTTGAATGGCCCCCCCTCCCAGTTCCCACTTGCACTCGGCCTCCTGGGACACCGGTGATGCCTTTTTGGCACTACCTAAAAACAGAGGCCAGAAAAAATAAGGGAATAAAAGCAGTTATATTTATTGAAGGGCCTTCAGGTTCATTTAGGGCAGACAAAGCCTGCCCAGGGACTACACCCAAAAATGGATGATGGGTTTTCATACTTTTTTAAGTTTGGTGCATTTCCATATTGAGGTAAGTAATTTACTCGAAGTCTGCTTCCCCACCAACTCACTTTTGTTTTCTTGGGGTCTGAGACAGTGAGGTATCCTTGATTCCCAGGCCTGGAGAGGAACTGTTTTGTCTGACCAAAATGGGAGAACAGTAGCTAACACTCTATATTGAGTTTGGAGTTGCACACTGAAGAATTGCAGGAGTACAAATACATGAAGAAGTATAAAAGCTAAGATCCTAAGGCATCTTACCCAGCACGGTGAGGGTGGCATTGGCGAGCACGGAGCCCGCAGAGTTCTGGGCTGTGCAGCTGTAGACGCCCATGTCCTCGATCTTCACGTCGGTGATGAAGAAGACGTCGTCGTCGGGCATGACGTGCATGCGGCGCTCGCGGGCCGCGGGGAAGTCGGTGCCGCCGTCCTTCTGCCAGGCGATCTGGGGCGTGGGGTGGCCCTCGGCCGCGCACTCCAAGCGCGCCGTCGTCCCCGTCCGGCTCGTGATGTCGTGGGGGGTTTTGATAAAGGACGGCAGCACTGACAAAGGAGAAATGAGAAAAGGGTGTGAGCGAAACACCATCTTCTGGGCAGGTCTGTTTGCCTTCCCACAGAGGGGATTGAAGCGACAATTACAGGAGAATGCCCACATGCCTTGGCACGGTGTCTCTGAGCTGCTGGGGACTGACCTTGTGTTTCTACAGAACACACCTGTCTGCAGAGTCCATGACACCCCAAACTATAGACATGGGATCAAAGCTAATTTTTTCTGTGAAACCTGGGGGAAAAAAAATCTATCTCTCCTACAGAGAACTTCCAACTGTTACATCCCTTTTCTTTGCATCCCTTTGTATTTTCATTTTCATTGGGCTAAGAATCTACCTGAGCAGCCAAAGAGCAGCAGCTTAAGCTGTTAAGGACATTCATGCTGAAGTGCTTGGCTGGATGGCAACCAACACAAAATGGTGTGTGCTCCTCCCAGGGCATTTCCCAGCACCCACCCAGATACAAACAGCTGCTGTGCAGAGGTTAAGAGCTCACCATCAGGAACGGACCCTCAGGAGAAACTAAGTGGATCCCAAGGAATTGCACCATGTAGGAGGAGCTCAGGCTGAGGAAGAGGAAGCAGTTCCCACTCACCATTAACGGTGAGCCGGGCCTTGTTGGAGTAGGTGGAGCCGAAGTGGTTGGTGATGACGCACTGGTAGCGGCCCTCGTGCGCGAAGGTGACGTGCCGCAGGTGCAGGATGGTGGTGCACTCCATCACCTCCCCGTCCTTGGCCCGCACGTGAGCGAAGTTCTCGATCTCGGCGTTGTGCAGCATCTCGTTGTCCTTCTTCCAGGCAAACATCATGGGGGAGCTGCTGCTGCTGGCGGCCAGGCAGGTGAAGCGGATGTCCTTGCCGAGGACAGCCACCGTCGTCTCGGGCTGGATGATGATCTGTGGCTTGGGGAAATCGTCTGGGAGGAAACAGCAATAGTCAGTGCTGGACTCTGAGGGCAGACTAGAGCAAAGCAAGAGGTGAAATGAGAAATAAGTGGTGCTCTGTAGAGCAGGTGTGCCACACAACAGCTCCATTGAGTCTTTGGTTTACATGGGATTGTTGTTCCTCTGGTTCCTTCAGTGGGCTGAGATGGTCACCGAGTGACCTCAGACACCTACAAGACAGCCAGCTCCTTCACCAACTGAATCTAGGATACTGTGGTCTGAAGAAGGTATTCAGGCCATATTCAGGTTGTCCTTCCTTGTACAAACCATGCATGAAGAGCACAACTAAAATTAGAACCTCAGTTCCAGACCTGTATTGGCATGAAATAGGAGGGGAGAGGGCACAAAGGGCTGCAAGTGTCACCTCCAGGGAAAATCACCCACAGGAGGTTTTACTGAGGTGGAGATTGGTCTCTTCTCCCAGGCAATAGGACAAGAGGCAATGGCCTCAAGTTGTGCCAGGAGAGGTTTAGATCAGCTAATGGGAAACATTTCTTCCCCAAAAGGGCTGTCAGGCACCAGAATGGGCTGCCCAGGGACGTGGTGGAGTCACCATCCCTGGAAATATTTAAGAGATGTCGCACTCAGGGCCATGGTTTAGTGGTGCATCTGGCTGTAGTAAGTTAATGGTTGGATTCAAAGATCTTAGAGGTCTTTTTCAACCTAAAGGACTCTACACAGCCCATGCTGCCAAAGCAGAAGCAGCTGTATTTGCCTGTCACCCGACCAGGCTGGAAAGCTTTGCACACTCTCTCTCTGCCCTGAAGACTGTTGGTTTTAGCAAGGTTCCAAGCAGATTCATTTATTAGGTTTCTACAAATGGTGTAATTTAATATTTGACTAAGGTTTAATTAAACAGCCAGGCCTCTGGAACCAGGACTACTAGTGCCTGGAGGACTTGGCAGGCAGCAGGAAGCAAAGCTGCTTTTGCTTTGTGATGTTGCTGTGGGGATGGAGCCTTCAGGATCTCTTCTTCCAGATGAGCACAGCAAGCCTCCCTCCCAGCCTGCTCAGACAGAGGCCACCTAGGCAGAGCATGTCACTGGGGGATCAGGAGGGACACGGGAACAAAGCTTCTGCTCTGTGTTCAGTGCAAGTCATGCATTCAGCTCAGTTAAATAGTGTTTGCAAAAGCTCATTTTTCCTTCAAACAGCCATGTGCAGCTCCACCCAGGATCCTCACTGCTTGGCTCCACTGCACAGGGTTTGGCTCCCAAACCAGGCCTTTCTTTTCCCCAAAACCTGAATGCCTCAACAGCATTAATTTGGCCTGCTCTGATGATTTGAATTTCTTTTTCTTTATGAGAAAGGCAGTAGATGTTTATGTGTGCTGGGTATTAAGTAAAGCTGCTTTGAGAAACCATGGCTCAGGTGCAGAGTCAACTGCAGTATTGGGGTGGGCCTTACTGCCCCCAAAGAACCAGCTGTGATGGAGGCATTCTCCTCTGGGTTTTGTTTTTAACTCATTGTTGTCTCCAAGAGGGAGAAAAGATGAGTGAAGAACACAAATCCACAGACGAGCTCAGAACACTGCAGAAGGGAAAAAATTACAGCTGCAGTCTTGATACTATCAAACTGAGAGGACTGGGGAAGTGTCTGTGCAGCCCCATCTGGAAGTGGAACAGGCCTTAGTCCCTTTTGATTTAATAGTCAGGGAGCCCTGTAAGGAATACTCTGGATGCAAGCAATGCGCTGTGTGGTTTTAGTGGGAAATAAATTGTAGCCAATGACAAATTTTTTAAATGCAGGCTTGGGCTTCCTTTGATCCCACTGAATAACAAAACAAAACAGAAACCCTCTCATAATAACATGCTGGTACTCAAAGAAAATGTTTCCCAAGTGACTCCTACCCTTCATACAACCTCAAAACACGCAGGCGAGACTTACCACACACAAAACTCTCTGGCTGGATGGCAAAAATGCTCTTGCTTTTCAGTGACTCAGGATGGGCACAGGTGGCCACCACAAAGGACTGCAGCTCTTTCTCCACCAACCACTGGGGCAGCCACTTCAGCTGGCAGTCACAGAGGAAGCTGTCACTGTTAATGTGGCTGCAGGGAAACAAAACCAACACGAGCCTGCTGTGAGTCCTGCACACAGGGAAGGCTGGGAGCCTCCCAGTCCTTTCATGTTAAACACTTTCCTCCTGCCCCCCCAGCATGGGTGGAATGAAGAAAAAGGACTGCAGGGATGTCCTCGAGGCATTAAAAATGTTACAGACGTGACACATTCAAATAGCATTTCATCTCCATGTAGAGAAACTCCCTCCTGTAGTGCAGTGACATTGCAGCACCTTGTAATTATGAACCTGCTCCCAGAGTGATCCCCAGGAACAGAGAGGAAATGTCAATGAGTTCCTGCTCTGCCCCTGTGGTTTGAGCATCTTTGGTGGGGACCAAATTCAGCACTTAACTACTGACCAGAGAGAGACCCTGCCTTCCCTGGTGACCCTGGAGTTGTGTTTACTGCTTAACAGAAGCAGTTAGAGGAGAAATGACCAAAGCTATTTGTGTAAACCCCACAGAAACAGTAACTAGTCTGGAAAACAAAACACATAAACATTTCTCAGCATCCTGAGTTCCAACCCCACCACTGTAGTATTCTGATCCAACACTAGCTTAGTACCTTCTCTTAGCAAAAGAGTGTGAAAAAAGGGTAAAGAACAAGGGGATTAATGTGGGGTTTTTTAAATATTCTGGGCCAAATTATGGCTCAGCATAGCTCTAAGGCCAGTGAAAAACTGTAAATTTACATAAACAGGGCATTCATACTTTGGTCTGGTTTGAAAAACTCAGTCTGATCCTTGGAATTGAATGTGAGGATGCCTCAGAGACTGGGAAAATGCCCCAGAGAGAACTTCTGTCCTGTAATACTACAAGCTATGAAAGAGCAGAGTATCAAGAACACAGCAGAATTCCAACTCCAGCACTGCACTATTAGATGTGAATCTCCTGCTATTTTTCTACCTTGGGAAATCCTGAAATTTGAAATGAGCAGGAAAGGGAAAAAGAAAGAAATTGACTGGAGAGGGATTTGACTTTTCAAAGCTGTCCACCTTGCTGTTCTAGAAAGATGTGTAGCCTCTAACACATATGATGGCATAAATCCCTCCTGGCTACTTGGGACAGGTCACAAGATCCTTCAGCACAAGGCATTCTGCATCTAAATGTCCTCTATCTGAACTTCTCCATTTCATAAATATTCATTCACAATATCTGGGATCTCACTGTCTCTTCCTAATAAGATCAATCTTTTAACTCAATTTTGTTTCAAGTGCCAGTGCAGAAGGTAAAGTTTGTAATCACACAAGAGATGCATGGTGTTTATCTTCTTCATTCCCAGCCACTGGTATCAGGTGTCACTGCCAGCAGTGACCATCTGATTCCCATTTCCAATGTCAGGAGCAAGAACCTGCACCTGCCCAAATACCAAAGAAATGATTTTGTCTTCCACAGACACTGCACTACTCTGGGGCATAGCAATGCACTGACAGTAGATTAAATATTTATGGGGAAGAAAAGGAAACCAGGCAAGAGTGGAAACAGTGTCTGATAACAGTGCAGAGCCCCATCCTGGAGCACAAGCAGCAGTTCTGATAACACATCTGTATTTTTACACCAGAAGGCTGAATGACAAGTGGATGCAGTTCAAATGGTGCTTATCACTGCAGTATCAGTCCTGTGTGTGAACCCTAAACACAGGTGTACAGCGAGGGAGCAGATGGGCCACTGGGAATTAAATCCATGGTGGTGTGAGCAGGAGAAGCTAACAGGACCAGAGCTGGACTTCCTGAGCAGAGATGAATAATTGCACAGGCACAAAGCTGCTGGATGAACCTGTGCCAGTGATCTAATTTCACTCACTATTACATGCAAGATGTTCCCGTGACAGCTTCTCATGTGTAAAAAATACCCCACAGAGGAGGATGCAGGGGAGGGGTGAAATGAGTGAGTGGTAATGTGGGTAAGACCCGTGCTGCTGCTCACATCTAGGGCCAGGAGGAGGTGAGGGTGTGAGCAGGGCAATCACTTACAGCTGCCGCAGGCTCTTCATCCTGGCAAAGGCATCGGCTTGGATGGAGCGGATGGCGTTGTCCCCGAGGTTCCTGCAGGCACAACCACAGGCAGTGTGAACAAAGGGGATGCCATGGCTGGGACAGAGCCTCTCCACATTGATTTCAGCACTGACTCCAGTAGCAGGAATCAACATTAGCCAGCCAACAAAAATTACATTTAATTAAATCACTAGGGCATCCCCTACCCAGTCTTCTCACTACACTTTCTCACTCTGAGCTACATCCATCATCCATAGCTCAGAAATTCCTCAGCTCCCTTGATAACTAAAGATAGTCTGGAATGTGGTACCCCACATAAAAGAAGGCAAATATTTGCACTAAGCAGCATCTGAGGAATTATTTGAAAATTACTTGGAGAGGATACTGTTGGGTTCAAAAAATCCCAGTATTTCCACAGGAAGGGGTTAAAGGCTTCCCTCACAAATATCACTAATTAAAAAAATAATTTGTTCTCTGAAAAAGCACAGTGTCAGATTTAGGGCTGAATACTAAGTGACATGTAGGGCAGACAAGCACTGCTTAAAGAGGACAATCTCAGTAGAGAATTAAGGGCACCTTTATTTGGGAATGTTCTCCCAATCAGGCAGCCCAAATCTTTCAGCATGCTCTTGATGGCCACAACATTTCATACAATCAACAGCCAATAAAACATGTAGAGCACAGTCACATATACTTTAACTTGTCTTAATCCAAGAAAGGAGATTATTCATGAATCACTGCTGGAGTCATCAGCCTTGGGACACAGAAAAAAATTACACAGAGACAGCCAAAATTGACTTCTTGCAAATGGCTCTGAGGGGGGTTGTGCTGAATGGAGATGTTCAGTGGGGATACATCGAAATCAGTCATCTGCAGCACATGTCACTGCCAGAGCCCAGGTTTAGAGGGAGGTTGGGGCAAAAGAGGAGAGAGTGTTCTGTCTGAACCAGCCTATTTTCATTGCTAACAGCCTGCAAAGCAGTAATGTGCAAGTCAAGGTGATACTCTCAAAAATTAAGAGCATGCAAATTTCCCATATGTTCTATGACTTTGTTCCTGGCACAAAAAAAGGCCAAAGTTGAGGCGGACTTATAATGAGAAGGAAGCAGGTGGCCCCCACAAATGGACTGGCTTCTCAGTTTACAAAGACACTATTAAATTGCTAGCAGATTTCTCAAGCAGCTACTTTTGGCAGACCACCCCCTTCCCAACCTCTGAGGCATGGTGGGTTACTCACAGGTGCTCCAGAGCCTCCAACCCTGAGAACGCTTTCTTGGCCACTGACTTGATCTTGTTTCCAAACAGAGTTCTGCAGTTTCCAAACATCCAGTGCCAGATAAACAGAAAGAAAATGGGGAGGGGGGGGCAAAAAAAAAAAAAGGAACACAATTAGTGTGGCTTTATCTGATATATACACTCAGTGTAAGTCGCAGGAAATCTGAACTGCACAGAGATTAAGAGGGCTGAAGCACACTCGCTTTCCTGCTCCTGAAATGAAATCCTTTTATCTGTATTTGAATTTAATAGTGATGACAGCGCAGAAGGGAATGTGCCATATCACATAAACAGGCAGGTTTGCTCCCATGCTTGGGAACCAGCTTGCTGAGTAACAGAAGGTCCCCTCTGTTCTTCACAGGCAGGCTGTGGACAGGATTAAGTGCAGTGACAGTTTAACAAGATATTGGTCTCTCCCCACTGCACTTTTCATTTCTGACTTCTTCTCAGACAGGAAAAAGAGCTGTAATTTACTCACTGGTGCTTGGCCTGAGCTATCAGCACACAGAGCTAGGGCTGCCCCTGGGCTGCACATTCACACAGCAGCTGACTGCAGGCACTGCTCATTCCTCCCTTGTAAATACAACAGCAAAGCAGCATCATGCAACAGATCATAGCCAAGGATAATTTCAAGGAGCAAAAGGCAGAACAGGTAATGTTCAGAGCTGAGGAGGGGGCTTGCTTGCATCTGTGATCAGAGAGCATTCCTCTGAATCAGCAGTGGCACGAGGGGACTATCAGCAGAAAACAGCCAGCTGGAGAGATCCCAGCCCAGCTGCCATCTCCAGAGCAACAGTTCTCCATAAATATTGACCAGTGCTAATGGCCAGGGGCAGGGTTCATGCCAAATGGACAGTCTCTCCACCTGTTTTAATAAAACATCAACCAGTGTCATTAATTAGGAGCTGCTTTCCTTCCCCAGGCTCCCTCTAAGGTTTATCCTCCAGGTGCAGCTGTTATCACCATGTGGTGTCCAGGGCAAGTCATCACCCACAGCTCAGGTGAAGAAAAGGCACATCTGGTGCTGCATTTGATTTTGAGTTTTCATTCAATAGCTGTCCTTCAGCATAGAGTGTGACCTGTATCTGCACCCCAAAAAGACAACTATGATGGTCCCACTGCTTGCTTACTGTCCAGGGAAAGGAGTACAAGATGGAACGTGTGCAGCCATTCCATGAGCAAATACATTCCCAAGAACTTGTCAAGGCTTTCCACAAAGCACTTTTCAAATGTCAGGATAATTTGGTTATATACTGGCTCCCAGAAAGCCCAGTTTCAAATACCCCCAGCTCCAAAGGATGTGTGCAATCATGTGTGCCACCATTTGGTAAAAGAGATGTTGCATTAATGAAGGCTTTGAAAAATCCATTAGAATGATTAATACAGTAAATAATTTACTATATGTAAACTCTGGTCAAATGGCTGCATCCATACACACTGATTTCTGGAGCCATGTTCCTAAATAAGTGTGTTAAAAGGACAAGATAAGGATAAAATAAGGACTAAAGGAAATGGCCTCAAGCTGTGCCAGGAGAGGTCTAGACTAGATTTTAAGAAAAATTTCTTCAGAGAGAGTGTTGTAAGCATTGAACAGGCTTCCCAGGGAAGTGTCAGAGTCACCATCCTTGGAAGTGTTCAAAAACCTTGTGGATGTGGCACTCCAGGACATGGTTTTAGTGATGAATATGGTGATGGTGCTAGGTTAATGGTTGGATTTGATGATCCTAAAGATTTACAATTCTAATAGAAGTTAAATGGGAAACTGCTGTTGAAAAAATTATGTTGAGCTTGGGTTTGATAGCTGCAGATTTCTATTATAGTTCAGTGGATTCTGGACTTTGAAAATTGGAGATAGTGCTGATATCTGTTTAGTTATCTGTGCAGAGTACAGTACATTTGGGAAGCTCCACCACTTGTGTAGGTGCACAAAGCTTGATGCCTGGACATGAGAAATACCTAACACACACGACAAGTCAGGCCTCAGCAAACTCATTAATAATTACTCCTTGCAACTAATTTCAATTAAGTGCCTCTACAAATCTGAGAGTTTGAACCTAGCAGCCCCCATCAAAGGGCTGTGGAAGGCTGGAATGTGAAGGCAGCAGAACACAGCCACAATCAGCCATTCCACTGCTGGCCAAAACCTCCTCCACAGGGCAGAGCCAAGCACAAGCTCTCCTGGAGACTGCACCAGTGTAATTGTGGCACACAATTCACTGCAGTGTTTTCTCCTCCAGACAGTTTACACCTGCAGGAAGATCTCGCTGAGTGAGCCATCAAAAAAACCCAGTTACATTTAGCAGTTTGAATAATTAGGAACCTCCTTGCTCTGCAGCGATTCCACTGGTGATTTTTATGCTTCAGTGCTTCTCGACTCCCTCTTTCTTCAAGCAACATTTTAATTTAGGCCTGTGCTCTCCATCCTGGAGAGCTTCATATATAATTCAGAGAAGGCTAAAGTGACTGGCCTCTCCATCTCTGTTTAACACCTTCATGTCAGCGAACAACCCTCTCTGTGCTAAATCCTTTCAGAGGCTAATCTGTGCCAGATCAAAGGGGAATGGCTTTTAAGGCAATCTCCACAGAGCTGAGGTGATTATTAATTCATTGGAAGGTCTCCTCTGAAGTGCCCATTTATTTTTTGTATGCTAATGCATTTAAAGTGGTTGACGGTTTAAACACCAGCCCTAAATCACACAGTGAAATGTTTGCTGTTAAGGGCTGATCTTTTATTTACAAAAATATCCTGGTTCTCATTTCAGCCCTAGAAATCACTAGTTTGGGATTTATGTGCCAATAAGCTAAAACAGTTCTGAGGAGATGCCTTTAAAAGTGATCACTCACAAGTATTCTCAAAATGCCTCAAGGAATAATAATAAAATAATTTCATTTTCTGAGCATCTTTTAGCCTTACACACTGGGTGAAAAGCAAGCTGTCTGTCCCACAGCAGTTCACTCTGTTAAGTAATCAAACCACTCCTGTCTGCCCCAAACCAAGCTCATCCTCATGTTTTTCCAGGCTATGAAATGTGCTACAATTCCCTGCACAAACCTTCCCTGCACATGTCCCTCAGCCAGACTCAGAGCTGGCCCGAGTCCATGTGCAATGACAGGCATCAGTCAACAAAGGAAGAAAGATATAAACCAAACTTCCTTAGACTTGCACAAGCCCATTGTGCATCTTTGTGTACCAGCAGCTCAAACCAGCAATCTTTTAGAGGTGTTCCTTGTGCTTGGTGACAAACATCTCATCAGGCATTTCACAGGGGACAGCAATAGCTGGAGCTCCAGCACATAACCCCACAGGCTGCCCCTGCTCCCTCTTCCTTCCTCCTCCCGCTCCTTGCTGTTCCTCCTGGCCTCTGCCTGACCCCCACAGCTCCTCAGGGCTCCCTGCTCCTGCTTTCCAGTCCTTTTGCTGAACTCTTTCCTTCCATGCTGTCTCCTCTGGGCTTTTTCACCACTCTCCTGTTATCTGCACCCAGCATTTCTAACATATCCTAATCACTTGGGACCACTACTTTTTCTCCTGTGCCCGTGCTGGAGGGATGTACCAGCAGTGGATGTACCACCAGGACAGCTCTCTCTGCTCCTTTCCACCACCTTCTCTCCCTTGTCAAAGCAGCACTACAGACTCATAATCCCTACAGCCTGCAAATCCCACCGGGCAAAGTCTCTGCTCCCATCACCCTTCCAGCTGCTCACATGGTCTCACTGGGTTCTTCAGACAAATCAAACACTCACTCAGGCAGCCAAGGACTCTTCTACCCACCACATCTGCTCCTCTGCCTTTTTTCTGGCAGTCATGGGAAGATCCCCTGACTCTGCACACACAGCAATTCTTACTGACTTCTCTCTCACTCCCACACTTCTGCTTCCCTGTCTGGCTCCCCCTGTCCTTAAATCCTCCTCTGCCTTCTGTCCCACTTTACTTGCAGCTGCAACTTGGTCCCCTCCACAAGGACCCAGTGACTCCCCTCAGCAACCATCAAATGGCATCTCTGTGATTTCAGATTTTTCTCCTCTAAGCACTCCCATCTCCACAGACCCTGCCATGGCTCATCCCACTCCCCGAGGAGTCTCTAATGAGAGCGTGACAATATCCTGCCTGCCAGGATCCATCCCAGCCATCTGCTATCCATCGAGGTACTTTTACTGCACCTCTGGCTGTGCCATCCCAGCATCACAGACAGCGGCATGGGGGGTGCTGAGAACTTCAACAAAGGCAAGAGGTAATGATTAGAGACTCTTGATTTGTCACAAGCCATCAGAGACTCCTCTGACAGGGCTGATTTATATCACCCATTTCAAATGGAACAGGGGCTTGTACGGAGCAATGTGAAAATCCTTGCGAAGGCCAAACAAGCCATAAACATTTGCAAGGCGCATGCTTGCCTTGGGTTTCTTTTTATCTCTTCAAGAGCCTGTGCCCCATGGTGCCTTTTATTGTCACTGCACATGGAACTGAGCCCAAAAGATCACTCTCAGAAAGAGTATCCCACAGAAACGAATCCTGTTTCAATCCTCTGTTGTAACAGGAAGTGGGGTGATTTTTCTCTCTGTTTATTGTTATTTGCTGCATCAATCAGTGCCTCGCTGAAGACTGCAAGGGGTCATTTTTGTTGTTTGCTTTTAGAAGTGAGGAATGGTTGTGCTGAATTTTATACATGAAAACAGCTTAAATTTCTCTCTGTGTCTGAACTGCAGTATGTGGCATTGTCTGTTCACCATTTAGAAAGGAAATAATTGCCTCATACCTGCTTAAAAACATAAGTGATTGAAAACCACATTTGTGCTCTTGCAGTGAGCCTGCAAAACTGTTACAGCTCAGATTTTCTCTTGATTTTTGTCTTGTTCCAAGGTAAGGGAGGTTGCATAAAAAGGGACAGACCCAGCCCCACACAGGCACACAACAAAACTGGCTTGCAGAATTCAAGCCCAGGGATACTCACAGCTTGCTCAGGTTTTCCAGGCCTGTAAAGGCTCCATTGGTATCTTCTATTGTGCCTGAGATGTCGTTGTGGTCCAGTTCCCTGGGGGGAGGACAAGAGAGAGCTCAGAATCAGCGCCTTAGTCCCAGTGTCACTGTTACAAACAAGTGGAGGAAGCTGGAGAGTGCCACATGAGAGGTTCTCATTTTCTCCTGACAGTTATCAGAAAATGCAGAGTCCTGCAGCAAAGCAGCACCAGTCACTTCTCCTGCACTGACACGTGGAGGGATGGTGCATTCCAGAAAGAGCTCTGGCTTGTTCCTAGCTGAAACCCTCCGAGACAGCTTCTTTTTACCAAGTAGGTTTCTGCCCTTTTCTACTTCTGTGCATCCAAAGAGAAGGAGAAAAATTAAAGTGAAGTGCCAAAATTAAACTGAAAGAAACAGCTGTCCTTAAATGCTACTGCCATAAAATAAGATCACTTTGGGTATTCCAGTGTATGCATGTATTTGCCTATAGCTGAATCTTAGGAAGATGATTTGGTGTGTTTTCTACAAAGCTGCATTTTTTCTGGCAATGAACTTGAAAACTCAACAAAGGAAAGCGCCAGCATCACTGCACCAGCCTAACTCTGTATAATCATTTGAAAAAAAAACAAGAGAATTCCTTTTTCAGAGTTAGCTTCTTTTGGCTTTCAAATTGACCATCAATTACAAGAGTCAAAGAGGTCTGAAGAAAAACAAGCACACAGAACAAACACAGAGATCCACAAAAGCTGTTTAAACAGTCTGTTTAAAAATCCTTCCCTCCCAGCTTTTAAATCCAACTAGCAATGAATACCCAGCAACACAGACAGAAATTCATCATTTCCAATGTTAAAGAAAAACTAAATAGGGCTTTGTTGGTTTTGTTACATCACTCTGATTTAAAACCTGGCAAAACACAACACCAAAGCAAACTTCACCATCCAGATAACCCCTGAGCCCTCAGGTACTCCTTTTGCACCTTTTGAAGATGATTATCTGAAGGTTTCCAAATAAAAAAATATTAAGACCAAAGAAAGAAAAACCAAGTCCCCCTGCATTTTCCAACACTCCAGATACAGGCACCACAGTGTGGCTTCTGAGCAGCACAAACACACAGTAACTCACAGGAAGGGAAAACACAGATAAAAGAAAGCCCCAGTTTCAATATGGAAATGGTTTTCCTGCAGCTGCCTCAGTCTTTGCTCCTTTCTCTGCTTTAGTGTGAGCTAAAGATGTGAAGGGAGATGGCCAAAAGCCACAATTCCTGTTTCTCAGCTGGCTTTAGCCTGGGACCTGAATCTCACATCCCTGGCCTTAGCCAGCATCACTGTGGATGTCAGGGTGATCTCTGTGGGCTGCTCTGTGCCAAAGGCATGGACAAAATCTCAGCATCCCTGTGGGGTGTGGGTGCACATAATGCTGTGGTGCCCAAAGAGACGAGTCCAGGAGAATGCTTTGATCTGCTGGCATTTCCAGCACTATCCTAGTGAGACCAGGAGCAAATACATCCTCCTGGAGCTCAGCTTCTACATCTTCCTTATAGCTGCCAAGCCAAGGTCCCTTGTTCTGTTTGCTTTTTAAGGGAAAATCCCTTCTCAGACACTTCTCTTCAGTTTCACCACGGGCTACTGGTCTTTGGAGCAGCAAACCCTTTCCCATGGCAGAGACTGACAAGTGGGAACAGCCTGTAGGAGCTCTGACACACACTTTTATTAATTGACTGCCACACATTGTGTTTTCTTGAAAAAGGGAAAGAAAATGGTATTGCTTGTTCATCCAGTGGCAACTCAAAGGTTTAGTGTTAGAAAGGAGGAATAAAAACCTTTTTAACAAATGAGTGAAAATAGAGAGAGGGAGAAAAAAAAAAAAAAAGAGTGGGGTATTTTGGCCCAGCTCTCTTTGTATTCCAACTCCTCTCCCAGCCCCTGTTGCCAATTTCCTATTCTTTCTGGCTGGCTGAGCTTGAATGCTCGAAGCCTTGTTAATCATTGTGCTCAGAGGTCTCCGGGCCTGACCTCTATTTGAATAGCTCCACATTTCAGCAGTTTCACACCCACCAAAGGCTCCCCAACAATAGCCCATAATTAAAGCATGCTCAGCTCTTTTTCACCAGGTGCAGGACCCAATAGGCCTTTCTCTTTATTAAATTAGAGCTCGCTCACACACTCCCTCTCTGCCTCCCCCTCTGCCCTGGACATAAAAGAGGCTCCACATTCAGTGCAGAGCAAAGAGAAGGACCAGCTTCCCTTCCCCTCCATTTTTCTTTGGAAACCTTTAGTTCCGGTCTTGACAGCTGCCTCAGAGAGGTCCCTTTCTGAAAGCCCAGTGGCTGAAAGGCTTTGGCTGAAGTTTAAAAAAAGCAAACAAAACCCAAACTCACTTTCCAGTCACTTCCTTCACTATGAACTTCAATAAAGAAAAGAGTAAGATGCAAAAAGTACTGTAAAGGCAGGAGATTTTTCTGTTCCCATTTCCTTTTAATGACCCAGGCCACAATGGGCTTCTGAAGAGGCATAAAAGTATCAAAGTGTGATTTTTTTATTTTTTTTTTCTTTTGAAGGAAGAATTAAATCAGTTTGCTGAACCCAACCAGCCTGGGAACATGTCTGGTACTGTCACAAGGACTGTGAGAATTTTGTGGCGTGCCAGATGAAGGTGCTGAGCCTGCAGCTCCCAGAGAGAGGAGAACAGCCAGCAGCCCTGCAGGTTCCAGTAAGGAGACAGAGACAACTCAGCAGAGCAGGAATGAAACTGGATTCCCCATCTTCTGATGCTCAAAAGACAAGCCCAGATGGACTTCAGTCTAAAACAGCTCTCAACAGTGTATATGTAATGGAACAATGCTACAACTGCATCCCACAGGGGTCACACTGATCTGTCTAATGGGCTCTACTGCTCCTAAAACCTTACACGTTGGTATTTGGACCAGGCAGATTTGGACTATCACATTTCCAGGTATTATATTGCGTCAGTGGTTTTAATATAAAAGTCTGTGGTAAATGGCCACAGCCAGCACTGGGTGAATCATTTCTGCAATTCAGTACTAGGGCTCGTGAAACTTTGCCCTTGGCAACTTTCTGGTGTTTCAGGATTTGCCATGAAAATCAGAGCACAGAATGTTTCATGGGCATTAAAGAGAAAGAATTCTGGTTATTTGCATGGTACCTGCAAAAGCTTCTTATTTCTGTGCCTGGACTGAAGGCTGGGTGAAGTTTTGTGTTGTTACACTTCTGGTACAGTCAGGTCCTAAGCCCAATCTCTACATTTCTTTGTTTTCCCATTGTTTTTTTCTTGACATCATCTTAGCCTATAATTTTATATTTAATATCCAGTTAAAAAAAAACCCAAAACCAACAACACAGAAGTGCTCAATAGCACATCTAAGAGGATATTCAAATTTCCAGTGTTGTCAGTAGAAGGAATCATTCCCTGCTCATTCTGAGTGCAGAATGACCCAAAAGAAACTAAGTTTTTCTAAGACTTGCAATTAAAGTCAATATGCTAGCAAGAGAAATACTGCTATTAGCTGCAGGAATGAGACCTTAGGGATTTTTGGTCAGCTTTTTTGAAGTGGCTTCAGGAACCTGAAAGTGCCAGACACAGACACTAAAGAATCTTCAAACAGAACCACCTGCAGAACACAAACTTTGGAGGGAATATGGGTGGGGTCTGACAAAAGCTGAGAACAACTTACAGGACACGTAGGTTTTTGAGTCCCCTGAAAGCACCTTCTGCAATATGATTGATGGAATTGTGGCTCAGCCGTAGCACGTGCAGTCCCCCAAGGTCTGCCAGGCTTCCCTCGTCCAGCCTTGTCAGGTTGTTGTAGGAGAGAATCCTGAGGGGAAAAAATGTAACAACAGCTCTTGTCAACCCACCTGGTATTTTCCAAACTCTTCTCTGCCAACCAGTGCTTGCCTCCCACAACCACCTGACAGGAGGTGATGTATGCATGGGTATGTAACAACTGGATTAGGAAATGAGATTGCAGCCTGCAGTTAGTGCCAGGAGACACCACCCATGGGGAAGCTGGGTGACACCAAGCGAGCAGGAGGCAGCTGGTACCCAGCTGTGGGGAAATTTTCTGTGCAGGATACAGTGAGAGGCTGCCCAGAAGTGACTGAACCCAACACACACACACACACACATATACTGTCAGCTATGGCAGGGAGAGCTGCTCCTGCTCCCACGCAGCTGGGTGAGGGTCTGGGAGCACCATCCCTGTGTCCCACAGGTACAGGCAGAGCTCAGATGGCTGTGTTCAATCCTCACTGCCATCTGGACTCCCTCCCAGGCTCACAGGGAGAAGCAGCCCCTGCTCCCTGCGAGGTGCAGAGTGATGTCACACGGATGGATTTTGGAGTTCACACACGCTCTTGGCAGCGTCCAGGCTGCTGTGCTCAGGAGCTGTCTTATCATTCTGCACTTGTGCACAGCCAGCCCCAGGCTCTGGGTGTGGGTGCCTCTGCTCCACCCCAGTCCAGAGCCAAAAGCATTTCACCACAAGGCAATTGAATGCTTCCTTTCACGCACAGAAAGGAGGTGTCTGTTGTAAACCAGCCACCTTTCCTTCCTCCCACTCCCCTTTGTCAAGGAGCATAGTTTGCCTTAAATCCTCTCCACTTACATGAGACTGTTGGAGGGTTGTTTTTTTTCTTAGTTTTCCATCTATCTCTTCCCTTTGCTTGTATTATCTCTGGTCTGGGAGATTTTTTTTTTTAAGCACTGCTCCTGTTGCAGTTTGGAAGTTGGCAGGAAGGCAGCTGCTTTTCTCTCCCAGCAAGGTGCAAGATGGAATTTTGACACAGAGGGCAGGCCTTGGGAAGCTACCTCACACACTGTGCAACCACCTTCTATCCAGAATAAAGCCCTGCTCTGGAAGGCCAGCTTGGATTGTCAAATGAGGGACCTCTCAGAGTAGCAGCAGGCACCAGATTTTTGAAACCACCTTCTTAAGTGACCTGGGAGTACAACTAACTTCAAAAGATGTAAGGGTTTGGGCTGCTCAACTTTTGAAAAAGTGACAGCTTTGAAGAAGCTTGAAATCCTCCACTTTACAGACAAGAAAAAAAAATTTCACTGAGTTCCAAACCTCCACATTCCTCTTCTAGTACTGCCTGTTAATGAGTCTGCTTAAAAATGTGTCTAGGGCTTGCATGAAATTCACTGCAAAGCCAAAACCTAAGTCCAAACAGACATATACTCCAAAGTAATTTACTTGGCAAAGGTGCTATCTTTCAGCTAGTGGGCAGAGGGCAAGCTGTGGAAAAAAATTCAGCAAAGATTAATGAGTTTGAAGGTATGGGACAACATACTTTCATTCCTAAAGAAGCTATAGTGTTAGTTAGGAAGAACTGGCACCTGATCAAAATTATGTCCTCACCTGCTATTAAAGAATTTGGCTTTAAAAGAGATTTTTTTTTCAAAAGTAATCCTAAACCTGGCTGAGAAAATAAATAGTTCCTTTTGATTCCACACATAAGAGTTCCTGCCACAACTGGTGAAGGCATGTTGCCTCTGTTTGCATGGATGTCACCCCAAGATGGACAGACAGCAGCAGGACATGGAGGCTCTCAGTGGTGTCCCACATGGAAGATTTCAGGAGCCATGGCACCCAGTAGTGGCTTCTTCAGCATGCAGGGCTCTGCTTCCTGCCACAGGACAGGCCAATTGGCAAAACATCAGGTTTCCCCCTTAGCTCAGCAGTGTTGATTATCTGGTTGAGAGGAGCCAAGAGATCTCTGCTGCTTCCTCGACCCTGGCATCCTCTCTACTAGTGAGAAATCACTGGAATGAATAAATGGCAACATTTGTCTGCACAGCCCTTCTAGCCTGGCAAGAAGTAGGAGATTTTGAGCTCCATGCCAAAATTGGTACAGAAAGGGGTTAACCAGAACCCTGTTGTGCAACTGGAGCTGCTGCTGCCAGCCTGCTCTGGACCAGGTACATCTAACATACTTCATTCCCACTACAGGTAAAAAGGGAAGGATTCAGCAGCCAAGCCACCATTTACCTCTGATGAAATCCTGTGCTCCCACTCTGGGTTTTTCCATGATTCCTAGCACCTGACTGGTGAATACAATCAGCTCTTTCTCATGCTCACAACAAGGCAAGAGCTTTCTTTCCTTGTCAGCTTTTACATCAGACCAGAGCCTTGGGGGGTCACGTTTTGTCCCAGCAGCTGAATGAGAGATAACTCCTCCTTCAGATGACCAAATCCCTCATTAGAAAACTTTGAAATTCATTCCCTGTACAACCACAGTGTTTTCAGGTAACTGAAACCCAGAAGATTTAGCAACAGTGGAGGTGGGCAAGGATCTTTCAATCAGGAATGAAATATACACAATTAAAGCTCCTAAGTCAGTCTAGATGTATCTATGACTTCCTTTCCTCACCCTTGAATTTCAGCACAGACCTCTCCTACAGGTACTCTCTGGCTGTGGGAGTTTCAGTTTGGAGATCTGATGGTTCTCTGCAGCAGCCTTACCCTAAAGGCAGCACCTGAAAGAGCTTGTAGTACTTTGCAGGGATGTGCTAACACCCACAGGATCGCCTTTCCCATCACTGACTGTGTCTCTGGCCTCACACTCCAGCACAATCCTGCCTGTCAGGCCAGGCACGCCCCAATGCCTCACACCACCTCACACCACTGGGCATTTTCCAAATCTACCCCATCCTGCACCAGCATGACTCCTGCACCTGAGTTTCTGCAATTACTGCTTCTAAGGCAGCACAGCTCACTGTTAGAACTGCTTGTTGGGTGAGATCCTAATCCTTACCTGAGAAAAAGGACTCAGCATGACAAGCAACCTCCAACCTAAACCTTGAGGGTTTGCAAGACAGTGTCATGTAGAGAAGACAAGCTCAGCTCTCCCTGAAAGAGTTCTGACATCAGGCCTGCGAGCTGCAGATGGACTTTACCCATCCCAAACAACCCAGGCTGAAATAAAGCTCAGCACAGGCACCAGATGTTTGGTGCTGAGAGCAGAAAGCTCTCAGAGCTGTGCAGTGATCTGCACTTGGCTGTTCCAAGGATTCAACTGTGAGTGCCTTGGCAAGGCAGGTTCCCCTTTTTTTGATGCTTCAGATTTAAAGACCAGAGGCAGAGCACAGTTCCAGTTCTGATCTGCTGCCTTGAAGATCTCTCCATTAACACTGCCTTCATCTAGCAAAACATCATGTGAGGATCTACACACGAAGGAGCTGCAGCTGCCCACAGAACTGTGCCAGACATGGGCAGTTCTGCAGCAATTTGAAAAATTAGGTAATTAAACAATCATGTGTGTATTAAACTAAAACCAAAACCAAAGTACTTCCTTGTGCCCCCAAAAAATAACCAACATCTGAACAAATAATTTGGATTCAACAGAAGATCACATGTTAATTCTAAAGATAAATAAATTACATGTGTCATGTCTACCCATCTCTGAATCCCACAGGCCAAAAGTTTCAGGACTCACAGCTGGGTGGGCAGATACCAACCTCTAGTGTGAGAGCAGAGTGAGGCCTCTGGCAGCAGGAAGCTGCTTTACCATACTGCTTTTAGGTGCATAGGAGAATCCCTAACAATGTTTAACACTTCCCTGCACCAAGCAGAATGAATTCCAGTTCCACTGATGATGTGTCAAGTTTTGCCAATGAAAAAAGTGAAGCTTCCCACAGTCCCACTGAGGGAATGGCAGCTATTTCTGTAAATACTGCAAGCACCCCTGTGAGTGTCTTCAAAAAGGCATTAAAGCAGTGCCACAGATCCAAAAGACACTCTTGTGGAGCTGCCCTCAGCAGCAAGGCTTTCCTTCATTTGTCAGGCTGTATTCCCAGCTGGAAACCTCAGGAGAGCAAAGCCAATGTATTTACCTTTCAACAACTGAACCCTACAGGAAGAATAAACTGTAAACAGGAGAAACCAGGAGAACTACCTTTAAAAGACCAAATCTCTGCTGGTTGAAAGCACGATTGTTCTTTGTAAATACAGAGGATAAAGCAAAGCTTCCTTCAGGCTGTACAGTTATTACATGGCAAGTTACAAGTCTTGTAACTTGCTAGCTAAAAATGTTAGCAAGCCACAGCTCACAAACTCTCCAGGTCTTCTGGCACTGTGCACCTTTAGTGGGTTCTAGCCTTTGTTTCTGGTGCAAATGTTTTAACCAGGTGCTCTGAAGGCCATAACATCATAAATAACAAGGGCATCACTCAGGAGCCTGCAGTTCCTGCTTTTCTACAGGTTGATACAGTGGGAGCTGTAAGCCTTGAGAAAATTCCTGACTCCCCTGTTTCCTGCCAACATTACACAACACAACAGAAACCAACTTACAGCTCATGCAGCTTCTGGCAGAAGCTCCAGCCATCGGGGTTGATGCGGGATATGGAGTTATTGCTGAGGTGAAGCTGGTGCAGAGAAGAAAGGCCATAGAGAGAGCCACTGTTCACTTCTGTCAGGCTGTTATATTCCAGGTGGCTGTGGAGAAAAATCAGAAGGAATTGACAGATCAGCAGCACTGGTCAAATGCTGAAAGAATTTCCAAAAAGAACTGGTATTTTAGCCATTCCTAGACACTTTTCTACATAGCCATGTGGACACATGGGCATTTCTTACCAAACACAGACAGAAATTCAAGCACAACACAAAGGAAGTGCCCAGGAGGAGATGTGACTGCAGAGAGAAACTCCACTGCAAGTAAACTGGGCTTAAAGCATCCCATTCAAGTTTGTATTTGCAGAGTCCCAGCTGTGTGACAGCAGCTCCCAGAAACGTGCTGCCTTCATCACCTGGGACCTCACAAACACACCTGGAAGCCAAGTGTGTTGTTCAGGTATTTCTCTGCAATGAGTAATCAATTTATTCTCTGGTATGGAAAGAAAACATCACCAAGAATGGCCAGCTTGGTTTCTAGGTATCCCATGAAGTGGAATAATATTGTCTGCATGAATAGACAGAGTTTCCATCTATCAGTCAAAATAAATTTGCAGAAGTCAAATATTTAAAGACCAATTGAGATAAATGCTGAACGCTCAAACTGTCAAACATTCAAAGGAATAGTGCCACAGCTTAAAAAACAGTGCTGTTTTTATTGAATACCTGTGGAAGTAGTGAGCTTTTATAAACTGTGAGCTAAACAGAAGCTGCTGCAGCAGCTCTGGACATGCAGGACAAAGAAAGAAGCACAGGAGGTGCCACAGGTACCCACGGGTCTCTGCTAAAATACAGAGAAGGATGTGACAGCAGTTGAGGCTGTTTAAGGAAAAAGAGCCCATTTCTCCAACTTACAGAACTTGCATTTTGGCTAGACCCCAGAAGGCCCCATCAGTCAGTTTGCTGATGTTGTTGCGCTGGAGTTTCAGGACTTCCAAGCTGTCCAGTCCCTGGAACGTCAGGCCTTCAATCAGGCGGATGCGATTTCGGTTCAGCTCCCTAAAATCACCAAGGCCATACAAAGTTTATTAAACCCCAGTCCTTTCTCACCAAGTCATCTGTGCAGCACACAATGGGGGCAGCAGTGCCAACAGCCCCTCTGTCAGTGCTTCCCAGGGGACAGCAGAACAGCACCGGAAACCTTCAACCCCAGAGCTGTCCAGGGAAGGCAGCTGGGTGCTGCCTTAAACAAACTCACCCCAGGACAGACTTCCACTACAGAGAAATAACAGAGTGCAGAAATTCCTCTTCATCCCTCCTCTCTCTGCATTTATTTTAAACCAATGATCCTTCTCATCAATTTTCACACTCCATTCTCCCTCAAGCACAGACACCATGTGAACCAGTACAGTCAAACGTGGGCATTATTTCCCTTACAATCCATTGTTTTTACAGGACTTGTAATTGCCCAGTAAAAATGTGCTCTGAAACATGCAGGTGCCCCAAAAGTGTGGGCCCAAGAGGAAACTTTATGGCCAAGTCTGAAAGGAAAGCTTTCAGTTACCCTGACAAATGCCACTTTTTTTTTTTTTTTCCCCCCTACTATCAGAAACTAATAAAGAGTGAAAGTTTTTTCCAATAACAATGTAGTCTTATGTACAAAGGTTTCCAGCCTGGTTCATTAAATTCTTTTTAGTTTCCTCAGGTGGGGAAGGATCCCTAAATTTTAGCAATATCTTTTTTTCTGAATAGCAATATGAACATCACCACAGCACTCTTTACCAACCTATATCAGTCTTATGGATTGCTTCACCCAGACAAGCCAGCTGAAAATCCTGTTCTGTAAAGTCCACCAAAAACTTCAACACAATGCACTAAAAGCTGAACCTAGAGCTTTTAAAACTGATACTTTTCCACACATACAAAGACTAAGCTAGAGGATAGTTCCCTATTCATTGTTTGTGCTGAGGAAAATGGTGGTTACAACATCTGAACTTGTTTTGGAAAAGATGAAGAAGCCATAGAGACTTTAAGCTTACTTTTCAACTGCCTAAAAAAACAATGTTGAATTTGTACTCAAGTTGAGCATGATTAAAGTCAAGTAAGCAATAAAGATTTTGCAGGCCTGAAGTCCCTTGCTGCACTGCACTTCCTGGGCTATTAGTGAAACAGGCTTTGCCAGAAAAAGAACTGTACACAAATTCTACAACACACCAGTCTGGATAACTTGCAATTCATTCATGTTTATCTGTAGAGTTAAACAACCAACTCTGAGGCTGTCATTAAGAGTAGCAATTACTCCATCTCTCAGTGCAAACTGTGTTCCTAAACAGATGGAGTTGTTTTCATTATGGTTCTACACATGATGCAGTCAAACACAGTGAATTAGAAGCCCTCATTCAATGGACAGCAACTTCCAACTGAGGGGCATCAGACTTTTATATGGATATGCTAATGTGTCCCCCTACCCCATCCAACCTGGCTATAAATTCTGCACGTATGCAGACACAAATGCACACACACTCCTTGGGCACACCCTGGCTTGAGGATTTGTCTCTCAGTCAAGAGGCTGACACTTAGAGGTGCAAGCTCCAACAGCATTTGTGGACTTTATGTTAACAGAGGTGAACCTTTTGCATATCAAATTTGATGGAAAGACTGAAAGAAGCCTTAGGCTGGGCCCATTTCTCTAACTGCAGCAGAAGGAAAAAGCTCAACCATTAGTGCTTCATTTTTACATGTAAAGCATATTTCTAGCTGCTGTGTTCCCTTGCAGGCAGAACAACAACCATGTGCATGTTAACTCATCTGAGCTGCAGTTTTCTCTGCCCAAATATTACCTCACAGTTTAACAGCCTTCCCTCACTGCTTTTTATTGCCACATAAAGATACCTGTGTGGCCTTGAAACACTAACATGGCAGCCGAGTTCTGTCACTCTCAATAGAAACATCCTGCAAACCTCTCTTGCACCACAGACACCAGCAGCTTGTGAGGGAATGGATTTGTCCCACTCTGTCAAGTGCAAAAGATGCTGATGTCTGTTACAGCATCCCTCTCTCCCCACCTGATCCAAATAATACCCTGAAAATCCAAGAGTTACAAGACAAAAAGGACCCTCTGCCAGTGTGTCTTCCTAGGAGGTGGCAGAGGACTCCTGCATAGTGGAGTCTACATTTTATAGATAGTAGGTGAGGAAGGGTGACATTTGGTGACATGCACACACCCCCAGGGTCATTTTATCCATAAAGTGTGTCTGAGCTTAATTAAAGTGGACATTTGTACTCACAGTTGCATTAGCCTGGGCAGCCTGAAAGCCTTGACAGGAAGCTGAGTGATCCTGTTTTTACTCAGACGAAGTGTTAGCAGGGACCGTGACAGGCTATCAAAAGCACCAGGCTCCAGGGTGCTGATTCTGTTGCTCCCCAGGTAGCTGCAATAAATCACAGCAGAAAAATGAACAGTTCTGTCAGAAATCACCTTTTATCAGCATTTACTTGGTCTGCAGACAAGCTGGTGAAGCTATGGAGATAGCTTCAAACCAGCTGAATTTCTGGCTGCACAAAGGGCACAGGGCCCTTCCCAGAGCCTGTGATGAATGTGGAGAATTGCTGGGCACTTCCAAAGAGCTCCCTGTCATTCTCCTACTTAAACAAGGCAATCAGGAGTGGAAGCCAGAAACTGGAGACTATTCCAGTGCAGGATGATGCTATTCATTCCCCGTTTTTCCCTCTGTATCTGTCCCAGAGGTCTTTCTTACTTGGATCCCAGTCGGCCACAGGGGGCTGTTTCTGCAGGACAACAGGCAGTTATCAGTCACAACACCACTCTCTTACATACTCTTGCAACCAGGAACACAAACTTTGGTGTAAACTTTAATGCAGGCATAATAAACTTTTATTTGCCTGCACCTCTTCAAAGGTACCTGGAATACAGATTGTTTCATGTTTTTCTGAATAGGCAAATAACCCTGTTGGGATGGTGTTACTCTGCTTGACCCCATTTTCTTCAAATAATGAGACATTTTTGTTCTCAATATTCAGAAAGCCACTTTAATGATGAAATAGTTGTTCTTTTCTTTTAGATGCACATGGGTTTGCAGTCGTAAAGACACCTACACAGGAAGGATGTAGGATACCTGAAAGAAACTTTCTCTCTGCAACACAAGTAATAATAATCTGCATTCTTTATAGCTATGTCAGAAACCAGACAGCACTCAAAAAATAACCTGACAAAAGTGACAATGTGCTGCCTTCTAACTCTCCTTTGCACTTAAAATCCTGACAAATAATCCTATACTTCTTATGGTCATTACTTCTGTTTTTAAAGGTCTGAGGCCCTTTTCTCTGCTGTGGTAACTCAACAAAAGCAGTTCCCAAGAAGACAAACTCACAGCTCCTTTATGTGCAGTCCCTGTGGAAAGCAGCCGTTTCGGATTTCCGTGATGTCATTGAAGCTCAGGTCCAACGTTTCCAGGGTAACGTAGGGCTGCAGCTGACTGCCCTCAATGCTGCGGATCCTGTTGTGATGCCTGAAACAGGCAGGAGGAGAAAAAGAGACTGTTTAGTTCTCCTAGAAAAACAGAAAGAATATCTGAGGCTGCAGCAGGCCCCCAGGCTGGCCCTGAGTTTGTACGCTCAGTTATGGTGACTTTTCAGCAGCTGTTTGAGGAGAAACCCATTCCAGAGAGACATTCCCTAATCCCTCTGGCTGGGGAACAGCTCACAGGTATCTATCTGTAGGCTTCCAGACACTTTTTTCTTCTACAGAGCTATTGACTCCACTCATCAGTTTTTCTTCCATTAATCTGGGCTCTCCTACAAGCCTGCACTTCCAAACTGGATTTGTTACGTGCAAGGACTACAGGGCTGGATTTGAATCCCAAAGGCAAGGAGTGCAGATCAGTGGCTTAGCCAGCCTGCCAAGGCTTGATCCAGAGAATGTGACTTTCAGAGAAGGAAACAAATAAATAAATACAAACTCAATAAAAGTTACATTATGTTCTCAGTTCCCAAGGATTCTTCTGAAAATTCCCAGCTTTGCACTGTACTACAATGATTTGTAACACAAAGAAATAAGAATCCTTACAAATATTCTTGCAGATATTTCCTTATCTTTTGCTATTTTTGTCCCATTGTAGGATTAGGACAACTCTGCAGTGCCAGTGCCTGCCCAAGCACAAGCTGCAGGATCAGACCCTGAACTGATCACCTGTGATTGCTGCCTTACCAGGACAGCCTGAGGGATTCAATCCAAGGTTTTTCTTTAGAGAAAGTCCTACAACAGCCCTCAGTGTTTCCACAGCCACCAAACAGTTAAATACCTTTAGACCTCATCTGTACTCAGCAAGGTCTAAGTAAAAATCACCCCCCTACCAAATCCTTTCCTCTGACTCTTTTCTGGCCTGAGTCAGTAGAGAACAGTAATGAATTAAAAAAATACATTGTGCATTAGTCACAGGAGGCAGAGCCTGATGTGAATTTAGACCAGTCACTGATATTACTGGCAAGGCTGTGAGTGAGGCACTCCAAACAGACGCTCACCAGACACTTGGGAACTTGCTGAATAATAAGAGATAGTAAAGAGAGTTCAGACAAGTCCTGTGCCTCAATCCATCCAGATCCCTACTAAGTGAGCAGAGGAAGGGAGAGCAGGCAGGGAAAGCACCCCTGAATGCAAGCCCCAGTTCCCCTGACAAAACATCAGCTCTTCGAAACAAAAAACGGAGGGATGGCTGACACAGCTTTTCGGGCACTGAAGCTTACAGATATCTAGGAGCCCATCATCTCCAGCTTCACCCCTACTTCAGGCTCTCCCAGGGGCTCACACAAAACCCTCTTGACAAAAACCTCCTCCCTTTGACAGAAAATGCCAGCAGCACAAGGCTGGGGACCTGCTCCCCACACTGTGATCTGCTCCTTTACTCTCCCTGTTATTAAAACCAGATTGTTTCACCACAGCACTTGCTGGTGTCCACAACAGGAAGAGTGTAAAATCTGCAACCCTAGAACAGTTTGCTTTTGGGAGATTCAACCTTTAAACAGCCAGCACAAGGCCCTTGCTTAACACAGGGGGAAGAGGCACAGAAACACTACTTTTACTGAAGAGTTTAAATGATAATTAATTCAGTACAGGCTCAGAAAACATCAAGGACAAATTTTACAGCATTATAGCAGTGTGCTGCTAATACAATGCAACAAGGTGCCAAGAAAAATCAAAGGAAAGTCATAATTTATGTCTCCAAACTGGTTATTCCATGGGTTACCAGCACACAGGTCTCCACAACCACAACTGTTTCAAAGGCAGTGACATGGCTGCTGTCCAAAGGACCAATATTCATTTACAGCTTGGAATAAAGTCTGAATTTTCACATCCAGGAAGATTCAATATTCACATTCTGATTTTTCATATCCATGAAAATTCAATACTTACACATCTAGCAGGACAGAGGTGCACTGAATTTACAGTATAGTGAGACTAAAACACAGGAAAAATCAATATACCCAGAATTTTGTGACCTCTGTTGACTAAACACATGGGCAAGGGGAATTTCTTTGCTCCTAGGACTGGGGTTGTTTGTTGTTTTTTTTTTTTTTTTGCAATTAACTTGATCAGTAGAATCATAAGGCTCAGAAATTTTAAATGTGTGTCAAGCCTGATTCAGGAAAGTACCTCAACACAGACATAACTGAAAGCAAACCAAGCACATTTTCTGGAGCTCTCCTGAAGCAGGGGCTGCGAGTTCAGCTCTGATCTCATCTAAGCTGGGATAGCTGAGATGAATCTGGCTGTAAATTAACAGGAAATGAAGGCTTGTACAAACGAACATGGAGAATCTATAAATCACCTGACAATCCCTACGCAGGGCAGTTAAGTCTGCAAGGGACTTGAGAGCACAGAGTGAATTTGGACATGAAATGCTCTTCAGAAGCCAATGTTTTTTGGAGTTTTTTTGGGTTTTTTTTTTTTTTTGAGTATTAATAATTTTGGGCTTTGGTTGCTTAACATATATCCACTCTGCCCGCCTGCCAGATCTCCCAACCCGTCCCAGAAGACAGACTTGAAGAAGGGAAGGAAAGGACAGGAAAGAACTGTTTTGTTTGAGCCATGTTCGCAGTTTCCAGGTGACTCCTGTCTGTTCGCCTCTTGCTTTTCATGTGCTGCAGCTGGCAGATGAGATGGATACATTATTTTACACAGGCAGAAAAACTGGCTCCTTTCTCTCCCTCTCCCCATCTCCTTCAAACATGGGCCGACTCCAAATGTAACTCTCAGCTCCAAACACCATCCCGGGCCAGTCCCAGCTGGGGAATGTCAGACAGTTTGCTGCAAAGCACTGCACCCTCTTAAAGCACTGCACTTCAAACAAAGCCTGGGACTTCTCCCATACACAGCATGTGATATGAAGGCAACATAGCCCAAACCTTTTACTAGCTTGATTACAATTTATTTTTCATTCTTTTGGTAAGAGCCCAAATGTGATTTAACCCTTGCTGTTACTGCTTGGATCCTCTCAGCTTTCCTGCCTTTGTTCCGCTGTTCATCATAAGGGTGTTTTACAGAAAAAAAAAAAAAGACAAGTAATGTTATGAATTTGCCTCTCCCCTTTATCACTGACTGGAAAAGGGCTGGATTTTTCCCAACCACTTCACACTGGGTTGGCTTCAAATGTGACAGATCAGATTTTAGCACCAATTGCCGAAACCAGGCGGCAAAGCACGAATAATTGGTGCTTGCACCACCAACACCTCCAGGTATCCTTTCCTCTCCCCACTCCTTAGGTATCACAGCCTGGAAAAAGCTTTCCCTGCCTCACTTCTGCCAGTGTTACCTCAGGAGTATACAATGACAGGGCTTCAATGTGAGATTGTGCAATTAGAACCTGGAGTGGGAGCCAAGTCTCTTGGTTTCTATTCCCAGCTCTGGCACTGACTCATCTGCCTTGGGCAAGTTCCTTAACCCCTCTCTACCTCTGGCTTTCCAATGTGCATGGAAAAGGACTATCCAGCTAGGATGATGCAGCCTTTGCTGAGGACTAAAGTGGAAGCAGCTGAAGTGAAAAAGAAATCATAGGTATTAAGGAGCCCATCCAAGTCCATTTAGGCTTGTTTATGAATATGGGAGGATCTGGCTGAAACAACTGAATGTCCAAGTTCATACCCAACGTCATTCCCAGAGACACCTCATCTGCAGCAAACACAGACCTGAACACCCCTGTGCCAAGCCAAGGTAACTCGGAGTCAGCAATGACCCCTCCTGATCACTCCATACCCATGGCACTCGTTCAGGAACTTCACCCTCGGGTCAGCACCAGCTACAGCCACAGAGGGAGAGGAGAGATGGGCAAATCCACCCTCCAGCCCCAGCTTAACCTGCCTGAATCCCACTTCAGCACCCTGAGGCAGCGCAGCCTCTCAGCCCTTGCACAGACCCCTTGGGCTTACAGGAGATTTGGAGTAACCTCAGCCAGCTCCTCGCTGAACCAAGCCCAGGAGGACCCCGCAAGGAAACAAACGTGTGCTCTCTGCTCCTCCGGGCTGAGAAAAACAAGCAGAATGTTCCAGCGAGGCCAAAGCGTGTTTGGGTTTGCACTGAGTCGGGAGGGAGCTGAAGGGGGTGGCAGGAAAATAACAGGTGGCGCAAAGTCAAAGGCTTGCAGCATTTCCAGGAATCTCAGCTTGTATTTTAGAGGTAAAGTTACACTTTAATCCCGGTGCGTTTCCTCATTCGAAGCGTCTTTGTGAATATTTATTTGATAAACAGGCTGTGAAACTTTTTCCACCAGACCTAATAGGGGAAGAATTCACCTTCCTCTTCGCAGCAGGCAAAGAGAACACCACTCAGTTTAATTTATACCTTAGCTTCAAACTCCTCGTGTGAAATGGATGCAAAGAGCAGCACAAACACATTCCTTTGTTGTTTGAGCCACATTCTCTCCCCACAACAGCTGCCCACTCAAAAGCTGACAGTGGAAAATCAAAGCAAGCAGACCCTCAGACAGGAATGCACAGGGGGCTTTGCTTGGGCTGATTTAAATACAATCAGCACAAAACCTCCTGGTTCAGACAAAGCTTGAGTTAAGGCTGCCGTGGGTGCTGTGGGTCTGCAGCGTAAATGTTCAGTGTGAAGCCAGGCTAAAGGCAGGGAGAAGTCACACGCCTGGCCTTCATGTAGTGTCAGCTTACAGATCTGGCCGGGCTCACCAGAGAAAAAGGAAAGCTGTAATACAGCAAACCTATTAAACCAGCACCTGTTATAGGCATCAAAAATAAAATCGAGCTTCTAAAGAGCGGCTCCGCACCTCGGGCAGGGTTCTATTAATATGCCAGCACATTTTCAAAATTAGCGTACGAGGGAGATCACAGGACTAGAAAGAGAGAGATTTTAAAAGTTCAGGGTTTGGTTAGTATTTCCATCCTGACAAAGTATTGAAGAAACAAAATGCTGGAGCCAGAAAGAGTTATGGGGTTTGCTACTGGAGGACAGGCAAGGTTTGGTGTCGGAGACTGGCTGTGCAAAGAGAGGGAGATCAAAGGCAGCGTAACCAGAGATGGATCACATTCACTGTGACTAACACATGCCTGGAACTACCTGCCCTCCTCCTCCTCAGCTCAGAGGAGATGGAGACCCAGTGCTGATCCTTCTAGAAACACTGAAGAAGATCAAAGACACGGGTTCCTAAGCTTTCACCTTACATGATCTGCTATTTGATTTTAGCCTGCCACTCACTACACAAACACAAAAAGCAATAAATAAAATCATGGTTTGAGAGTAGAGTTCAATGCCTGAGTAATTTTCCTAACAAGGCAACAAAGGTAACTGATAATCTGGAAGATGAATTTGTGTTTATAACTGCAGCAAAATAAAGGTTTCTGCTTTTCCTGGTCACCTTCTTACATTCAATAAACAAAGATTTCCTAAATTTTTATTAATGTATGGAAAGCAGGGAGGGGAAGAATGTCATTGGGACCTGCACATCAGCTTTGACTCAAAGTTCAAACAATTTATCACTGTAGAACCTCTTAAGAGTGAAGAAGAAGATGAAGTAAACAAGCAGGTGACATGCTGGAAGTCCATGTCACACCATCCTCTAGTTCTTCACATCAGACCTTCCCAGAAAAACTGCCTGATGTGCCATAACCCTCACACTTCCAAAGTGCCCTGGAAAGCCCCACTAGCTGTCTGATACTTTTTGTTGTCATATCAGCCTTTCCACAATAATCTGTGAGGCACAAGATTCTGTACTGTCACGAGAATGTGTAGTTTTATCCAACACCAGAACTGTATTTGCTGATGGGAACTGCCCCACTGTCCTTTCAGAGTATGGCTGCATGGGTTGCTGTTTGGACAGGAAGCAAGGATGCATGGAAGCAGCCCCCACTTTTCTCAGATGCTCTGAATCACTCCTTCCCTGAGGAATCCTGGCAGATTCCCAGGCTGTCAGAGATACAGCTCTGTTTGTTCAGGTGCTGGCTGCACACACAAGAGCAGAGCAGAGCAGGCAGCCACTGCATTTTGGGGTCAGCCACACAAAACAAGCCAGCCTAAAAAACCAAAAAACACCACCCCCAAAAAGCCCAAAACCAAGAAAAACAAACCCCAAACCACTGAAAAAAAATCCATTTGTGTAATTTTTTTATGAATAGCCAAACTTTCCCTTAAAGGTTTATATACTCTATTTATGATCATAAGTCAGGATCTTCCCTCTCCTTAGCAATACTTCAGGAAAAGTCTAAGATGCAACAAACAAAATCCATGACAATTTTATACTGCTTTTCACTTAAAATCATATATAGGAATAATGCAGGAACAAGCTGATGGAGCTATTCCAACTATATCTAACTACAACAGAAAATCTGAAGACAGTTTCTTCATCTGCTGTACATCAACTTCAAACCAGATATATTCCAGGGGGCTTTTATTTATCAGGTCATGTTCTCACTCTGTTTTGTGGTTTAGGATGAAGAAGCATGAAGCAAACTACCCCCAGATACACACAGCTGGGACAAGACAGGGGGGTTAAAAAACAACCTGGGTTTGGGGGTTTTTTTGGTGGAGGGGATGGAAAAAAATGCAACCTTTCACAGTGAAGTGACTGTGTCTCTGTTCCAGGTCATGGATGTTTAAAGGCAGAAATCAGTCTGGGAAGATGAGATTTGCTAATTCACCCCTTTGGGCCTGGGAGCAGCAGCCACCTGCAGAGGGCTGTGCTATGAACTCTATTCCCACAAGCAAACTCTTACTCACCCACTGCAGTCAACAGGACTATTCATGTGAGCCCAGTGTGACCCAGGGGCTATGTTTGCACTGTCTATTAAAGGCCACTCTGTGGCCACTCACGGGACCAAGCTCATCTGCCTCTCACGTTGATGGACTGCAACCACTGACCCTGGTGCACTCCCAGTGGCCTCAGAGCATCCTTGTGCCCAGGGTACCCAACCATGGGCAGATGTTATCCTGCTGCCACAGGCACACTCTCACAGCCCTTTCATAAAGGCAGCCACATGGATAAGAGGCAGGGATCAAGTATTTTCCTCAGAATCTTTCCTATCAGCTGGACATAAGCAAAGGCCTGGATCTGATAAACAATCATTAATGGGTTTTGCTGGGTCATGAAGGAAAGCCTTTCTTCTATTGTAACCAAAACCACCACATAGCCAGTGAGATACATACTCTCTTTGAATATTTCTGCACTAGCACTGTTTATGTGATAAACTTTCTGATTTCTTACATGACCTTATACTGTGTGCTAGAGCTACTGAGGTAAGTCATGTCATTTTCCAAAGCACTCTCCCTCACTCTGATCTGCATTTCCTTTCACTGGACTTTGACTTGCCACAGTACGATTTTGGTTATTTTTTGCAACATACAACTTCCTATGCCTTCAGCATTTCATTTCATTAAGAGAACAAAATGTGTGAGACAGGCAGGATTAGAAGTTAGTCATCTTTAAAACAGAGGCTGTCTTATCTCTTCAGCAGATTACACAACCTGCTGTGGCATCAAAGCAAATTAAGATTCCTAAAGACAAGACAGTCTCTGTTATGGGCATAGTCCCCCCATCAGCAACTGGGTGGTTCTAAGAAGACCAGCTCTCTTCAGGTTACACTGGATGTTTCATCAAGATTGTGCTTTGCAGCAGCTTTTAAAATGATGTGTTCACAAAGGGCACAGATCCATCAAACAGGCTGTGCAAAGCATCTCTCATTGTCTGGCACAGCTTCTCTGTAACGAGCCTCCCTGAACTTTTATTAACTCAGTGCCAGAGCACAACCTCATGGCCCTGTGTGCAGCTTGACCCCAAACCATCTCAGTGATTATCTGCAGAGCCCTGGGTGCTTCCCTCCATGAAGGATGCACCTGCAAGGGTTGGGGCCAGGTATCTTCAGCAGGGGCTGCCCAACCTGTGATGCACTTTGGCCAAAGGCACATGGGAGGGACAGGATTGCTAAGCCACTGAACACCATCACTGGTGGTTTGGAAAGGGGCAGTTTGTGAGCACTCACAGCTGCCCAAGCCTTCCACCCCCTCCTCCAGCTCTCTGCCCAAACCACCGCTCCTGTCACTTCTGACATTCCCTGACCCATCTGGAGCAAGCACTGAGAAAGGCTGCAAAGGAGAGGAGAGGCTCTTCTGAGTGCTGAACTCTGCTAAGGAGGAGAATTATCCTATAGGAATAGAAGGAAGAGAGTCATATAAGGGCAGTTTTCATACAAGAATGCAGGAAACCACAGGGCTCTCTGCACCAGCTGTCTGAATGGGGCTGTGGTGCTCAGCAGAGCCTCTTTGAAAGAAGGGTTGCATCAGTATTTGAAAGGGGTCATTCAGTTGCTGGCAGATGACAGTCAGGTCAGTGTTTCCATGCTCTACATCTCATATCTTTGGTCTGCTACTCTCTTGCTCCACCACTGGCTTTTCCTCTTGTGCTTCTCCCTCAAGGGCTTTCTTCTGCTGCTGATACATGTCAGCCAAACTCAATCTTCTATCACAAATTAAATGTGTAAGCAACTCCTTGAAGCCAAGAAAGAGGTCAGCTTCACCCCAGCAGTTTGCTGCTCTGAGGAGTTCCTGCTCTCCACAGCCCCACACTTGCACATTGCCCGTGTCAGGGCTGCTGCCAACACCCCCCACCTTATCACTGGCCCCAAAGATGAGTCAGGTTTGTGATAAGGAAGAACAGACATCTAAAAATCAGATCCAGCCCAAATGTCAACTCAGCTAGCATAGAGCAGGGGCTGGAGCAGAGGCAGCAGCTTCCTTTCATTTCATTGCATGCAAGTTTTGTGCTTCTAATCAACAAGGATGGCATTTCCATTTGAAAGCCAAGAAGGTCCAAAAGCACAGGGCATAGAGATATTTTTTCTTTGAATCCTGATACTGATTTTAGTTTCTCTTCGTGCAATAAGTGATCAAAGTAAATAAGATCCACCACAGTCTAGAGAGTGCATGTGTTTTGTGGGTGGTTTTGTTTTGCTTTTGTCTCTCCACGGGAGCGAGGAGGGGAAAATAACACAAGCAGAGAAGCAATTCAAGTGCAAACCAAACGCAATGGCTCTGCCCATGATGCTGCAGTTTTAATCCAAATTGTAACTGCAAGCAGAATTCTTCTTGATAAGTATGCACTGTGTCCCTAAGCCACAATGTGACAGGGGCTTTTCCCACCTTTGACAGGAACACAATGAAAACAGGTGGATTTAACTACACTGATGATAAGGGAGGTATAGAAAGGACAACACACTTGAATACATCTTCCAGACCATCAAACTCTCCATCTCATGGAAACTGCAGTGGAAGCTGCTAAAAGACCTGCCTCTTGAAAAAGGCAGCATTTGAAGAAACACATTTTTGACTGGCCAGTCAAACTCCTGTTAACACTTGAGAGATGTAGATAGGCTGGCGGTCTGTCTGCTCCAACATGACACACACTTGTGCTCTGTTGAAAGGCCTTATCTGTCTTGTCAGCAAGGTCACAGGAACAGGGATTGCCTCTGGGCAGACCTCACTGAGCTCTGTTCAGCTCACACTGCTCAGCCTGCAAGAAGGAATAGCTCCTGTGTGGAAAAGTGAGCTGCTCTTCACAAGACCAGGCACCCTGTTGCAAATAAAGCTCACCAAGGAGGAAGGGTGGCTTTGGGAAACCCCAGAACAGGGTGTCAAAACATGCAGGGAAGAGGAAATTTGTGTTTTAGAGTAGAACTGCCTCTGTACTAAGCCAGGCTGGTGTAAAACAGGCTGTTTAATCTTCCCTGGTAAAGATCCTGTAAAGTCAAGTGTAACCATTCACCACCACTTAGTAATTCTCCAAGCTCCTTTACTAAAACCATTTACTTCTTCAGTTCCTCCTATTTTGAAAAGCTGACTGCTCTTTCGAGAAAACAACCTTGAGGGCAAAAAGTATATTGGTAATATGACCAAAAGGTGCTTCTTTTCCAGGTCACCTGAGGGATTACAGAAAGTCCAATCCATTGGCCTGATTGCTCATACTAATCACCACCTTATCCAGCAACTGCTTGCACAAGAGTGTGTGATCTACGGTAGATGGACTAGACAGGAAATTATATTTAAGTCTAAAATCCATGAGACATTTACAGATTCTTTCTTTTGTCATCAACTCTTAATTCTACACCTCCCTCCAACTCATTTTTATCTGCTCAGATCTGACCACTAACACAGTTTTCACTTGGACAGCCCTGCACTCCTGTTTCATTTTCTAGCTACCTTTGCTATTTTCCCTGATGTGCAATTGAACATTAAATGGTTTGACAGGCAGAACATGCACTCACCCAACCACTTATTCCCAATCAATATTCATGTGGAATTCCTGTTAACAAGCAGGAGTTATGCACACAAACGTAAGGGAGGGTGGCCTCTCAAGTGATCACTTCATCTGAAGGTGTGACAGATCACTTTCTCATTTATCTTAACCAGCAATCACATTCTCTACGCTGCACACCCCCAGCAGGGCTGCTTTTGCAAGATAATCACTTTTGACACGATCTCCATTGTTCACTTCCGCAATTAATTGGGGAATTTGACATGGGTTAAAAATAAGAGAAAATCCAGCACATAGCTGGCTTTTATTCAGTTAGAAATGAGCTTTCTGTGGACTTTTTTTGCTGATCTCTTCCAACCTGCATATAGAAGGATCACATTCAAGTGAATATTTTCTTCACCCTACACTATTCCTAACGGTGCCAGTGTTTTATGTCACCCAACTTAAACCCCACAATTTTAACCCAACCCCTGTTCTTACTCCTCTCTGGGTTCTATTTCATGCTCTGAGCAAGCACCAGGATACAACAGGATAACTGAGGACTACCTGGTCAATCTCAGCAGGGAAGTGGGAACACATACTGAGAGCTTCCTGATATTGTGCAATTTTGTTAAAAAACTGAATTGGCCAAGCTTTCAGAGAGGAAAATGGACAGAGAATTTTACCCCAAAATAATTCAACTTCCTTTTACTGTAGCCTCAACTTCACATTTACTCACCTCTGAGCAAACTTAATTGCCATTGCCAGCAGTTTTTAGGCAGGAAACTCCAATATGTTAAAAAAACTTCCAACTCAGCAAGTTATTTATATTTGAAACCTGCTTGGTCTGTGAAGACTAACAAAGGAATTGCTTTTGTAGATGTGTGCTTTATTTGCCATTAAATGAGACAGTCAATCTACCACAGATATTAATAGTAGCAAGTTTGGGCTATTCTAAGGCTCAAATATGAAGCTATTTTTCGTACTGACCTTAACAAAATATCATGGTTGCAAATGACCCTAACAACGGATCTAGGCTTGATCTTCATTGACAGAACTTAGAAACCACTTTGTGAATTGTACATAAAATATGCACCTGCCCTTGGAGATGCTTTACACCCAGGAGTTCCATGTGCCCCGAGTAGATCCGCTTCAGCTCCGAGGAAGCAGATCCCCCCAAAGGGGAATTTACTTTGGGGTGTAATGAATCCATGGTTCATGCACAAAAGATCCTCTTCAGTATTCCAGCTCCTAACCTTGTGTTCTGTCCCACAAGACCACTGGTGTCCTCTCTTTTCTCCAGACACACACATACCAGAGCAGATCTGACCTAGCTCAGAGCAATTCTCTACTCACAGAAGCAGCTGCCATGGCTGCACAAAATGCTTATCCTTGTTATTAAATACATAATAGAGCAGCCTCCAGGGGTAACTGGTATTTCATGAGCTGCCACCAACTTTCACTATCTTTATCCTCTGGCCAATTTTTACACTCTGCTGTATGTGCCCTGATTACTTTCTGATGCTCTTTTGTTGAGTCTGATAACTGTGTGCTTTACTGCTGTTGCTTTTCTAAAAGAAATGATTACTCATTTCCCTGGAATAGCCTCAGATCCTTTGCCATTTCCATGTGCTCATGTTATATCTAAAAGCTCAAAGAGGACATGCAAATGATTAGAACAGTTCCAACAGCCCAAAAGAGAAGTCAAAACAGCATCTCTTCTGGTGCTTGGGAGCACATGATTAATGAGAGTTTCCTTTACTGGGAAAGGCTCCTGCAGTCTTTGGCCTCAAAAACTTGCAGACTTTACACACCAGAGCCTTAACATGAACTCTGAGCAAAACAAACTTAAGAGGTGCGTTTCAGAATAGCTTATGCCTGTACATTGCTGCACGCTGAACAGCCTGTCAGCATTCTTTCAATTTTCTCTTTCCATATTAATATATTTCACATTCCAACCCAGACACTCAGTAGTATAGCCTGTAATGTGGACCAAACTCTCAGAAAGCAACTCTCTCCATCTCCAAGGGGAATTGTCTAAGCAAACCCTGGAGAATTGGCCCCTGCAGACATTACACCTCATAGGTGATGCAGGCAGGGGCTGGGGGTGAATCTGCTCCCACTTATGTATTTACACATGCCTACACCACTTTGCCTTAGTTCCCAGAGAAAGTTTTCTTTGGGCCAATAATTAGGAAGAGTGGAAGGCAGCGTGGTTTTCTGAGCTGCCCAAGGCACGTCCTGCACACAAGCAGAGCCTGATGACTTCAACCAGACCCCGCGCACGGCTGCGTCTGAGTCATCTGGATTTTGTGCTTGTGAGCACAAAACCTCTTGCTGTGACCCAGATGGAATTAACAGAGTAGTCTCCTTATTTCTAATTGTTAGATCATCCCTTTTTAACTCCAGCAAAGATGACTTGCAGATTAAACCCCTTGGGGGTCAAGGCAGTTGTTCTGTTTGTACAGCAATTAGCACAGCAGGATCCCAGGCCACAAATGGCCTCCAAGGCTACGTCTGTACTGCCGAGTTAGCTCAAACCTCATTCTTCCTGTAAGCCAAACTTCCCAGCTCTCAACACCGCCTACACAGAGGTTTTTACTCTGGCCTAGCCAGGAGCACAAAGTGAGCTCGCACCTCGTGTAGGGACCAGCTCAGGCTTGAGCTGCGCTCTACGAACAGCACAGATGGCAGCAGCTTTGAGCTCTTTCCTCTAACAGGGGTCACCCTGAGAGGCTGCCATGGACCTCCAAGACCAGTCAACTTTAATCTAGTGCAAAGGTCTGATGATGAGACTCAAAGAAAATCAAAGACAAAAAACAAGGGTCACAATGTGGCTAATTTAACCAGAATTATAATAAAATCCCTGGCACTTAAGAGGAAAAGCTCTACAAGAAACCATGCAAGTCAAATGGAAGAGACTGGCTGAAGTTTTTGACCTGTCTTACCTGACATCCAACTGGAATAGCATACAGTACCCTCCTTTCCACGAGGATCATGCTGCCCCAACCAGCATCTGAGCTCATCAGCTCTTTTTCAAGCAGTCCTAGCATGCTCCCTGCCACTCCCAGTTTCCAATTATCCATGTATTTAGTTTTCAAATTTTACATTATATATTTTGCCTAGGGCACAGTAGATCACCTACCCTTCTCTTATTAGCTCTCTGTTTAATTACAGTTTAATGTGAATTGATCTTTACATTAATGAGTCTGTAAAGAAGATTGATTTTCTGTGAGAGACTTTTCTGCTCAGTTTGGCGGCAGAGTAGTTCTATTGATTTCGCTTTCCCCAGCAAATACACGGCAGTGTCACTGCATCTTCTTGTGAATCAGCTAATCCTATTTCACACTCCTTTACTCTAAAAATCCCTGTTCTGAGTTCCTTGTTATTGGTGCTTATTCAGAGCAAGATGATGGGGCCAAAGCATCTCAGACAGCTCTGCCTGTTGCTAACACACAGCTGGCTGCTGTGGGTCACTGTCTCCTTTGTTCCTAAATGGCTGGAGGCTTAAAAGACTTACAGTGAAAGAAATGAAAGTTATTTTTAAGTGCTTAATCTGTTAACTTCCTTAATTCCCAGCCAGCTAAGGATGTGGCAGAGTGTGGTCTGTTTACCATGCTTGCTCCAGGTCTGGTTAGCACTCTCCACTGAGCCCTACAGCTGCCCAACAGCCTGTGTCAGAGGATGCTGACTGAATCAGGCTTGGAGCCAGGGCAGAGGACAAGGATCCATCTCCAGCATCCTGTCCAAATGCCCCAAAACCCCTCCAGGATGCAGTTACTCACATGCAGAGAAGACAGGCCCCAGAGTAAGGGCTGAGCTGGTGCCTGCTCAGGGGTTTGTGGAAACTGGTAACAACTGACCAGTGCAGGGCTGATTGCAGCTCCTTTAACCTGGCAAGCCTAAGAGCTCTTCCACACAAGTTAGTGAGGAAGTTGGATATAAACAGACTAAGTTCTGCAAATAAATGGTTTCTTCCATCATCCCTTTCCCTACCAGATCAGGTAACAGGGTCTTAGAGAGCCTTCAGAGTTAACACACTGTAGCTGCACTGGGATGGGAAATCCTCGGCCAAGGGCATGTCAGTGAAAACATCCTGCCATCAACTCCCAAATGTCCAAGTCTAGGAACTGTAACTAAATTACAAATGCTGTGGGAATTTCAGGCAAGGTTCTCCTCTCAGCTATTCCGATGTAATTTCGGAATGAATCCAGATTCAGTCTCTCCCCCTCCCAGCTGAATTTCCTGGCTTTTGTTTGCACTAACAGATGTTTGCATTTAATGTCTGTCTTTATTTGGTAACCCCTACATAGATTATTTTTCCCTTCTGTTCTATTAAAAGCCTTATCAAGTCCCTTATGTTTGCTCTTGCTGAAATGAACGACTTTGGCAATATTTTCAGTGTGCAAGGCAAACAAACTGATTCTTCGAGGAATAACTAAACTGGACCAAACTTCATGGCAGTATATTAGGACAAAGCATTTTTGATACATATGTCTGCAGCCTGGGACATCCAAGGGCTTGCAGAAAGCTTTGAGAATTTTCTCTTCAACAGATTCTCACATGCTTACATATATACTTAACTGGCCTGTGGTTCTCACACCATGTGGAGTCAGGCAAGTTTTGGGTGATGGAGACAGATATGGAAAACCCAAAAGCAGGGAATGCAAAGCAAAGCTCATTTAAAAAACGAACAATCAAACAAACACAAAATGACACACAAAAAAATAAACAACAAAAAATAAAACAAACAAAAAACCCCCAACAAACTTTATGGGAAATTTGAGTTCAGCAGTATTCTTTCTCCCAGCTCCAAAAGTCCTATTTAGGAGTTCTCCTGTTTAGGAAGAGTAGGAGATGAAGTAACTCATTCAGAAGGACTGTTCTGAGTGACAAATACACAGCCCTTGCTTTTATAATACATTAACAGTCCTTTGGAAATACTTAACCACATGCAATATACAAAACCTACTTCAGAGGTTTGTGAGGTAAACACACTTCACACATTTCTAAACACTGAAAAAAAAAAAAGGAAATGTATTTATTTTTCTTTAGCATTAAGAATACACTGTAACACTATACACTTAAACATAAACCAGTTTCTCAGTACACAAGTCTTCATTATGAGTCTTCACCCTGGGTTTGGTTTGGCAGCTTCCCCAATTATTACTTCACAGATTGGAAGGCCAGAAGAAACCAATATGACCAGATAATCTGATTCCTTACATCACACAAGGCTAAGTAACTTTATCACCAATTTGCCTATCAAGCCCATTAACCTAGTGTTGAACTAAAGGACCATCTTTTAGGAAGCAAACCAATTGATTAAAGACTCCCAAAGAGGGAGAAAACTTCACTTCCTCAGCAAATCGTTCCAATGTGAGTCAGCAATATCGATTGAAGCAGGTACTTTAAAACATCTTTCAGGTTATTTTTATCACTGATAAAAATTAAAAGGAAATGCAAGGGAAGAAAAGAAGTGGCATTCTCTAATACAAGCTAAACAAAGAGACCCTTCTTGCAGAAGTATGACAGCAGCATTACAAATCCTGCTATCAGAGTTATTTATGTGTAGCAGCTGAGGAGAGCAATTCAGATTTCTGGAAAGTGATCCTAAGCAGGTTTGTTCAGAATACCATCCTTTTATCATTTGGCTTCGTAGCTTCTCCTTCCTTCTGCACCACTCTGAAATTTCAGAGGAGCTGTAAATCTACTGCCTTCCACCAGTCATTATTCCTCCTTTCCAAACTGCTTATTTCATTTCAGGAATAAAAAGCCCAAAGCTCCAGCAATTTGGTTCTTTGCCAGCAGCTAAATTAATAGCAAAAATAACAACAGGGGCTTGTGGAACTCAGAGCATTTATAGACTTCATGAGAAAGAGAAGCCGATCTGGGGGGCCTAAAACTATACCCTGGATGGCAAATTCTATACAAGCTTTCCAGCCATGAATCAGATTTCTGGAGGTCTTTTTCGAACCCTGGTGCACAGCACCAATGTGGCACAGCAGTAAGTCAACAGATCAAGGCTGCCTCAGAGTAAAGTGAGAGCCTTTGGAGCAAGAGAGCACAATCAGCTGGTGGTGTGGTCACAGGCATTTTCCACCACAAGAAGTACCAGATCCATGGAAAATACAGATACCTGCCTACAGGTGTCCTGCAGGGCCATGCAGGCTGGAAGCCACCACCTGAACTGCTCCAGCACTTTGCTGGAGTCCCTGTTAGCTACAAACACTTCCCAGGAACCTGGGAGGTATCATGCATACCTCAGCAAAATTCCTTCTCAGTGCACATTACAAGCAGACACATGCAAAAATAATTTTAGAAATCCACACTCTTTAGGTACTAAATAGTTTAATATTTTATTCCCTTCAGCAGCAGCAGCAGCCCAAGATCCTTGGTGGCCAGTACATAAGGGCTCTCAGGTGTCTAATGCTTCTGTGGTCATCTAAACTACCAAAGTTAGGTAACTTCAAACCTTCTGCAGATCCTGCTTTACAATCACTGCTCCCTCAAAAGAAAGTGTTACAAAGAAGTTGAAAGAGACCATAAAAACAGGTCTAGAATGAGTTCCCAGAAAGATTAAGATATGAATAGTCTCTGGCTTTAGGAGGGAAGAAGAAATGACCAGAACAGGGCCAGGGAAAAAAGGAACAATAAAGGAAAGGTAAAATTTAATAGCACAAGTATGAGCTAATGGTTGAAACCCAAAGGCAGATGAGAAAAAAGTAGTTTTATTCAACCTGTGGAATTTACTGACGTAAGTTACCACTGACCATAAGACACATAACACACAACCTCACACAAATCACACCACTCCAGATGATGTTTCTTAATTAAGGTACCAACAAGCCAAAACCCAAAATGTAGAGTCAGCAGGAAGGAGTGTGACACTCATGAAACTCTGAGAGGCAGCTAAAGCCACCCCACAGAGAGCCCAGAGCCGAAGGAGGGACAGAGACTTACAGGTGGAGGGAGCGGACACTGGAAGCGGCGGATCCCAGGGAAGGAATGGCAGTCAGCTCGTTGTTGTCCAGTCGCCTGCAACAAACAGAAAATGAGGGTTACAGCCAAGCAGCCCATGCCCAGGCACACAGGAGCAGGGGAGGGCTGACACTGGGCTCCATCTCAAGGGCTTTGTCTGGACCTCTGATGTCCACACAAGAGCCACTATCACTGGTTCCACCGTACTGTCTTTACAAGAACAAGGCCTTTTTTCCCCCCTGCCACCCACTCCCTAAAGTGCCAGGCAGGAAAGCGTTGTGGCACAGCCCTCCACTAGCCTGTGTTTCACAGAGTAAAGCCTGAGACAGGAGATTTTTGCACATTAATGCCAAGTGTAAGGAATTTAACCCCCTTCCCCAAGCTGCAGCCCCTGCTCACCCCACCTCCACACCAGCTCAGGGCCTGGAGGCACAACTCAGTGGCACCCTCTCCATACCAGGACCAGCTCTGGAAATCCCAGAGGAGTTTCCCCACAAAGGCAGCAGCAGGCAGTGCTGGGCACAGCAATGTCACCAGACACAGGGGCCCTGCTCCAGGCAGCTGGGGTGCACAGAGAGCCCATGGGTTAATCGAACCGCAGGCCCCCTGCTCCTGCAACCACCAGCACAGAGACATCCCCTGCAAGGGCCTAATGCCTGAAGTCTTTTTCTGACTGAAAACAGATCCTTGCCATGTGACTGGCTCTTCCTTGCTTTAAAGGGCCCTTGTTTGTACGGTGAATTAGTCAATTAATTACTGTAACAGTCGCTCGTCTGGCTGCTTGAAAAATTACTGAATTTCTCAGCTCTCCTGCCCATTCCCCTCTCATGCTGCAGTGATCACAGCCAAGCCCTGGCCAGGCTCCCCAGGACCCCCAAACCACCTCTGATCCCATTGCTCCTGCTCCAGGCAGAGCCTTGCTGGGTCACTTTGGGCCTTCCCTTCTGCAGGGAATCGTGAGCAGATCAGCATTTGGGTGCAAAGCACAGCATCCCAGAGCTGCACAGCTGAGGGGGCTGAGCCACAGGCACGAGTAGGGGCAATCCTAAATTATGTTGGGGGTTTATTCCCCCCCTCTTCTTTCCTTTAACACTGTTTTTGGCAGGTGGGAGAGGGCAGTGGCACATTCATCCCAGAACTTCCCTTCTGGCTCCTCTGAGAGGAGGCAAGATATTTGATTTCACGAGGAGTTCCAAGCACTGCTGGGATAAAAGCTTTCCTCTGCCTCTGACATTAAACCCATGCCTTAAAATGTAAGGGAAAAAAGCCAGATGCATTGCAATTCAGCAAGCAGCTCCACTCTGCAACTAAAAGCTCACTGTTTCTCATATTACAATATGGTCTAGAGCTTCCAAAGGCACAGAGAAAGCTGGAAAGAGCATTAAAATGCTTATTTGAGCATGTTGTCATTAACATCTAACTGAGCATCTTCTGGATAAGAAGCCTGGGTCAGCTCTGGTTAAGCAGCTCTGACACCAACCAGCATCTAACAACTGGTCAAACCCTCCTCTGACATAAGTGTGATGTTCATGTATCAGCCTCCTGTCATGTCAGGAATCAGTCAGAAGTGGTTCTCCCACCTCATTTTCTCTCTTGGCTCACAGGCACCATTTGCTGACACAGAGGAGACAGCCAAGCTCTGTATTTGCCTGGGATTTTCCCTATGTAAAGGAATTGAAAAAGGAAAAAAAATAAAAATAAAAAGGGGAAAAAGCCCCTCAAAACAGAACAGCTGGGCTCAACAACTTTAAACTTTCAGTCTCCTTCCCCAGCCCTCACCTTTGACGACACAAACCCTCTGGATGCTGAGGCAGAGGAGGAGGGGGGGCCACCCATATAAAATATTTACAGTCCAGTTGCCAGGCTAGTGTCAAGCTGAAATGGAGCCTGCTCAAAAATAGCACAGCTCTCCAGAGCTTTCAGTGAAAGGCACTTTAGAAAATAAAAGGTGAGTTGTTTGGAGAGGAATTTTAGCGTGGTTACCACTTTGTTTGCTACCAATGAGCTTGGAAAGCCTGAGAGCCACAAAACCATCAGTTTGGTGGATTCCATGAGCCATATGACCTGAAGAAACCCACAGCAGCACCCTCCATCCATCCTTCCAACCAAGGAAGGAGAATGGATGGACACCATGGGATTGTCATCAGATGAACGCACCAAAGGGGATGAGGGAAAGATCAAGTGTCCTGAGGGAAAGTAATGTTCCAGGTCCAGCCCCAACCCTGCCTTCCCTTCCACCACTTATCACGGGGCTTTGCATCACTTTGAGCCACTAAATTTCATCTTACACAGACTTACAACTTTTCTTAAAAACTTCTCATAAAGGCCACCAAAACAAACCACACAAACAACTGCCTAAACTCAGGGTAAGGAAAGAGTGTAGGGTAAATTCTGCTATGACTTTATCACAATCTCAGTAAAGCAAAGCAGAGTATCAAAGATAAGGTACGAAGTTTAAATCTTTTGGTCTGCAGATATTTTCTTATAAATCAAGGGAAAACAAAATGTTTGAAAAATACACCACACTAATTATTCACATGGAGAGACACACACACAAAGTTTTAAGCCTTGTGTAATGTTCAGGAACCACAGACACCACGTTTGAAGCATCATGGGAGGTTTCAGGTCTTATCAATGCATCTATTATTTGGGGCAATCTCTTTCCCTGAGGGTGCCTTGGTTTGCCCAGCACAGCATGCACAGAGAAACACTGACTTGCTCTTGAGACATGCCACAGCATGATGCTTATTTCATGAATGTTTGTGAAGTGCTTTAAAAAAGCCCTCAGAAAGAAGATGTTCTGGCAATATAGATGTGGTTGTCCTTGTGAAATGAAGTTTATTTCAGTGGTCTGTGGTTTAGCTGTTACTCAAAAGCAACCAAGATTAGTAGATAGGGCTTTTAATAGAGCTTCTCCCTCACACTTCCCAGAGCCTGCCTTCCAGGCTCTGCTCCAGACCTCTGCCTCCCCTCCAGTCTCCCATTTCTGACTGCTCCCTTTCCCTCCTACTCACTCTTCTGCTCTCTCCCTATTCCCTAACCCTGTCTTTCTGACACAGCAAGCAACTCTTATCTGCCCATTGCTTTGTGGGCTGCATTACTTATCTCCCCAGAAACTCTGACACCTTTTTACAACATTTAATTGTTGGTGCAGAGCTTGTCCTGCTCTACACACGTGCAGCACTTTGCTCAAGGGAATTCCCTACCTGGGGAATCAGAAGCCACACACATTTCCCACCCCATGCTCCCTGATGACACACACCTTCAGGCACTTCCATGAATAAAAGCTAAGCCACAGTCATGTTAGGATAATTTTAAAGTCTCTCGGGATCAAGGCTGCAATTCTCTTCTTTAAGCACAGAGCAATTTAAGGCTTTCCACAATTAAAAGGGAAGCTGAGAAAACAGATCCTACAGACAGTGTTCTTCTGACCCACATCACTTTCTCCCTAAACATCGTGAAGAGCTGATTTCAGATCACTGCAGTCACTTCTGATATACATTCCTCACTTAATCATGATTCCCAGCAAGTCCCTGCTATTCATGTAAACAGAGGAGCCAGGGGCAATGAGGCCAGGAGAGAGATGCTACGTTAATCCCCACAGTCCAATCCAGCAGGCATCAGTCAGAGAGAATTCCACTTTTTGCCTATTTAAGAACCACAGGATCTGGCCCCTCCATGTGTCCCAGAGCCAACACTTAATGAAAACAGAGGACAAGAGAAAATGCTTGATAGAGCACAGTATTGTTTCTGAAAGGAAATGTTTCTTCATTTTCCCATGAGGCATCAGTAGCTCTTCAAACAGAGCCCAAACCTCAAGTATGCCAGCGATTCAGCAGGCAAACACGAGCTCATTACCTCAGCCCACCGCCTGCAATTTCAGTCACTTTCGGTTTTTAAAGCCCAGAATCAGAGCTCCAGGAACTCCTGTGAAGGGCTGACAATGCAGCCCCTCTCTGAGTGAAACTGCTGAACCTTCACAGGTTCCTCATCTTCCTTCAGAGATCAGGAGCTTGGAAAACCTGCAGTTCCCTCAAATAAGTTTCTTTTACCAACAAGGAGAGTCTGGCACAGCCACTCAAACCTTCACCAGCTCTTTTTCTGCCCACCAGAGCAGAAGACAGCTCTGCTGGTTTAGCCTCTTCTAGCAAGACTTCCAGCAGAATTTGTTCTGGTTCCAAAAGGAGCACAAATGTCTGAGAGAGGAGGAGACACAGTTAAGTGCTTTGTTATCCACTACACTACACCTTTGTTTCCTGGGAGATTTGGGCTAGGTTGGCATCAGGTATCACAATCCAGGCTGTTCTGCCTTGCTTCAGGGTTATGCTTTCAGCAAGGAGCTTTGTGTGTATGTTCAGGTGTGCTGAACTGCTCCCTCCAAGCATTGCACAACACAGGGAGGCAAACTCCAATGATTTCCAATAACAGTTCTGCTGTTTTAATTGGATGTTGTGTTCTGCTAATTGATTAGCTTTTAAAAAACAGCCCAGGTACAATATGGAGGAGAAAAAACCTCCACACCAAGTAAGACCTGCTCATTCAACTTAGCTAAAGGAAGGTACTGTCTTAGGAAACGAGATACAATTTCCTCACAGCCCTGGCAAAATACAATTAAAACCTCTGAAGGAATACTTACACTTCCTGCAGGTTCGACATCTCTGCAAAGGCAGAAGGATCAATCTCTGCCAACTTGTTGTAGCTCAGGTTTCTGTTAAAATAAAAGAGAGTGGGATCAGCAAACTGCAGTCATCCTGCTCAGCAAAACAATCATCCTAATTATTCTGGATTGCACTAGGAGGGTTTGAGTTTTGGGTTTTTTAAAAGAACTTAAACAGGAGAGCAGCACTTTTCTGTTGAATGCATGAGTGTGTTTATTTCATGACAAAAACGTTATCTAGCTCTCCCCAAGGTTCTTGCTCTTTTGCATTAGATTAGTGTGGTTTTAATTTGTCTTCATATTACACAATTACATTTATTATTCTACTATTGGTTATTCACAACCACAAAACTAATCACAGATGAATAGGATATTTCCTGACAAATTAAAGTCTGAACTGAAACAATCAACAAACCTTCCACTAAATATTTTATAGCTATATTCACATGGAGTATTTTTTACACCACTCTGTGTTACATACAAAATACATATTTATAGGTATGTACACTTACTATGTGCAAACAAAATATATTCTACATTTTCTAACAAGATGATATAACTAGTCTATCACTAAATGTTTTTTTTTAATCAGTGAATACAGTTTTCAAGCCACACAGTAGTACACACTTTGGTCTTCAACAAACCCACCAGACACTTTCCAACTATCCAACAGCCCAAATCTAAATCTAAATCGTATTCTAGCACTGATGGATGACAAATGGGTTGTGCTCTATTATGTGAAAGCAGCCTGGTGGGAAAGCAGATTTGCCTCACAGCACATCCAGAAATACATCCAGAGTTCAACATTCTTCAGGAAGGAACACACTGCAAGGATTGCTAGGGACAGCACAGTGGCAAAATAATGCAAGTTAAGTGCCAACCCCAGGAAACACAAGAGTTTTGCCATGCTCTGCTGTAGCATCAGGCAGTGCAACAGCAGTCTTCCCTCCAAGATGTGCACTCTCAGCACACCACACAGGACAGGTCAAACCTGCAGCTAGGGACTAACCAGATCAATTAAGACCAAGTGACTAATGATGCAGAAAGTAACAAGTGCTTTAATTACCATTCTGTATGCAGCGCTGGCATGTTTCTGTGAGTGTGTAATCTAAAGAGGGAGGAGGCAAATTGATGGGTGGTAGTAGAAAAGCAACCACAGTAAATTGTAAGGAAATTGTGAGGGGGACTTCTTTAATTTTACTTTGCTCCACGCCCTGCTCTCAGATATTACCCTGGGTAAAATTCAACCCTCCTGCCTCCTCTGCAGGGAGGTTACACCCTCTTTCTGCACCTCTGAACACAACCCAAAAGATTCATGGCCTGATTTCAGATAAGCCCTCAAACACTGAGCTGCTTATTCAAACCACCAAGCCAGTCTGACTAGAAAACTGGCCAATCTTCCATGGTTTGGGCTTTTCTTTGCCTTAAAACTGTGCCCACAGAAAGTAAGCAGGTCTGGAACCCAAACAGGTGAACAGGACCTAAGTCACCGAGGCACCTACTGAACTTTTACCAATGCTCCATGACCCAAGGGCTGAGGCACACACAAAGAAAAGGCAGCTGCCAGAAGAGCATTGATGGAAAATACCTCTTGAAGTGCTCACACTAAAACACTGCACTCTGTGGCAATGCAGAGAAAAATCCAGGCTCACAGCAGCCTTACAAACACCAAGACTTGAAAGACTACAAAGCTTACCAACTTTTCGTGATTAGCAGGAAGCGATAAACACCTCTTTCAAGCTAAAAACCAGATATTGATCACCTGCCCTCTTGTAATGCATTTATGGGAAGTCCTCAAAGCGTTCTCCTGAATGAATCATTTGATGGCACTCACATCACACCATTCCCCACCATTTCAGCTCGGAAGGCAGCTCCTTGCATTGTGCCTTAAATGTTCAATTTTTTGCCAATTTGTGCTGTGGAAGAATGCTCTACAAATCAACAGGCTGGCTCTTAACAGAGCTTAGAACTGAAGCTATACAGGAGTGTAAAACCTAACCAAGCATCTCAGTTTAAAATATGCTGTCCTGTAAGCCCCTACTGTCTTTTAAAACACTCAAGAGACCTTTAAATCAATACCAGCCTACAGCAGATATCCATTTCACTATGAACTCAAAGGCATTTATCTAAATAAAAGTCAAACTGCAGTTTAAACTCGGAGTGTGTTTGAAAGCCAAGTCCATATTCATAGCACAATTACGAATTAAAGCGCAATTTGCCCACAGATTACATTACTACTTTTTTTTTCTTTAAACCACACAGTAAGATCAGGTTGGAGCTTGTCCCTGCTTGATCTACAGGCAAAAAGAGAAAATACAACAGGTAACATCCTACAGGCTCAGCACAATAAAGCCAACACAGAAACACCAGTGACAAACTAGAAGGGGGAAATACAGCCAGACATGATGGTGTATGAATCCATCTGTTTCCATGCATTTCTATGCCTTTTACTGCAGCCAAACTTTACATTTTTTAAGGTAATGTATTTCTCCTCAATGCATTCCTCTGCAAGAGGCTAAGAGGTTATTTTATGAAGCAAGAAACAACACACGCACCAAAACTGATCATCCCTACACTTGCCAGAGGGACCAGATCCCTGGCTTAGCCTGTACTCAGGCACTGAGTGACACTGATGTGAACCTCCAAAGTTCACAAGTGAAAAAACAAAGATCTCCATAAATTAAAGGATTTCATGGCCACAGTTTAACGCCACCCAAAGTGACTTTCTGATTATTGCTGCTGCCATTCAGGACATTTGAACATCAAAGTCACTGCACAAGTAGCTGGCTCTTCAGATAGCACAGATAGATTTTGCTGCTCTAGCAACAGAAAGACTTTCCAATAGTTGCTGCAGAAATGCAGGTGAACTCCATCCTCTTGCACACGAAAGTCTTCGGTTCTCCCCACACTACCCATTCCAACCAACAAGTATCCTCATTAAATGCACAATACACTGCTCAAAAACCAGTGGGGAAATGAGAGCTAGAAATACACTCAGTAGAAAATAAACAGGAGACTTGAAGTTACATAGATATGCCAAAATAAAGTTTACTGAGTTTCCGGCACTAGCTGTATTTTAACTTATATTAAAATACCCAAGAATTTCTAGCCTGAAGCACTAGCAATCAACGGATGTGTTTCCCAGAACTCTGATCCCCTCACTAGGCAGTATTTGGCATGCCAGTCACAGGGTTTAAGTGAGAGAAAGAATTAACGTGCTCCAATAGATAGATCATTGGGACTGGGAGTCAGCAAACCTCTGTCTATTCCTGGCTCTCTTAATCTCCTGCTGTGTGACCGGGTCATGTCACATCACCTCTCCAGAGCTTTTGTTTCCACAGCCACCCTTTGTCTGTCTTGTCTATTTAGACTGTAAATAAAATTGAGGTAGGTATTGTCTTGGTTTGCCTGATGCTGATGAAATGAGGCCTCAATCTTGGTTGGGCTCCAGTAATGCAAATAAAGAAGGGAACTCAAAAGTTGAGGTCATGGGTGCACCCGATGCTCTCCACCCCTAAGTGTGGGTCCCAAGTGTCCAGCAGTGAACGAAGCACTGCAGGGCTTTAATGTCCCCACCAGCTCAGCTTCTCTGAGCTGAGCAGAGCAGCAGGGCAGGCTGAGTAGAGATGCCAAGCCTGGGGGCAGAGCTGTCCCATCATGAAAAGCTGTCACATTTCCTGCTCCTCTGTAGCACAGAACACATTCCCCCTCTGGGATGATGGCACAGTCACCCAGTGGAGCACTGAACAAATGCTTCTGCCATCAGTTTTCCAAACTGTCTTCCTCAAATAAACAAGCCATCAACTCCCAACACCAAAACCTGTCCTTTCCCAAATCAGCGTTTTCCCAACCCTCTGAGGTACCTCTCACCCTGGGCATCTCTTCAAAGGCATTTATAAAGCATCACCTATGGTGTTTTATGCCATTTCGAAGAGCCCAAGTCTTTGGTGAGTGTTCTGTCCATTTCCTGGCACCTACACATGAGGTTAGCTGAGCCCAAAGGTGGGACTGCCCACAAACTGCCCAGTGCCCTGGGCTTGCATCTCTGCATGGGTACGTGTTTCTGTTGAATTACTCGTGGAAAGATATTTTGGTCCCTCCAAGGCAACTGTGGAAAGAAAACAGAAGTCAACTAATAAAAATCCAGGACAAGAGCCTGGGCTGTAAGTTCAGGGAAGCAGCCTATGGTTAGAAGTTTTACAGCTGACAGAGGAAAAAGAGCAGAATGACCAACCTGAGTGGCCCCTAACATTCAGATTGTTTTTTACATATCAACTTCTGTTGAACAGGAAAAGTTGGTAGATATTTTTAAACTTTATTCTGATTTACTGGCATGAGAAGTGCCCTGCATATTTTTTATCCATTGCAGGCTTCAAGTCTTCCTTGTATTGGCTAATCCAACAATGCAGGGGTTTCCCCTCTTGTCACTAAGATGGCCATGATCAGGAACTGAGAGCCTGTTAAATCAATATGGGAAGGGCCCTGTTCTGTCTTTTCAACCATTCCAGTCTCTAAATAAAAAAAGCAGTGTTTGCCTTCAGTTGGCATTGTGAAAGTGGCACTGTGGATCACTGAACACTGCAGAGACTGAACTGGAAGTCTTGTTAAAGAACTGGCTATGTTCAAACTACCTCCCAAAAGAAATAATGCTGCCACAGAAAGAGTCCTGCCTGCCAGTGAGGAGGGATCAGCCAGCTCCTTGACCTGTGAGAAGCCAACCCTGCCTTCTTGGGCAAGGTGCAGGCTAGACCAGGAGTTTATGTACAAGTTTTGGCTCTGCTTTGGAACCTTGAGCAGTGCAGAGAAAAGCCACCTCTCTGTTGAAAAGAGAGGTGCCTGTCTGGCTCACCAGACAAAGGAACAGAGACATATATGGCTCCTGGTCTCTGCTCACCACGATGATGCCTGAATTCTGTTCTGCAAGGTGAAAGTTTCCGACCCTTACATCAAAACCATTTATCTGTCAGTGCAGAAGATTATGTCAAAAGTGTTTCTGCACCTTTTGATGACAGGAGAAAAGGAGGATGGCTTGAAATTCTGTCACTGCCAACTGTGGCTTTCATTAAACACTTTGTCAACCGTTGTCATAACACAACTTTTCATTGCTCCTGCACAAAAGGGAGCCGAGGGCCCAGAACAATTGAGCCCTGCAGTGGAAATTCCTCTGGCTCATCTGTCGAAAGATAGCTGCCTAGTCTGCAGCTTACTGAATAGGCACCATCCTCTTCCCACATGTTTGTAGATGGCTTTACAGCGCTGGAATGGAGGCCCCATGCACACTTGAGTGGGTATGAAAAGCATGGCTGCAGCTGAATTAGCTTGGGGATGGGGGCCAGGGGAGAAAAAGAGGGAGCACACTGCCCATGCTAAAAGTGTACAGCTGTGCAGGAAGAAAACACATTCAAATGTCTGTTTTAAACAAGCTTGTGAGGTGCCAAGAGAGATGGCAGGGCCCTTGTAAGCAGTGACAGGTGAGCATTAATGCTGAAGCACAAAGCCATCAAAGAGATTGCATGGATTCAGGTGGTTGTATGGATTGTCAGGGCAGAAAAAGTAGTTTTGGCCCATTTTTTTATTCCTGTGCACAGGACAAGTCCAAAGTCTACTCCCATGAGGCAAGAACAGCCAAACAGCTACTGCAGCCTCTTGTCATCCAGTCCCTTGCTCTGGACATGCTCGAGCACCTCAGTGTGTCCTGTAGTGAGGGGCCCAGAACCAAAGCCAGGATGCATGGCCTCACCAGCTGAAGATGATCATGGCCCAGTCCTGCTGGCTACTCTACTGCTGGTACAAGCCAGGGTGCCACTGGCCTTCTTGGTCACCTGGGCACTCACTAGCTCATGCTCAGAGAGCTTCCAACCAGCACCTCCTGCTCCTTTTTCACCAGGCAGCTTTCCAGCCACTGTGCCCCGAGCTGAGCCCCTTGTGATCTCTGGTTTGTGCTGCCTCCAAGTGCAAAGCATCCAGCTTACAAGACACTGAAATGGAGCACAGAAATGGCCCACATCAAGCATGGGAATGAGTTACCTCCTAGGAGGAATAAGAGCACCAAAATACAGGTCACCAGAGAGGTGGATGTCCCAGCTTGCTGCTCTAAGTGCTTTGGAGAGAAGGGGACTCTGCAGGACATGGAGAGGTTACACAGCACCCACATGGGTGACGCTCTGCCCCACCACTGAGAGGTTCTGTAAGTGGCTCAGATGATGTGCTCACTCAGGCTTTACTTATGCCCTTGTTCAAATTAGCAGCAGCAGCATCACATTGGCTTGGGTTAACAGCCTGCTCACATAAGGAGCTTTATGTGCAGGAGGGAGTCAACTTAAGGGCAGCCCTCAAGCCATAATATGAGCTAATTTGACAGTGAAGACAAACTTTGAGAGGTCATCCAGACACCAAGAAAACTGCACCATGAATCACTCTCAGTCATGACCAACGATACAGTCTAAAGGAAATTCCTGCAGCATGATCCCCAAAGAATCAATACCACACCGATTCCAGTGGACGTGTGCAGCCATTAATGCAAAGAATACTAATTAAAACCACATCACTGAGAAGTGTTGTGCCAGACTACAGTTTAATGCAGCATGTGGTTGGGATGGTTTGAGAAACTTGGGAATGATCTTACCTTCAAGTGACTTTCAGGAACTCAGCCCTGGCCCTTCCTCCTGCTCTGCCACTCAGCACTGACAACTTTGGGTGCACACACATCTGGCACAGAGATGCCTGGTGAGCACCCACCACAGCTGGTCAGCTCACACAGGGATGTAAATGTGAAAATCTCTATCACTGTGGGCTGCCAGACCCCAGCAGGCAGCACAGGATGAGCAGCCACACTCTCAGGGCTGAGGAGAGGCAGGAGTCCTGTGCAGGAGCACTGGGTAACGCTGCACTGCTGCTGGGGCTTCCACATCTCCTACACCGAGAATTTTTACAGGCTTATTGTCTCTTTCAGCAGGGCAGTGTCAGGTTATTTTAGGCCCTGTTTGGCTTACACAAATGTGTTTTGACAAAACCTAGGATCCCATTTCCTCCTATTTTAATAACCTTAGCAAAACTCAGTAGAGTTCTTGTCTGCTTTTTTCTTTTATTTTTCTTGGAAGATCATTTCCACCAAACACCCCTATTTTATTTCTTAAGACAGAAGGCTTAGATGCAACTTAATCTACATAATCACACACATATGCAAATACTCCATAATACATGTACAAAGGACCTGGGTGACTCAGGTACTCATGGACCTCATGCTATGACTCTGCACCATCAGAAGAGACATGAGGATACTCATTTCACCAAAGTTTCATCCTGGCCCACTCAAGTTTTCTCAGTATTTCAATTGTGCCACATTCCAAAAAAAGTGAGGTTTCAAGAAGTGAAGTAATTTGAAAGTCATCCAGTGAATCTCAGTGGCAGGGGTGAGCCCCTGTTCCTGCAGTGAGACCCCCCAGACCCAGCAGTGCTCGTGGCTGGGGCATGAACAGCCCCTCTGTTTCCTGGGGACATGCACAGCCCTTCCCAGCAGCTACTCAGGGACTCAAACCAACAGAGGACAGCAGGGCAAAGGGAGCACGAATGACAAGGTATTCAACAAGGCTTTTTCTGCTCTTCTGAGAAGAGCATTAGCCACAGGCACACAGCCTCTGAGGCTGCAAACCCTCTTGTGGGGGCCACACTTTCCTCTGCTCCCAGCAAGAGAGCCCAGTGAAAGGCAGCATTGTATGCAGGGAACAGGGGATGCTGCAGGGGTTAGGGCAGGCAGGATTTAATTGCAGCAATCTTTCTCTATATTTGCCTCTTCTATTAAGCTTCACTGCCTGAAGGAGAATGATCCTCTCCAAAACACACTCAGGCATCAGCTCCAAGGATTGCATCAAAGCAAAAGCACATTTCAAAGGGGGCATGAGCATCTAAATAAGAATAACTGTATTTAATTTCATGTAAAGCAATCCTGTTTTGCCACCTGTGACAGGTAAGCAGTTGGAAGGAAAAGCAGGATGTGGAAGGTTTTTTAACCCACAAATAAAACTCCACCCATCATCTGCCCTGACACCCATAGGGTTTGTTCTGGGTTTATTGCTTTAATTAAAGTGCTAACTACTGCCATGAGAAAGACATATCACTAAAACAAAAACCCTGCAAGTTGGTTGCTCGACTGTATATGAACAAACTTACCTTTTTCTAATTTGATAGAAAATTTCTCTTTCTTGGTGATTCTGCATCCACAAAGCAAATCACATTGTGTCTTAAACCACTGAAGCAAGGGCTGAATAGCCCAGTTCATAAACAAAATACTCACCAAAGAAATTGCTCCTGCTTCCATCACCACTGTGTTTCTTTGCTAAATCAATAAAGGCCATGACTTCTTCACTAACATTTTCAATTAAGGTTCCCCACTGTGTATTCAACATATTAAACCAATTTATTGAGGATTAAAAACTATATAATTTACTATACATATCTGCTCAGCCTCCATTAACAATAACAGACTACATTGATAAATCAGCATTAAAAGTGCTATTTACAGTTTCAAAAATGGCTCCTTCTGCAAAGCAAATATTTTCATCTGAAAGTTGTGCAACTCTTCACAAGTACACACAACAGATAAACCATGTTAAACCTTTGGCTTTTTCAGATGTTTGGGAAGACCCACAGCAGCATGTTTGACTGCTGGCAATCAAACCCTCCCACCATGTGACTTTGCAAAATCCAGCTGTGGGTTAGAAATTGAGTGCAGAGAGGAGAGAGAGAGAATTCAGAAATTCCTCAAACACTCTTCAAAATTTCCATGATTTTAGAAAACTTCCAGGGTCAATCATTCATTAATAGTGAATAATCCATATTTCAATCTAAGTTTTCTCAGAGAACACAGAATTGTAATGGGCTCTTTTTAGGGACTCAAATGGTTTCAATCCCATCTGCAAGTGTTCCTAGTAATCTCAGATACCTTAACCAGCCAAAATGATATTTTTCCACTGCTCCAACACCACTTTTTATCAGAAATACTAATTTAGCAAATGCACAGCCTGGCACAACACTCTGGGTGCTGCTCTGCAGCAGCACCACATCTGCATTACTGCACAGGAGGATGGGGGATCCCCAGGCCCTGAGGAAGCAGGAACTACCCCTTTGCAGAGCCCACCATGAGCAAGACCTGCCCAGTCACTCATCAGTGGTGGGGACAGGGCACCCAACCCTCTCACACTGTGTTTGCTCACTGCTTCGCTCTCTCGTGGCTCTCATCAATGGTTAATCAGGAAGGACTGATCTCTCCCCCCAAAAAATGCCTAGAGGTGGCACAAAGGAGTATTTGTGCACTGGTTAAAACCAGTCAGACAAAGGGCTCACTCCAGCTTCTCCTGCACTTGATGCTGCTTTTCACCCACATGAAGGGGCTGCATCACCTCCTGCTCTCAATAGAGTGACAGTACCCAAGTGTTTTTAGAGGCTTTTCCCAGAAAGAACCACTGCTGTCCTGTCCTGCACCTAGCTGGCCACAACACTCAGCTGTTCCACTCTGGCTGCTCCTCCCCAGCCACTCAGTGCATCTGCTGAGCTGCCATCCAGGACAGCTCTCAGCACAGACTGAGGTGAAGCTCTGCCTCCTGAGATGTGCTGCAAAGTTTAACACGCCCAGGGACCAGAGCCAGCCCACCCAGCTGGACCAGCCAGGACAGAGGCCACCCCTCCCAGCCCTGCTCCTCTCTTCCCCCTGGCAGCAGGGACTGCCACCTCACAGAACACCCAGGCAACTCTGCAGCTTTGCACAGTGGAAATAATCTGATATAACAATATAATAATAATAATCTGATCCCAGCAGCACCAAGTGGAATTATAACACTGAATTCCTTGCTATATCCACCTTAAACTCACTCAGCTTGAAATCTACCAGAACAAGAACATTCCTGTCACTTTCCAATGCCATGGGCTGAAACTGAGAGGTTGGTCAAATCCAAACATCCTGTGTGTGGAAAGGAATGATGTATATAACCTCAAACCATCTCAAGGACTAGGTACCCATGGGCTGTCTATGGCTGGCAGCGCTGCGTGGTGCAGGGCCAGCTCTAATCCCCCAGAGGTGCGAGGAACACATGGCAGACAGCTCTCCCTTTCCAGTTTAAAAATAGCTCTTCTCTGTAATAAAGAGCAGCATTTTAAGGGCAAAACCTGAAGATTTTAAGCTTAAGAACCCCTAAGCTGGCCATCCTGGCTGGAGGTGTGTGGTTCACACAAGCATCCACCCCCCCTTCCTTTCGAGTAATCAATGTCCAATCATAATGCACTTCCACTCCAAGCACTTTGGTACTGCCAACAAAGCACCAAGCAATTTAATGGATTTCTAACCCCAAATTGGAAGCTGTACTACATCCAACTGCTTCAATTTGTTCAGCCTTAGAGGAAGCCCCGGGAACAAAATGCTAGAAATAAAACCACATGCACTGATAACATTACAGAAATAGATACACCAAGAAGCAAATGTTCTGTCCCTTTTATCTGACCTCCAACTTGGTTTAATTGACCTTCAAGATGGAAAGACTGCGTTTAAAACAAGCCATTTCTACCTAGATCAAGAGTAATAAAAGTGAGAGTGTCTGTGAGTGTGCTCTATAAAAGGTTCTTTCCTACCTCGATGTTAACATCAGGGTAAGCTGTCAGAACAAGCATTCAAACTCTTTTGGCATAACTGCTCTATTGGTTTTTGCCTCTGGGACAGCAGCAATGTCAAAGCAGATGGAGCTGAAGCTGGACTCTCTGCCCAAGGAATGCCACAAAGTCATTTAGGGAACAATTAAACCTATTGCTGCTTTACTGCCAGCCTTAACAATCCTTACACACATGAATCTCACATGTGTACATTCATGATTAGCTTGCACATGTACCTTCACTGAGCATTCACAGCCACAAAGGCAGCTCTAAACACAAGTACCCATGCATGTATGCATGAGGCAGTACAACCCCAGTGATGTACACAGCTAGGAAGCTTTTATCAGGGGAGTTTGGGACAGCTGTACAACTTAAACTAAATTGTGAAGAGCGCTAGTAAAAATCTTTATTGCGCTCTGTCCCGGCATATAATGTCACATCTTTTACAGAAGCACTATTTTAAAAATCTTTGAGAGCTTTACAGTTTTTATTGGTGATGTTTTTCAGCTTCTTCCACTTACAAAGCCAGATTTCTGTATTGGTGCAACCCAGACTGCAGAAAGTGTCAGAGGGAGAAAAAGTTACAGGCAATTAAATTTTCAAATGAGCTTGCTGTTCCCCAAGTCTGCTATCTCAGAACTTTGCAGGGTTAAGAATCAGTCCTTATTTCCAGTGGCTGCAGTTTTTTGCTCTTTGGGTCACTTAAACTCTCAGGAGTCCTGGGCAAACAGGGCTCCAGGCAGAGCCAAGGGGAAGCTGTTCATGAGCCCACATTTGCTCCTGCTCCCCACCTCTGTGCTGGGGGCACTGGAGCTGAGTTTGAACCCTGCATTAGCATCAGTCAGGCACCAAAGCTGAGCACACAATGCTTTCAGATCAGAAAGGTATTTTTTCATCTACTTCAAAGGGCTCTGATGTACTTTGCTGGTTGGATGCTTTGATTTATTATTCAATGAATTCCCCTGGATTTGCACAGTTTCTCAGCTAAAAGCATCACGGCTAATTCAAAGGGAATGTAGATGCTTACGGTTCAGTCAAAGAAACTTTCCCTTCTATAGATTTTTATCCCTTCCACATTGCAGAGGGATGGGGAGGGGAAACAATGGGAAACAATAAAGAACTCACTCTCCTGCAAAATTGCTGGATTCAGAAGGTACTTGGATAAACTAGTTTCTTCTTTTAAGTATTATTACTGGAATAATATACTTAATATACTGGAATCATTCTGCTCCACTTGGCATTTCAGATAAGATTTTTTTGTTATAACTATCTTAAGTTTCTGCTCACCAGAGGATGTGTATTTGTCACAGGAGCTCCAGTCCCAGCTCCAAGGACAGGGAATCCCTTCATCTGAAGGGATGCTGCAGTCAAGCAACAAATTCTGCACAAAGACGCTAAAAGGCAGACAGTTCCCTCCCTCTTGCTTTGAGCCCACCTCATTTAGGCATAATCCAAAGTAGATGCCATCTTAAACTTACCTAATGGCCTCTAATATTTTTTAAAAGACCCATAATGAAGCTCCATGTGGGTGGCCACCTGGCTGCCCTGAAAATAGAAAAGCTAACACTGCAATTTGTCCAGGAACAGAAATACCCTTTCCCTCTTAGGAGTGGTCCTTGTGAGCCCAGGCACCGTGCCCAGGGGCTCACCATTCTCTACACGACCTGCAGTTCTCACAGGGCTCCTTGGCTTCACACCAACTCCTGCTCCAAAACATGATTATTTGGGAAACATGGATGCAGAAGGCACTCCCAAGGTTTGTTCTGCACAGTCAGGGACACAGGTGCACTCATTGCTTGGAGAATTCAAACCATGTCCTTTTGAAAGCAGTCAGATTAATGTCTATGGAAATAATAAAAAATGTCACCGATTCAAGGAAATCAGAGAGAGAAAAGTTAGGGCTTGTGGAAAGCACTGCTGCTCTAAGCACAGACAGCAATGGGAAAAAAAAGTGCAGCGATTCATGTGAAAAGATGAAGAAATCCTGAGATGAACCATGATGGAGAAGCCAAAGCACCCCACAAGAAGGGACATGGGGGAGATGAAAGTGGGCAAAGCCCAAGGAGACCAGAGGGTGACAGCACCATGGTCAAGAAAACACAGGAAAGGAATCCCTGTGCAATTCAGCACCACATCTGTGCAGCCATGAAGAGCAGATAGCTGTGACCTGCCTGAAGGAGAAAGACTTCCTCAGTGCTTCCCAAAACTGGGCATTGCCAGGAGCAGGACCCTGGGTCAGACCAGCAGTGTGGGAGAGCACGTGCTGCGCACACTCCCTGTTCCCAGCCTGGCCAGACTTCAGCAATGCCACATTAAAAAAACACATTTTCCTCAATTTGTCACAGCAAGTGAGGTATGAAATAATAATAAAAAAAAAACTTTCCAGATCTTCCAAACTCTCCAAGTCTTTGCAAACCAATCAAAATTGTGTAAAAATAAATTGTAGTGCGTTTTATAGGGGAAAATAATTCTACTGCAACTGGAAACACATAACCTTGCTTTTCTCTAACAAAACCTACAGGAAATGGCTCTGCAAAAGTTAACTAAGTGATACTGAACTTTCTCCAGAGTGTTGTATAGGAAGTAACTGCAAAAATGACTGCCCAATTTAACCTTTTGTCCAGTCTGCACTACAGAGCCACACCACAGAGGTATCTGGCTGATGTTAACAATCCTCTGGTGTATTCTCTAGAGCTGCAGCAGAGAAAGCAGGTTATCTCACACATGCTCACCCTTGCCACGGCACAAAGCCCAGGCAGCCAACTGCTGATGAAAAACAGCGTTTTACAATTTTCCCTTTCTCTGGCTGGCAATTGGGTTTTATTTTGTTTTTTAAAGACGTGGTGCAAAAAGCAGAGCAGATGCCTACATGCCCTGCATTCAGACCTGTGCCAGGCTGGCAGTGCTGACACACCAAGGGTGCCCCATCCCTCTGCACATTGCCAGACATCCACCTCTTTGTTAGAGATCTCATCATGTGATATCTGACTATTTGTGGGTGAAAGCTCTTTTAGCACCCATCACTTGCACTCACTGAGCTTCTCTCCCTTCACTCACCACCCCAAGAAGGGCTGCAGCAAGTGCCAGGGAAGGATCTTTTGCTCCCAAGGCGTCTCAGGAAGGGCACATCTGCCAAGAAACCTGGTGTCAGGCTTGCCTGGAGCTCTGTAATCACACAATTCCACAAACTGAGCCAAGCTGCCCTCCCCATCCTGTCTCCCCCACCATCCACGTGCTCCAGAGTGGAGAAGGTGCTGCTGCAAATACAGGAGATAAGTCTGGTTTTCAGCCTTCATTGCTTTTAGTTAAAAAGGAAGAGCTACAGCTTTATACATGCATAGATACACACACACATATATATATATATTTACACACATCTACTAAATCCCCAACATCTCAATTCAGTCCTCACTTTCCATTAAATACACTGTATTGAGGGAGGGGGAAAAAAAAAAAACCAAGAAACCAAGGCTTTTCCATATCCTCACAAACACAAAGCTTGGGTCCTGTGTAATTGCTTTAACCAGGACAGAGCTTCAAGAGCTGCAGAATACTGCTTGATCACATTAGCCAGCAGGAAACCATTTCATGCTCTTTTTTTCAGCAAATTTGACACCACCACCAAAGTTGCTCCAAGACACATAAAAAACACACCAAAAAACCACACCCATAGGGGAGAGAGCCAAAAAAATCAGTCCAGAGCAAGGGAGGATCACAATAAAATGCCCCCCATAGAATGACACTGAATTCAATATACTGAAACAGGCACTGGGAGGGAAGCCAGTACACAGGAATATTGCAATCAGCCTTGGGAATTAGCTCTAGTAGGTTGTTTCTTTTCCTGCAGCCCTACACTTACGTCAAGTCACGTGAATACAATTACATAAACTGTACCTTTTCCATGAACACCTTCACAGCGATAAAGGTTCTCATTCTGCTCCACATAAAAACACTCTCCACAGGTTTATAAGCTTTAATTGCTATGAGAACTCATAAAAAGTGCCCAAATAAGTCTATTTAATGGTTACACATTAACCATCATACACCTCCAGGCTTGTGTTATCCACCTATTTGCTAAATCAATAAACTGCTCATAGGCAAACTTTTGAAAAACATTGCTGCTGCTGAAAACGTTCTGTTTCTGTTTACTAATAACTTCATAAAATTAATTGAAAACTCCCACCCATATCTGAAGTTTTCTACTTAGCTCCTGTAGGGGGGAAAAAAACAAGCTGGTTTTCAGCAAAGAATCAACCTCAAATATCTTGTGCTTGAATTTGGATGCTAGCCCATAAGGCAATGCAAGAGCAGTACAAATCCAGGCTGGGAAAGGCTGAGGTTGAAGGAAATACGTGAGAGCGTGTTTGTCTGCAGAGACAGAGCTCCTCTGAGCCTGAGGAGAAAAAGTTCCTAGGAATCTCCGTAAGCCTGGACAGCCAGGAGCAGGGAAGCTGTTCACATGAGCAGGACAAACAGCAAGCATTAGCAAGGGGTTCTAGGACAGCAAACACCCAAAAATCTTATTAGGAATTAAAATTAAGGTCATTGCACTCACTGGATTGACCTCTCTACCTTTACCTGCCACACTGGTGGGTGCCTGCAGCCCCTGAACAAGCCAGGACAGAAAATCTCCACAAGGCTACCTGTAAGAGCACTCCAACAATGTCCCACACACCACAGTGGAGGAGGGCAGACAGCATTTCAGTTCCCTGCCCTGTACCCAAGGGGACAGCAGTCACTTGATGCTGCCCAGCTGCGGCACTGACAGATGTCCCCGTGTGCCATCAGCCACCTCACAGACATGCAGGTGACAGCAGGGGCACGGGGCCAAGCCCAGCACCCTCTGCCTCCTCTGGGACTGGAGGATTGAGCCAGACTCAATCACAGTCAGGCTGCTTGGCCAAGAGTTGATCAAATCCAGCTATTTCACAAAGTTTCTGGAATGCCCAGCCAGCTTCAATAGTCTCTGTGCTTTGCTGTGAAATCCCCAGGATATTTATGAAAAGCTGGCAAATGGCTCCTCAGACATCTTCCCCCATCCCCTGCCCCCTTAATAAGTCAAACTCAGTCTGAAATCCAGAGATGCACTCTGAAATCCCAGCATGGCTTTCTTCTCCAAGCCCTCCCTGAGGACTCAGCTTGGGCAGCAGAGCCCCACACTCTGACCTGGATCCCTATGGAGCAGGGATGACCCTGTGGGTGGGACCCTGAGCAACCTGATCAGGTGGGTGCCTTCCCTGCACAGGCCAAAGGGCTTGGAACTAGGTGGGTTTTAAAGCCCCTTCCAACCCAAGCCTTTCTGTGATTCCAACAATTCATGGCTCTGGAGATGGAAAACACAGCACATTTTCCCTGGGCAGGTCCCCCTGCCCCCATATCCCCTCTGTCCCAGCCCATCTGCAGACCCTTCCAGGGGGGCAGACAGACAGCGGGCACTTCGCACCTCCCCACCATAAACCTGCCCACAGCAATTATCCAGCCTCATTCCAGCTGGGAACACATTGCTGTTTCATTTAGAACCAGAGCTGCAGGGCAGCTGGCCCCAGCTCTGCACAGAGAGAAGCAGAGACCCTCCAACAGCAGAGGAAATGCAAACACAGGGGGCTCACCCTGCCTGCCCCCCTGCCTCTGCCCATCTTAAAAATTAATCCCGATTGTAAAAGCTGGAGCACAGCCTGTATTTCAGGCCAAATAATAAGGCGAGGCCTTTATAAATAAGGAATCACTGTTCAGAGGGAGGGGAAATTATAAAGGTTATTTAAATTAAACACAAGCCACACAAACAAATAAACCTCACTGTCTTCCCCCCCCCCCCCAGCCCCACGCTGGCTGCCTGCTCTGCACATGTTATCTGCAAACCGCAGGGAAAACCGTGCCCTGCTCTGTCCACGCTGTTTCACAATCTGCTCGCTCTGAACCTTACACCAGGCCAGGAATTAAACAAACATTTCCTCCTTCCCCGGGATTTCCCCCTGCCCCATCCAGAGCTCGGCTCCCAAGTGCAGCAGGCACGGGATGGATTGAGCTCCGAGAGGTCAGCGAGCTCCCCACACCTCCCACACACCCCAAAAAGCACCCGAGGGTGGCTGGGGCTGGTGATGGAGCACACAATGCCCTAGCACTGGGAAAAGCAGCAGGAAAGCTGAGGTGGGCAGGTGTCCATTGGATCCTCCCACAAAGAACTGCCCAAAAAACAGGAGAGGGTCTCTGTCAGACCCATCCCAATGCTCCACTAAGGGAGAATAAAGGCACCAAAGCCACCGAATCTCCCCATTCCTCATCATCAGTGGGGGGAACTTGTTTGTAGCTATGCTCAGAAAGGAACAAGGCCATGGATGTCTGTCCTCTTCCCCAGTAAGTTTAAAATTGGAATAAGACGGGGCTGGGAAGGGTAAAGGAGCTCCTGCCAGGCTGCAGGACCAGGGGGGCAGGAAGGGGAGGGAGAGCAGCCAGCACAAATCCTTTGCCCTTGGATGGTCTGGGCTCATCACCACAGAAAAGAGGAGCCCCCCACTTTCCCAAAATACACCACAGACTGCCAAGGTGGGAATGGAGGGCACTAATAAGACACAATCCAGGGATAACAGGAACACTCTGCAGAAGTCAATTAAAACCTTAGCCCTGGAGACACAAATCCTCAGGAAACCAGACTTCTTGTGCCCATCTTCATGCATATCACTGAGGTTACAAGTAACTGCAGCAGAAAAATTCTATGAGAAGTTTTCTCTTAATTTGCCATGTTACCAAACAGGTTTGTGTTACAAATTTGGAGTTTATCTTCCTTGGAAAACTCTGGTCATAGCAGGGAACCAGCAAAGTGAGAACATGATTTAAACCGAGGGGCTAAACACTGGGGAAAAGTCAGGTTGGCTGAATTTTTGTGTGGTTGCTGCCATTTAATGGCAATGCCTCATTAAAATGTGGGATAAAGGAAGCTTTTGTTAATGACCTCCTCTTTCCCTCCCTCACGTACCTTCCCCTCAGGGTTTTGAGATCACATATAAAACACATCCCCCCAAGCTCCTCAAGGGATTTCTTTTTTTTTTTCCCAGCAAAGCTAAGGCTGACAAGACTTGACATTCCTGAAATGTTTAAATGAGGAAAGAGAGAAACAACATTTTTTCAAACCCACTTTATGCATCAGAGACAAGCAAAAATTGGCCCAGGGCCAAAAGAAACCCAAAAAAAATGTCAAAAATATTCGCAAGATCATCTTAAATACTCCCAATGTTCCTGACAGAAAAGTCCCCAGCTGCACAGTGGACCCACGCTGAATACTGCACATTCCTGGAGGGAGCTGTGGAGCAGGGAGACAGAATCCACAAGCTGCCAGTCTGTCCCCAGCACTCCATGGGGACAATGCCACCACCAGCATCACCCACAGCAGAGCCTGAGGGAATCCCCTGTGGGAGCCTGGCAGGGACCAGCCTCCCCCTTCCAGCAGGTGGGGAGCTCAAAAAAAAACCCCAAAACCCACATCCCCGGGGCTTGGTAATGAGCTTGGGATTTGGAAACCAGGCTAATGAAGAGGTAAGAGCCAAGATATCCGATTTCTGCCAAATACCAGGAAAAGCACACTGCTATCAGTAGCCATTATTAATTAATTCGTGCACCAGCCTATTTTGTAGCTTTTTCCAGGCTGGGATTTCACTTTCCCGATGCTGCGAGACAGAACTGGGCAAGGGAAAGGGTGCAGATGGAGCGCTACAGCTTGCAATAAAACCACTGAAGGTGATAGAAACCAGATGTGGATGGTAACCCCATGTGTTCCGAGAGGTGTTACAGCTCCACACGTCAGACACAGCACGTCAAACACCGCAGAGCGAGCACCCACAGGGCTAAAACACACTCAGGAGTAGTGAGCATTCCAAGGGGTGCAGAATGGGTTAACAGGAACCCACTGAGCTCCACTGGCCAATTATCCTTCCTCGGTTTACTAGCACAGAAATTTGGGCATCAAAGAGGACCACAGTGTTCTACTTGTGCAGTAAACTCCTTTCACCAACATCACTTCACACTTTCTAGAGTGCAAAGTTCGTGCTGATATTGTTGGCTTTCTTGCTCCCTGCTTTTTTGGCACCATCCCTCCTTCTTGGCTGCTCATTAATATGCAATCAGTACATTAAAGGCTTCATTCCTCAGGCCCAGCCAGGCTGCAACAGCCTTTTCCAGCAAGTGCTGTCTTGTGCAGGACAGATGTGCAAATGCATTTAGGTGCTCCCAAACAGTCAAAATTAAAACCCCAAGCCCTGTTTTCCCACCAATTGTTGTTTTACAGAACAAGGAATTATCACCATCAGTGCCAAGAGTGTCCAACTAAAACCTGGAAATGATATTTAATTTACACTCATTATGCTTCACTCCTCCTCCATGCACTGCTTACACTGCTGATGTTCTGCACCATTTCCAGACTGACTGATCGTAGCTTCATGGCAAAGGCTGCCTGAACACACTTGGCAGTGAGAAAGTTTCCACCATTTGCATTTGAATGATGAATCGCTGGGATGCTGTGAAGAGTCTTCCAAAAAACACCACCTGTTTTTTCAGCTATCCGCTAATCTTCCAGATCTGAGCAGGAAGCAGGACAGCCCTACCTCGTTTACCATCACGATGGCTACATGGAAAACCATGTCACATAGATCAAAATAATTCCTGCTCTTTTGGGAGCATTTTCTGTAGGGCTCTGCTCCCCACATGCCTCACTCCTACCAGCAGCTCCATCACTGAGCAATGCTCATTTCAACCAGGAATCCAACACAGCTCAAGTTACCCTGTAGTTCTCTACAAAAATAACCCATCAGCTGCTGGCTAACAAGCTCCTCAATTAAACACCTTGTATTTCCTTTACAGCCTCCTCTTCTCCTGCCCCTGGGCTTGACTGTTTCAACCTCTGGTCCAGCCCATCCCCTCCTGGCCCACCCAGCATCCCCTCCTGCCCTGCTGTCCAAACAGGCACAGAAAACCCACCCCAGCCTCCCATAATAGATTTTTAAATCCTGCCTTATTTTTCTTCCCTAGGAGACTAAACATAGGCTCTTAGTTCAATATAAAACTAAGTACATGCTCAAAACAGATCAAACACTTTAATTGCAAGGAGTACCAGAAAAAGAACTCTGGTCATTTTAAGCCACACTAATAAGTTTTTGTCCCAGTTTTTCAAGAGTTGCTTATTATGGAGATGAGCCCAACTGGAAAATCAAAATCAAGAATCCCTGAACTCTGCAGGAAGGCTTATCTGAGTTTGGGGCTATATCTGCACTGAATGCAGCACAGCCAAGTAACATTTTTCCATTATTTTTTATCACTATTGTTTCGTGTTCTCCCCCGTGAGCACAAAGTCACATCAAAATTTCTCCAGACAGCCCCCAGTCCCATAAATTGTTAGAAGTCTGGACTCACATCAGTGGGATTACAGGAGAACAGACAAATGTGCACATGCTGGATGGAAAGGGGACAACACAGCACTTTCAAACTGAAGAGTATTTTTCATTTATAAATAGTTTACATTTTTTGGATCCAGGGGCGGACAACCCGCTCAGTCTGTACTGAAACCAAAGAAATATCATGTGTGAGCACTAACCACAGTGTAGCAAAGATAATAAACAACAGACAGGCAGCCATATGCAATGAGACTGGTGTTTTTTGGTAGGGGAGACAAATTAAAAAGAGAAGAAACACCAGATCCAACCTAATCACAACTAAAGGACCTATTAAACTCCAGAGGGATCCCTTTATCCAAATTTGAATGCAGAAGTAACCTCCAGCAGGGACCCAGCTCCCTGAACCCCACTGCACTAAGGCTTTTAGGTCTCAGCCCATCATCCTGGCACAAGGGAAGGCCAATCCCAGGTATCTGCAGCAAGGAGGGACTAAATGATGTCCAGGTGGTCACAGCAGGCAGGTGCATAACACAGCATGGAGTGGCACACGATTCTGGGGCAGTGCTCTGGGTTAATGTGCAGAAGCACAGTTAAAATTCTGACCCAATACAGACCTGGTGTGCTCCTCTAAATTTATACAGGAAAATAACTACCAGAAACAGGAACCTAAAACACACTGTGCACCTTGCAAACAGGTACTGTGTTTGCAAATGTAATCTCACAGGGTATGAAAACAACAGCTTGTACTCAGCACCAGGCAAGCAAGGGCTGCTACGGGCAAAGGTTTGTTGGGCTCCTTTGGAAGTCTCCAGCCTCCTGGACCTCACCATGAGAACTGAGCTGGACTGAAAATCTCCTACACCAGCCTCTGCTTTCTCAGCAAATAAAGCTGAAATGAGCGTCGACATCTGTATTAGCCATGCTTCTACAAATGTTTTTGGTATTACGTTAAACAATATCCTTATATCCTGCAGAAGAGATGAGTCGTAAAAGGAAGTGGGACAACTGCTTGCCAAGCTCAGAAACCTGGACTTGGAGCATCTCTGTTGAAATCAGTCTGCCAAGACCATTTTGATGTGTTTTATTACTGCAAGGAATTCCACAAATATGCTGGCAACTTTTGAGCATCATTGTGGGTTCCTAGGTAGGGAAAAAACCTCCTTAAAAATGCACATTTTCTGGATTTTGCAAACATTTACCAGATGTAAATTCATGGGCAATTCATCTGCCATGACAAGTGTGTAGACATCAAATCTAGCTGAAGAGACTGAGCACCCACCTCTGTCGTGAGTGAAAGTCAACAGCCAGATATGCCTGGCTGAACAAAGGTTTGTTTTCAATTATATTTCAAATTCTTCTAACAATAACTGTGTGGCGTCTGGCACCAACACATCTGAGCCTTTGAAGTGTTTTTTTTGACTTTGACCGGAAAAGGGGGGAGGGCAAAAAAGGGAATCAATTGGCAATTTCAGTCTGAGTCAAACATCTTCTCTGAAGAGATGCTTCATACCTCAACCCCCCCCAGAACCATGAATGTGCTCACAAAAACAACAAGAAGAAAACTAAAACAAAACCTATACTTGGGCCAAAACAGCAGTGGGTCTGCTCTGGGTTTCCCCTTTTAGGAACAAGGTTATGTGATACACAAGTCAGTGGTTCCAGACACAGGAGTCTCCCTGCCTCCCAATCCCCTTCCTGGCCACTCACAGGCATGTCTCTAGTAAAGAGCTCATGGAAAGAAACATACAGCGCATGAACCCAGTGTTTGGAGCATCCATAACAGAGCACAACAGCAACAGGGGTGCAGCAGAGCACACACACCCCTGGATCACCCCTAGAAGAACATTCAGAGGTGAACATTCAGAGAAGAACATTCCCAGGAGCCTTAAGCAGTTTTGCAGTGCCTTCAGGTACAGGAGTTGCCATACACCCTTATTTCCCTTTCTTTTAACTCTACTTTTAAGCACCTAAACTCCTTTTCAGATTTAAATGACACTAAGATCACTGGGGAAGTCAGTGCAAGAACAGGGAAAACCTCAGTTTTAAATTCTGTATCTTTTTTATCTGGTTTATTCAAATAAGTGCTGCTGTGGTTTAAGAACAACAAGGTGGCAGAGCGCAGCAGCTCTCAAGACTGGGAATGGTGGTTTTGGTCAGAATGATGCTAATTTAGAGGGATAAAAATACCTTATTCATTTTTCCTAAGCCATGCCTAGGTCCTACCAACTCTTTCTTAGGTCAGGCAGTTTCTGGAGAAAGATTTTCTGGCTCAAAACATTTGCAGAATTTCAAGAATTTGTTCCACAAATTTTGAGGCTGCTTTGTTCAGGAATGCTTGACATGTGGGCAAAGGGAAACCAAAACTTTCCTTGAATACTGCAGAAAGCTTTAAACCCTGCCCAAGATGAAAAATTCAGGAGTCAAAACTCTGAAGGAAGTGTGGGTTTTCTGTTGCTTTTCAAATATTACCCTAAACCCATTCTTCCAGGAGGGGAACGTGGCTGTGCCAGGACAGCCTGCATGCCTAGCAAGGCTGATGGCCTCCATGTGCTCCCCTCAAAGCAGGGCTGGAGTTAGGAATGAATAAATAAAACAGGCTTCCAGATCAAGTTTTCTTGGCCTTTACAGAGATGATAATGCTGTGAAAAAGCTCTGGGAAGAAAGCCTCTTCTCTCAGACAGGAGATGCACTCACATGTTGATGCCCCCCCTATCCACAAGCACCAAAGAGGAATTCTGCATTTCAAACCTAAAGAGCAGGAAGAGCATCAAAAGGCTTTTCAGTTATGACAGACCATAACCTCCCCAAAATATTTCAATGCACATTTTCAGTTCCCTCTCAGTCTCTCGAGGGCTGTTGCTGTTATTGTCTATCACACAGCCATGTTCAGGTAACTGACTTCCCAGAGGATTGGAAATTTCCCTGCCAGCCCAGGGAACCTGCAGGGATGGGAGGGTAGGTGGGTGGTAGTCCCAAGGGAAATTCGATGAATGATGCACCCTGCAATGGCAAGAGAGACTGTTTTATAACCAGCAGTCAGAATTACTCAGGAAACCATAGAGGAAGCAATTGGAACTTTTTGGACAGGGAGACTTCCCTATTTTGCTTCCAAATGCACAGACCTGTAAGTCTGTGCTGAATTCTTCTTCTTTTAACCACTCATCTCGCAAACAAAGCAACATTAATTAACACAGCCCCAAAAGTGTTCAGCTGCCACCTCATCCTTCCCCAAAAGGATGGATTTGTGGTTTGTGACTTGGAAAAAAAAGTCATCTATGACAAGCCTAGACTGCTTAAAGGTGCACAGCCTGTTCCCAGCAAGCCCCACAACGACATTACAGCTTGGACACGGGGTGCTTCGAGCCCTGCCTTTGAGCTGGCTCGAGTACTCCCAGCTGGAGAGAGAAGCAAACAAAGTAAACAGCAGGACACAGAGCCAGGGCAGCCTGAGCACACCACAGCTGCCAGAGGGACAGTCACTGAGCACTGGCTGGGCACAGGGACACGCAGGGAATGTGCTGGGAAAAGCCTCTGCAGCCCAAATAAAGGAGAGCCTGGGAGACACACAGAGGATGCAGCACAGTCCCAGTGTCCCTGCCAGCTGAAAGGACAGCCCAGGCTCCTGTCAAGCAGACCACAAAGTGGTAACACTTGAGACAAGTGCTAGGAACTGTGAGAATACTGTAATAAACAGCCTGGGCTGTGATTTGGCATCTCCCAAGGATGCTGCCCAGCTGCATGGCTCTGCCTTCTCCCCACAGGGCTGTAAATCCCAGACCCTTGAGTGGCCAGCGAGGGCAGGAGCCCCAAGCAGCAGTCCCTTCCCTTCCCCAGTGCTGCCAGAGGGATGCAGACACACAGGGCTATTCCTTCTCACCCACAGCTGACAGCCCCATGCCCAGCAGGCCCTGAAGGCACATTCTTCCTGGAAATTCTGCTTCAAGAGGAGCAGCAAGTCACCAAAACCAATGGAGGCCATAGCAGTCACAAGAGCTCACTGCTCTGGCTGAGATGCTCCTCCACTGCACTGGTGACATCACTTTAGACACAGAGGAAACCTGCTGGTCCCCAAAGAGGCCAGGATTTGGGTGCTTTCTCCATGCCATGGATCTCCTGTTCACAGGAACACTGCAAGGGGTAACCCAGCACCAAATCCTCTGGTCCCGCCTATGGACATCAGACACTGTAATAATCAGGTATTATCAGATATTAACACCAGCACCATTCCAGCAAGACTCTGAACACCTCCTTCACCAACCTCATAGCAGAGGTAAGCACAGCCCTGTCTCACAGCTGGGACTCTGTTATCCACTTCTGCAGGGATGGTTAAATAGCACTGCTGTCTCCCACAGAGATTCTTTGATTTCTCACACAGGATAATCTCACGCTGCTTCCCTTCCCTCCGTGGGGATACAGCCACTCTCCTCAGCCTGCTGCCTATGGGAGAAGCAGGCATTCCAAATCTGAGTTCACCTCTTAAAGTGAAATTGGCCAATGGCATCAAAAGCTCCAGGGAAGGAGAACAGACAGAGGGACCATTACACAACCTCCTTTCTCAGGAAACCTGGGTAAATAGCAGTACCTGCCTCAGAGCTCACTGCACCAGGGAGGAGCAAATCCAACTGTTGTTTTAAGTAGACAGTGTAAGCCAAACACATCCTATTAGATCTGTACAAGTTTCTGTCTAGGGAGATTAACTCAAAGACCAGTACATGTCTCTGCTGGTAAGGTCAGCAAGGATGAAACCGGAGCTCCTGGAAGAGCTTCAGCTCACCAAGGAGTCAGAAGCCAAGCAACTTCACTGGGGAGCTGGACTCAGCCTCACAGAGATAAACAGAGGCTTTTACTGAAACTGCAGGAGCTGAAGGAGTCCCACTGCATCCCCGTGGGCTGGAGGGACAGGCTGCCAGCTCCTTATCCAGCAGGCAAAACAAGTGACAATTCTGGATAAAAGTGCTCAGAGATCAGGAGTGAAGCATCAGCTCTGCAGATCTCCTCCCAAACCAGAAAACTTCTCCTTGCCCACTCACACAGCAAAGATAGAGTCTGCCTAGATACCTATTTTAATATTATTTTCTAACCTACTGTAACAGAAAAAGTTTATTTATCCACTCTTATGAACAGAGTCATTCAACCCCCTTAATTTAATCACCCTCAACAGCTTTGGGTGGTCACCACCTCAAAAACAAAGCTTGGCAAGTGGGGGAGGAGATATACAAGAGGTTTACAACCATGTGAAACAATAAAGATGGCACAACTCTAACAAATCCTTCCAATTCAGAGAAGTCTAAAAAAAAAAAAACAAAAAACCAAAAAACACTATCCTTTATTTGCTGATTTACATGCAAAATGTACTCAAAAAGAATCCAAAGGTGTTTGAAAGCCAGGAATTCTGTCTTGGAGGACTTGTTTAAGGAAGAAAAAGAATGAACAGAGTTGTTTACAGACCAACAGACAGGAACAGCACAAAAATACACTTAGCAAAGAAAAAGCACAAACTATTATGACACCTTTCAAAATAAAACATCACATGGTTTGTTTAAATCTCCTAAAACAGGAGAAGTCTCCCCATATTGCCAAAACAAATGAAATAAAAGTGTGGATGTGACTCTGCCACAGTTCAGAAGGGGACAAAGGTTTACAGTGAGTTACATGCACAAACAGAGCACAGGATGCTCTCCTGTGCTGTGGTCCAGCAAGGCCAGACCACAGGCAGCAAAACCTGCAGGACCAGCCAACTGCCCTGTGTCACAGCCCCTGGCATTTTTGCCATCACCAGGCAGGTGGGTGAGCCATAAACTGGGCATGAGAGAAGTAGAACATCCAGGATCAACATATACCTCCTCACCCTTTGCAAATGACAGGCTGCAAAGTCTCCTGAGAGAGGAAGAAATCCCATGGCCCCATGCACCTTCCAGCTCCATCTCAAAGCAACCACCTTGTGCTGGGAAACAGCCAGATTTGGGCTGCCTGCCCACAGACTGGGCTGCTGCAGAAGAGTCTATGCTAGAGGACATTTTTTAAACCTGTGCTAAAAGGACAGTTTCGGGTGCTTTTCCACAGCTCTGAAACCTATGTGGACAACAGAGCCACAGCAAAAAGCAAGCAAAGGGTGCCTGGGGCTGCTCCCGAGGTGGCAGCGATGTGAGCTCCAGGCTCCCCCTGTGCACAGCACAGCCAAGAGAGGCACTGCTGTTTGGACAACTGGAACACATTTAGGGGGCAATTTTTCACAGGGCCTCCAGCCAGGCTATTTCCTACAATCGCTGTTTTATTACCCAGGACACAACCCACAGACCAGGAGCTCCCCCACCCACAAAGTCTCCCACCGCCCCAGTCCTGCACAGACATCACCCACAGCGAGCCCGAGGGGCACCTACACACACAGGACACCCCCAGCACTGTGCCTGTAAACTCAGCCACAAATCAACATCCACCAAACCTGCCAGCTCCAGCCATCTTCCACCAGTTCAACCCCAGCACCCATCTGCACTGGGGATCAGCTGAGCGCTGCCACACAGCCCTGCTGGACAGCCATCACTTCTTAGGAGTATTTTTTAGATGACACATAACATAGAAAACTCGTGTTTATACTGGCATGCAGCAGGCTAAAACACACTATAAGTGAAGCTATAAAGCAGCCTGAACACCAGCTAGGCAAAGTGTATCTGGAACCTGCAGGTTAGTATTTTGGAGGTTTGTGAGTAGAGGAGTATTCACAGTATTGAAAGAAAACAGGGTTCTATCCTGGCAAGTGCCCATCCCAAAATCACAGGCTTTGGGCAACCAGAGAAACGTGTAAATGGTGAGGACGAATCCCTGTCCCTGTGTGTGGGCAAGTGGGAAGCAGCACTGCCCAGACTTGGCATTCTGAATTTCTCATTTCCTCCTTGCACCTGATGGTTTGTTTGCCTTCCTACAGGAAGAAAAAAAAAACTAAAAGTTGGAGGAGGTGGTCTAGGAAAAAGCATTTCAATTCAAGATTTTACAGCCAAATTGCCACAGAACTCAGGAGGGTGTGTTCTCTAATCTGAAAGGATCCATCTAAAAACAGGCACCCTCAAAGGGGAAACTTTTGCAATATGCAACCAACTACAGTTGAGTAGGATTTACAAGAATTACATTTAAGACTGCACCTCTGCTAATTTCAAAAAATAATGGCACTGCCCTAGCAGGTCCAAAAAAGACAAAGGAAAATTCACACAAGTTACTGCCCCACTATGAGCAGCAATATCAACACTACCCAAACCATGCCTCCCACCCTGGAAAGAAAAAACAACAAAAAGACAAATTCTCTTGCATATAGAACTTCTATCTCCAGAACAAAGCTTTAGGCAGATAATGTATTTTCAAAATCAACTTGTGTATAACATTTTAAGAATCTGTAGCTTAGATTCTTAATCCAAATTGTTCAATTAAGTCACCTATACTTTTCCTCCTGAAATCCACTCAAAACCACTGTGGGAAGTTACAAAACTGCCAAGGCAGGTGTAAAAAACCAACCATTCTGTCTGCATATCCAGTGTGTGGTTAATAAAGGCTACACAGATGGCTGCAGTTTGAGACCTGTCCCTCAGTTCTTAAACTGAAAATGGAACCACGTGGAAGTGAACCATGCTCCTGGAATTGGATGTGACAAATCATCAGGTCCTGAGAGGTGTCCCCAAAATAGCAGGGCCTACTTCTAGACATCTCCAAAATTATATGGTTGTGGCCTGAGAGACAACGTGCTGAAAACATAATGAGGGAGTGTAAGATACTACATGTGTTGTGATCCTGCTCTGAAGCCAGAGGAGGCTGGGGTTGTAGGACTTGGGCTGCAGCATAGGACTTGGTTAACTATTAATGCATGACTCAGCTACAACAATAATAGGTATTTCGTGTGGTGCATTAGCACAACGGCACCACGGTCCTTGACTTAGGCCTCTATTCATGCCAGGAAAAAAAAATATATTGTAGTACATCATTTAATAGCTGGATGTACCAGGAAACAGGTATTTTTCAGGGTGTGCAGGGAAAAAAAAAACAACTTTATTTCTTCCTGCACACCCTCGTGCCTCACATTGTTTCTTTCTCCACATGCCACTAAAAACTAGCAAGGAAGAACTGTTAGGGGATGCCCAGGTTTGTATGAAACCACAATCCAGACCAAGGTGCTTTATTTATTTACTGTTATTCACCAAAGCTAAATGCTGTGTTAGATCATTCCCCTGACCCTGCATGAGGTGCTAATTCCTGCCCAGCCCAGGTCCTGCAGAGCTGATCAACCTGAAGCCTGGATTTTCCACAGATGGCTCTTCGAAGCAACATTAGTCTGAATTATCTCTGCTGCATTCATCCACATGACCCCATCCAGCTCCACACTGCAAGACAAGGGAGTCACACCGGGTGATTAGGTTAGCAGCACAAAATGATTGTGTTAAAAGCTGATGAGCTGAGCTAACTCAATCCGAGGTGTCTGGCAGGGAAGCCAACGAGATCAATTAAAAGCCCTGCAGCCCTAATTGAGAGTTTCTGGGTGCGGCTAACATACCAGTCAGGGCCAATCCACAAATCATGGCCAATACACAAATCCTGAGCAGAGCTGGCTACTGAGGAATGAGAGCCATCATCCCAATTTGCAGCCACTCAAACTTCAAGACAAAACCCGAACCCCTCTCGGATGGATCAAAGCACCCAAAGGCCGGCACTGCTTGGGCATGCCCAGGGTGGCACTCAGCAGCTCCCAGCTGCCCTGCACACCGCTGCGAGATGCTCGTATATTCATGAGCCCAGGTGCAAGCAGAGTCACAAGGGCATTTCAGGGACAATTCCTGGCGGATTTGCCTCAACATGAAACCTCCTTGAGCCCTTCCAGCACTCTCCTGAAGCCACAGTCTGAGACCATCCTTCCAGTGCTCTTTTTCCCTGCACCAGGTGAGGCTCACACACCACATAAACCCCACTTGGAAGCGCTTCTACATCAGCCTAAATCCCCATCAGAGACAGGACCCCAGCTTAAGCAGGCAAGTGAAATCTCACCCATGCTCGAGGAAGCATTTAACTACCTGAAGTGCTCTGTTGAAGTGTCTGAAGTCCCAAACATATTCGTTTACCACCTTTAGCTTCTTGATGCCAACAAGCAAAGGGATAAGACAATCAACCTCACATTTGCTCCTTAAATTCCAAGCAGGAAATCCTGCAAAGCTCAGCCACCCCCAAACCTTACGTCCAGAAAACTGTAAAGCACTTTGCACAAGCAAAGAAAGAAAATATGAAGCTGTACCTAACACATAATAGTTGATTTTTCCAGAGAACACTTGACGGTGTGTTCGGGTTTTTTCCGACTGCCTACTGAGACGCTGGTTCCCCTGTCCTGGGAATTTTCCCTCTGCAGTTCCTCCTCCCCCAGCTCCCAGACCATCCATTCTCCCCTTTTCAAACTGCACCCATTGTAAATGGCACTGAATATTAACACAGCCCATTGAGCACTTGCTTCTTTTGTATGGGACCCCTGCGTTTCAAATTGCAGTCGCTGCAGAGAGGAAAAGTCTCCAAGTGATTAAATGCCGTGAAGTTTCTCAAAAGGAGAGAGGAATATGCAGAGGAGGCTGAGGGGGTCCTAGAGCCTTTCACGAGAAGCCAGGGGCTTCTGCGAGAGAGCCAGAAGGGTTTCTTAAGTGGGGGTATTTTTTCCTTTGTTATCAGCCTCGTATTTACTTTTAATCCTAGTCCGATGAGCCAGTTTGTGCCCCGGCTGCGGCTCAGTGTGGGATGGAGATGAGAAGCTCAGACAGCAGATGCAGAGGGTTTGCTGTTAACTGCTGCCCTCCTGTAGGAGCTGATAAATAAATACTGCGGCGTGCTGAGGGTGGTCAGCGAATCCACCGACACATGTTCGCACAGGAAGGGTGGATTTACTTGCAAGCACATGTATTTATTTATGCTTAAGCAGCAGGCCCGGAGAGGCAGTGCTCTGCAAGGAGGGGCTCTGCTGTTCCCCACCGGGGCCAGGCTCCAGCGCAGGAACTGCAGGGTGCGGAGCCATCCTGCAGCCCTGGGGCTGGGGACTGTCCTGAGCAGGGCCACCGGCAAGGACAGCGCTGCAGCGAGCACCAGATCCGTGTGGCACTGCAGGGCACGCAGTTGTGTCACAAGAAGTGCCACCAGCTCCCAGCGCTGTCCCACCTCAGCAGGACAAGCTCCTTGGAGCCCCATCCAGCAGGGAGCCGCTGGCTTCGCAGCGAATCTTCGGGTTTCCACTGCTGCCCCAGGAGGAGGGGGGGACCTGCCACCCTGCACCAAGCCACATCCCTGTCCCAAGCCATCTTTCCAAGGGCTCCAGCCCCCCGGGCAGCCGGCACACGCTGGGAGCTCCACAGCTGCGCGGGGCCAGGAGCCCAGGGTGACCATTACTTAATCTTTGTTCCATTATTTCAGCAGGCCTGGAAGCAGGACATGCAGGAGAGGTACTGCCAGCAGCACCCCCCCGCCTCCTTTCAGCAGGAGAGTCCCCCACACCACCTCCTCTTCCAGCATCTGCAGGAGCAGATTTACTCCAGAGCCAGAGAGCAATGCCCTTCTCCCAAAAAAACACATTCAACCAGCATCAGCAGAGTCCCTTAGCAAGCAAAGAATCTACCCTAACATGTGAAAGAAGCAAAGCAACAGAATCTGACATGAAAACCCCAGTTTGGCAAGAAATTTATAGGTCATTTTGAACACAAACATTTAAGTTTCATTGAACAAAATCTGTGTGTATACACTTGAGCACAGAGACTGCTCCTGACTCCTAGTTCAAATGCACTTCCAGACCCTGAAACCACTGACAGGCACCCACAGGACTTTAAAAAGCATTCAGACACTTTGCCTTGATCTCTCCAGAGAGCAGCAGCGCTGTGCAAAGAGCCAACACGCACACAGCTGCTGCCTCGGGGCAACTTATCCATATACCATACCCTAGAGCCTCCCTGGGAATCAGGGAGCAGCTCTTAGCCCAGCTCTGCCTTTTCCCAGATGTGCCAGGCACATGCACACTGACCCAGAGGCAGAAGAATCCATGCACAAATGGTCTGTACCCCCCAAAATATCCCCTAATCATTTGGGTCAAAAATGCACAATACTTCTGTTTAAAATAAAAACTTTCTTTTCTGCAGACCATGCTAGCAATGAATTAATTACCCTACCACAGCCTCACTGTCCCTAAATCGTCTCACCAAAAGCTGTGCCTAAAATACTGTTGCTTTATCACTAAATAGGAGAAAACCCTCAGTCACACATGATTCCTAAAGGAAATAACTCTTCTGTCACTCCTCAAAAATTAAGATGCAGGGAGAGACAGAAGCAGAGGTCATAGGGGATGTGCCACATCACTAACACTGCTGGAGCCCTGTTTTTTTGGGAGGCACGAGGCATTCTGCACTTAAACTCAGCCCTAAACTTTATGCCACACTTAACACTCTACCGTAAAAACCAAACTTTAGACTTAAAACACCACAAGACACGAAGCACCTCCAGCAGCTCCAAAGGAGCTCTGTGCACATCAGCTGCCCAGCAGAGTTTGACTCTCCCAGCTTTCCCCTTGGATCAGGAACCCTTCCCAGCTGCAGCTGGTGCGAGGACGGGATGGGTCATGGCAGTGTTGCAACGTGCCCTGTGCAGAAAGTCAAGAACACTTATATAACTGGTACACAGTGCTGAGCTGCCTGTTGCTTTTATGAAAAACATAACAAAAAAGCCCCAAACAAACAAAAAAACCCCTGAAAAACATCCATGCCACACTACATTAAATGTGAGCGACTACAGCCCCTCTGTTTATCAGCTATTCCTTCTGAACGCTTGGAGAAAAATTACAACTCCGAGTTCTGCTGCCAGCAGAGAAATAACAATAGTTTCAAAAAGCCCCAGTGCTTTTCCTCGGTACTGATAGTCCTGTTGACAAAATAAGCGGCGTGATTAAGTCTGTTCCAGAACCCTCCCCGGCTGCCGAGCCGCATTTCCAACCCGACAAACAAAAGCTTTATCTCCAACACACTGAAAACCGACTCCAAGCACTGCCTCAGCATTGTGGCACTCGTTAGGAATAAAGATAAACTGCTAAGGAGGGATTGTTCAACAGCGCCTTAATGAAGTTAAAGCACTGCCACCAGAGCCTCTGGAAACTGGATTTATCTCGTCTCTATTAGCGATCGAACATGCCCGAGCTTATCACCGCGGGGAGCAGACACCTCCGGCGGGACACAGCCTGCCCGGCAGGGATGGAGGCGAGGGATGCTCAGCTCCAGCATCGCCTGTCTCTCCCCAGTTTATGGCTACAGAACCCCCACCAGCCACGGACCACTGCAACACCTTCATATTTGCCTTCTTTTTCTTTAAAAGGGCACGTTAAAATAAATCAATCAATCCAAAAAGTAACAGAGATACTTGCACAGAGTTAACTTGCCGCTAGCGCACGGTGCTTTTCTAGAGAACATTAAACCACTAAAGTGAGCTATCAACTCTCTGCACAAAAAAGGAACATTTAGGATGCCACTAAGCCTGAAAAGCATGCTTCATCCTTGTGCTCCTAAACTGAAATAGGTAATTTAAAGTAATTTTTAGTAATTAGAAACAGCATTATTCTAAAAACAAAAGTATTTGCAATAGCTTCAACATCTTTTTACATTAGCAATGGAGAAGGAAAAAGCCTTAAATGTTGTATTTTCAGATACAAAAGCAATCATTTTAACCAACCACTGGCCACTTTGTAACACACAAAGTTACAAACAGTATTCTACGTGTATAAAAGATCAACAGCCCATGGGTCCATAGCAGAAGATTTATTCATGCTCCTACTTCACCAATAAAATTGGAATTGAACACAAGACACTCCAAAACCTGCTGCACTTAAAAAAGACACCCCTGGGTATTAGCACTCCAGGAAAAACCACACCATAATAAATTTGTTCTGTCTGGGTTATTAAAGCACTTTCTTGCCCAAATAAAGATACACTGTCTTGTTTTAAGAGGTGCATGGGAATGCTGGAAATATTAAAAGCTTGCTCTGAAAGGTGAGGGAAAGATCCTTCAGAGCAACAGGTGAATAGGATGAGTCAGGGCTTTAATGCAGAGGCCACACACTCCTCTCTACGAGACACGATAATTTCATGTAAAACAAGGCATTTCTGCAGCTAAAAGTGAACACCACCATCAGGAGGACCCGACAAATCTCTAATAATTCTCCTTAATAAGGAGCTGGATTGTCTCCAGCAACACTTCAGTGACCATCCTCTCTCCTGGCAGAGCTGAGGAGTATCTATTACATCCAGGGGTTTTACAGATTCGATAATCTAAGAATCTGTTCAAACAGCAGAAAGGCCCCACAACAGAAGCGCTATTTCCCTCTCCCTTTCTGGATACTGATTTCCCGAAGTTAACTAATAACTCGGGACACTTATTTTTACAAGTTTGTGAGCGCACACACATACTCTCAGTCCTCCTGGCCTGTTAAACGACTCGAACTGTCAATGCTGAGCACACTTTCCCCCCCGAACCTCCTGAGTTTCAAGTGAATGATGTTTTATTTCAGCTTATTCTTTATTTCAGAGCCCAGAGCAGCGGTCACACAACGGGAGCGGACCCGCTGCACTTCCCGGGAAATGGCAGTGACACCGTCCTGCGCTTGGACACGAACCTGAGCACTTTAAAACACCCTTCAAGGGACAAAAAAGCATCCCACGGTGCTGCAGCAACCACCAGGTGCGGGGCTGTAAGCTCAGCTGCCCCCCAGGACACACCATATACACCGCAGCTTAGGAACTGCGCTACACACGCAACTACTGAGGGAGCGCAGCCAGCCTTTACTGGAAAACACCTGGACTTTACCGAAACTCCCCAGGAGCCCTTGACTCCCTTTCGATCCCCCGAAGTTCACAGCCTAAAAAGTTGGCAGCATTAAAAGCCAGAAGAGCGTGCGCGGCTTTGGGGTCCGGATTCGGGCGCCGGGCGCGCCCCGCTCCGCGGCCCCGGGACCGGGCGGATGGACGGACGGATAAATGGATGGATGGACGGACGATGTCCTAATAAGGATTCGGAAACCCAAGCTGGCCGTTATCTCCAGCAGATCCCATCGCTAAGAGACCAGGCTCCCTTTTCTCCGGGAAACCCGGAGGCCAGCCCTGCATGGGACCGAGATGGGGGAGCACCCAGCCCCAACTTCTCACCCGGGACCAGCATCGCACCCGCCGCCTCCATCACCCCCATCCCCGCACCGGGTGGGCGCCAGAGGGGACACCGGCTCCCGGGACAAGGTTCGCACGGCGCAGCCCCGCGCCTGCAAGGCGGTAGCGGCCACTTCACTTATATAAATAAACCGGAGTTTCGCGGGGATTTTTGTTTAAAGTTTCCCTGCGCTTGACAACAAGCCAAAGAGCGCCGGTGCGGCTGCCCGAAGCCCTTCGCGCACCCCCGGCCCCTCCCCGCGGGTTCCCCGGTACTCACAGGTGCCGCGGCCAGCGGGGCAGGTCCCGGGGCAGGGCGGGCAGCGCCAGCCCGCCGCAGCTCAGCGCGTCCCCGCCGCAGGCACAGCCCGCGGGGCAGCCGGCGGCGCCCGAGCCCAGCAGCCCCAGCAGCAGCAGCGCCGCCGCCGCCCGTGACGGCAGCGCCATTTTGTATCCGGCACCGGGGAACGTCCGCGCCGGGAGGAGGCGGCAGGAGCGCTCACTCCGCGGCCGCTCAGCGCCGCTCCGCCGCCCGCAGCATCGCCTCGGCCGCCGGCCCCGCGGGGCGCTACGGCACCGGCATCCACCGGGCACTGCCGGGCGGGTCGAGTCCGCGTCCCCGCCGCGGGAAGCGCCTCCTGTTCCTCCTGCTCCGCGCCGCTCGGTTCGGGCTCGGCGGGCCCCGGCCGGTCCCGGTGCGCTCCCGCAGGGTCGGAGCCGCTGCCGCCCGGCCCGAGCGCCGCTCGCCGCGGACCCACGTTGGCGACACCGCAACATGTAGCCGCGCCGCCCCTCGCGCGCCCGCCCATTGGCTGCCGGGCGGCCCCCGCCGCGCCGCCATTGGCCAGGAGCCCCCCCTGCCGCGGCGCCAAGCCGTCCCATTGGTGGGTGCGGCCCGTCAATCACGGGCGCCGGGGCCCGCCCTCCTTTCCCACTCCAGGTGTGAACGCGGGCGCCGCCGCCCCCCCGCGCTGCCCCTCTTAAAGGGACCGCGCCCGGCGCTCGCTCCCCGCGCTCCCAAAACTCCTTCCCGTAAATCCGCACGGCCTGCGGGAACACCAGGGCCTGGGGACATCCCTGCAGCCCGGGATGTCCTCCTGCGGACGCCACGAAGCGGCCGTGGGGCTGCACTCCGCAGGGACACGTGTGTCCCGTGGCAGGAGCGGATCAGTTATTCACGCGTGTTCCAGAGCACACCTGAGCAGAGGCTGCTCTTCCCAAATGTGCCCTTAGGTGTGGAAGCCCAGCACAGGGCAGATGTAGAGGAGCAGCCAGCCCAAAGCGGGTCGAAGTGTGACTCACCAGGGAGCTGCACCAAGGACAGCATCCAACTGGCTTTGGCCGAGTTTGGATGTGGCCCAACACAGCATTTAGGGAAGGAAGCTCTTGGAGTGTTCAGCGCACCCACGGCAGGCGGGAGTGTGATTTAACCCCTCACAGCAGCAGTTACGTGGGGAATAGGGGAATATTTTAGGGACAGAAACACATATCACAGGCCAATCCTGCTTCCACTACCTCTGATTAAATTTGCAAATTTGTACTGCAAATTCCTCCTGAGTGCAGGACAGAGCCATATTTCCTTCCTGTAACAGAACAGGGCAGTGCGCTGCAGGATGCTCCTATCATGCTGCTCATCACATGCATCTCTTCCCAAAAAACAGGCTGCACAAGGGTGATGGCATTTCAGGCTGCTCAGAGCACGTCCTAGGCTCTACAAACTCATGAAAGGCATCAAAGCCAGATTGGTGTCACCTAGAGGATAGGTTTAGCTGAACCAAATAAACAGGTATGATGTTGAATTTGCTGGTAAGCCAAACCAAAGAAACTCCATTTGGCCCACAGGTTGTGAAAGTCCCCTGTCAAAGCCTCAGTGTCTTTTCCTCATGCAGGACGTGGAGTTTTGGCAGCCTCACAAGTCTCATGAGGAGGATGAAGGCACATCTGGTCTCCATAGCCATGTGTAAGAGCCAGCAGCAAGAAAAAGCTGCACACTGGAGCAGTATCAGCAAACAGAAGAGGAAGGCAGGTGACAAGCCAGCCTTTAGAGTGATGACAAATTTGGCTTTTGGAGCTTGGGCTTCAGCATCCCTGCCAGTAGTCCCAAAACTGGGCAAAAATCTTGCAAGGTCTTTCTAGACCATCAGTGATCACAATGATAAAATGCTATCTAGATGATGTGAGAAGAGACACATTTTTGGGAAGCTATCACTCTGGATGAGGACATTCTCACCCCCTGCCTATTCTCCCTCTCTTCTAGATTCCTTACAAGTTGGTCAATGGAACCATGAGTTTTATTTGACACAATGTCCAGAGATTTTCTAGCTTACTCAGCCAGCTGCCTGACACAGCAGTCAAGTCTTCTGCTGGACCCCAAAGCACTTTTATGGACAGGAGTTCTGCTCAGTAGGGATGGTGTCATAGAAATAAAGAGACCTTTTGCTTCTTTTACAGTGTTTCCAGATTTGACAACCAGGCTTTTCAATTAACTTTAACAATTCATGTTAATATTTTTTTAATATTAGGGTAAGAGGGTAAATATGGGGTTTCCCATGGGGAGAGAGAGGGAGATCCAAAAGCTTTATATAACCTTTATAAAACAAATCTAGAAGCAACTCTGCTGGAATCTGGGTCCAATCACCTCAGATGTGCACAAAATATCCTTGCCCAAAGAATAAGGGCAGCTGGGAGGAAATGAGACTCTTCTCAGTTGTGCTCTCCCTCATCTCCAAGTCAATGCCTGTGCTGGAGTCCGTGTGCAGCATGGAGGATGTTTCTTCCTCAAACCTCATTAAATCTAATTAAATAGCTTATAAAAGTATTTATGAAAACAAATTTTAAAACGACAAAGGCATGCCAACACGGAAGATACTTCTAATTCTGCCGGTGTCTTTTTGTGGATTTGGAGTTGGTTCAGAAGTGCACACTTGGAAGCTAATTGCTGACAGCATGCAGAATCCATCAAGCTGTAATTAACACTCTACTATTATTCTAATTGCCTCACTCAAGCTTCTGTGTTTTTTAATTGTAGAGCAATTTGCCAATAGAAAATTTAATTGCAATACATATTTTATACATTTTGGGACAAAGTACCATTATTTCCACTTCAGCAAAGACGTTTCTTAGTTTTTAATAGCTTCCTTTATTCCTTTCTGGGATTTTTCAGGGTTTTTTTTCCTATACAGGAATTTGATTGCAACCTCTTGTGAAATTAGCAATGATATAATATCCAGGAGTGCCTGGAGGCTTCAGTTTGGATCATGACTCTATTAAACTAGGAACTGTACATACATGTATCAGACACAGCCCTGAGGAGCTTGAAATCTAAACAGAGAAGACAAACTGAGGTGAGAACAGAAGCATTATCCTGCTTTACAGCTGGGGAAGCAGCCCCAGATGATTCACCTTAGGTGACCCCACGCTCCTGGGGCACAGCCAGGAACTCACACGAGCCCTGGGCTCAGGGCACCCTTCATCTTCAGCGTGAGCTGAGATTCTGGCTCCTGATTCCTGCAAAATATCTCTCTATCAATTGATTTGCAGACTAGACCTTCCAATTAACTTCTAACCACGCAGGATCTACAGCTGTTTTTCACAGATGCCTTGGCTTTCAGAGCAAGAACCATCATTGAGGAGGAGCCCTGGTGATCTGCAGAGCACCTCAGAGGAGCACCCCACTGGATGGACAACAATGGCAATGCTGTCAGGCTTTGGGAAGAATGCATTTGACTTCTGGGGCATGCTGAAGGTTGGAGGCAGCAAAACAGAAAAGGATGGACCTTTGCTCTTTTTGACCATCCATTCATTTGACATTTTTCATTCACTCCTCCACTCCTGTTTGCAGGGCTACAAATCCATTTGTAGCAAGATTTGTCTTCTAGTAACTTTCATGGTGGCCTTACACCCAACACCAGTGGTGTTGAGGTTTGCAAAATGACAGCTGCCGTGGCTACAATCCCTTGTATTGTCAACCTGATGCATTGAGGTGTCAAGCAATATTATCATGATGCCAAATGCTTAAAAGGTTTCCAGCAGGTGTGTTGTGGAGAGAGTGTACCAAGTGTACAAAGTCACAGTGATTATTCAGCACAGCAACAGCTACATTAATACAGCTCTAGCAGTGGCTTCTGGTATTAGCTGCTCATGATTTGCCTCCTGCCATCCCAGTTGCAAGAGATGGTTTCTCTGGTATGACCAGATCAACCACAGCATCAGCATTCCAGAGTTTTATTAGTTGTTCTGGTTACACCAGATCTGCAAGGCCAATTTTATGGCTTGTTGCCACCCAAGGCTGGTGTCTTGCCTCTCTTGGATCCCAACCCTGCTCCTCAGAGCTTGTTTTGTTGGTACAACCTGCAAGATGCATGACGTGATCCACAAGTTCCTGGCAGCAATGATTGGTGATAACATCACTTCTCACTGCTTAAATGCACAAAGCCAGTTCAGTTTAGCAGGAGGCAGCATATGACAGTGAGAATTAAAGGAAGAGATGATCAAATCAAGATTCAGTATAGGGTCACTAACAGTGCTGACATGAAAATTTACCTTGGCCTCAAACTCTGAAGTTTACCTTGCAATGACACATAAACTTTTTCTTCTCTTGAAATTAGAGGCTGGTACTTGAACTCTGGTCCTCCAGGAGCATAAGGTCTTTGATCAAGACCAGATCATGCTTCGTTAATGTGAAAGTTCACTCAAGTAGCTGCTGTCATTTCATTTTTCACAGGCAATGAGTTAAATTGCTTTCTCAGCCCGGGACTGACACAGGCAGTTAGTAAAAAATGGTGCAAATAAGTAGATCCAATTAACTAAATCCAAGTTCTGTCACAACTTTGCCACCTCTGGTTCTTTTTTTTTTCCCTATACTGAAGGACTTCTCTTAAAACTATTGTATAAATGTGTGTGTATTTTGTCTTTCTAAAAGCAGACTATCAAAATGTGGCAGTTTTTTGTCAAGACAGAAGGGAGAGAGAAAGAGACAGCACTAGAATATGTCCTGCCATTTGGATGGGCAAAATACTTGATAAGAGTGAGGGCTTGAATGTAAACCTGTAGTACTCAAACCTGGAGATTACACTCAATTGCTTAAAAGCTTTTTTTGTTTTTTTGGTAGACAAGGCAATGGACTGACTCCAGGAGGAAAGCTGGTAGACCTGAAGTCTGAACACTGTCTGCTTGGATCACACATTTCAGCACAACGTTACACTAATCAGACTTGAACTCCAAAACCCAGAGGTTTCCCCAAGCCCAGGGAAAGATTTGGCCTCATGTGCAAGCTGGCAGGATTTGGGCTTTGCTCTTCAGATCTGGACTTGGACTCAGAACTGTGCCAAGCCTCCAACAGCAAGAGCAGAGCTGGAGCCACAGCTGTTCCCAGCAGTGAGTAGTGCTAACAGTGTTTGTGCTATGAGGAGCTCTATTAACTGACATAATAACCATAATTACATGGTGTAACTTCTGCTCGTTGCTCTCACCTCTAGGCTGAGAGGGAAGCGTGAAGTTCTTGCAGCCCCAGAGGAATGTGTTAGATGAAAAGATGCAAGTGGAGCAAGGAAGCTGGAATCCTGCTGCAGATAAAATTGGAGTCATCTGCCCCTGCTCAGAGAACAGAAAAAAAATTACAAATATTGGAGGAGGAGTTTAATCTCTTTCAGATAGGGATCCTCTAAATCAAGACTATTTTTTCACTCTGGATAAGTCTTTAGAAAGGGCTAGAGACTCCATGTGCAGCTGAAAAGCAGTAGATGCTTTATTTACTCTGAGCTCTTGCCTCTGTGTAAGTGGGAAAATGAGCCACGAGCTTGCTTAATGAAAGCAGTGGGCTCCAAAGTGTTTCCAGAGTAAAGTTTGTATCTCCTTGCTGATGGCTGTTGACTTGAATTCCAGGGACTTTCATGGCAAAAAAAAGTAACTCACCCTGCCCCAAAACAACCCCAACCTCTCTGTGGGCCCAGATAAGGAAAAACCCACATGAAGTAAATGCTGGGTGCCCCCTGAAAAAAAAACCTGCCAAGCTGAGTGTTTCTATTATATTAATAATTAATAAGCATATTTAAATATAGAATTAATAAACATATTTATTTACTAGCTCACTGTCCAGTCTTTATTCTGCAGATGAAGGACATCATCAGCAGGGGTGGTCTCTGCCTGGCAGGGTTTTCAAGGCAAGTTTAGCTGAGAGTTGCACAAGTTAGGGCTGTTCTCAGAGGTCCAGATCCCATATAACAATTAAAGGAAGATGATTGCAGAATGACCACAGCAGCCAGACTTTGGAAGCATCTGGCAAGCAAGCACTGCCTTACAGGTCAGAGCTAGTTTTTCCCAACTTGTGTCCTTGATCTTTATCCGTACTGGAAGTGGGGCAAGATACCTTGTGACAGCTTTTATTGAGACTCAGTTACTGCCTCTGTGATTACTATGGGCTGTTACTACCAAACTGTCTTTTGTTGCTTCATCTGGCTGGAAGATATTAAGATTTGTCCACTGCTTCATCATACTTTGATCCCTTGTTTAGGAAAGAAATCTGTTTCCTTGCTTGAGTGCCTCATTCTTGGCTAGGGATTGAACGGCAGGCTGATATTTCTGTTTGGCCCTTAAAGCCAACTACTAACCACACTTCTTATCCTGCTGGTACCACCCAGGAGTGCATCAATACTGCAATACAAATGGCACAGCATCATCATATGAAGAACAAAATATGTGGCAGGGCCCTGCTGTGGCTTAGAGGCTCTGAGAAGAATCTCTCAAAATATCTTAGACATCTGCCATGTGTCAAATCTCATGATTGTTCTTCAAATTCTTCTGTGGATGCATCAGCCTCTCCTCCATTCCTCCACTGGTCTCCCTGTGCCAACACATGTGTTCTTACCAGCAGTATGTGACACAAGGCCTTTTTTCCTGCACAGTTATTCTATTTGTTCAGTACCTGAGGTATTATCCTCTGATTTGAGACACCCTAAATCACTCCCATAGTGCCCAGCTGGGATGAAGGATTATGACTTCATATGGGAATAAGGCAGAGCACATTAAGGCTTAGTAGACGCAGATCCCAATCTATGCCAATACCATAACTAATTAAAAACAGGGGAAGCAAGTAAATGGAAAATATCTCAAACTTCTCTCAGAGTCTGCCATGGCACATGAATGAGTCTCTGGCAATACCACACCATCATTGCAGTAGCTGGACAATTTTGTGCACAGATCCAGTGATGGATGTTTGGAATTTGTGCATAAACTCAGTGTGTCTTCAGCAGCTCCCATTTCTCAGCACATGCCTTCATCTCCCACAAGATGTGAATGACCATGGGAACTTCCAGGGATGCAGAACAACTGTTTCATTTGCCTTCTCTGCTTCTGTACAGAGCCCACACTTGGATGTGGTCAGGAGGGGTTGCTGGTTCCAGCGCGGGAGCATTTTCAGATTGTTTCCATCAGGACTGATGGTTTCCCTCAGCTCTTTGTCTGAGGGCTTTGAGGCTTGGGCAGAAGTTCTCCTAAATTCAACAGAATTCAACAACAGAGTGGCTAGGTTGGAAGAGATCTCCAAGATCATTCAGTCCAACCATGCCCTAACACCTCAACTAGACCACAGCACTGAGTGCCACATCCAGTCTTTTTTTAAACATATCCAGGGATGGTGACTCTACCACCTCCCTGGGCAGACCATTCCAGTACTTTATTATTCTTTTTCCTAATATCCAGCCTATATTTCCCTTGGCACACCTTGACACCGTGTCAGTTGCTGCCTGGAGAAAGAAACCAACCCCACCTGATTCAGCCACCTTTCAGGGGGTTGTAGAGAGTCATATGGTCACCTCTGAGTCTCCTTTTCTCCAGGCTCAACAACCCCAGCTCCCTCAGCCTTTCCTCATAGTGTTTGTGTTCCCTCACCAGCCTCATTAAACTCTTCCTCTGGCAGAGTGCAGGAAGACAGGAGATGCGTGTGTACCACAGGCAGTGCCAGGCTTTGCCTGGCTCCTCTCCAAGATACCCAGATTGTGTAGGCTGGGGCAGCTTCCTTACACATGGCAGCCTCCAGGTGACTGGAATCCTCCCATAGATCATCCATAATTTGATAAAAGTTGGCTCTCTGTATTAACTGGAGGCAGCACGTTGGAAAAAGCCATTAATCACAGCAAGGGCCGGTGGCTGCTGAGTGCGCACCTGCGAGGCTGCAGCCTTGGGAAACAGCATTTGAGCAATCTGCAGGGCTCTGACAGAATGCCTGTGAGTTTTTCCCATTACATCACTATGGGGGCCAGCACAAAGGCTATCTGGGTTGCTCAAGGAAGTGTATTGTGGAAAACAATTCTACTTTGATGACTGATCCAGGCGTTTATTTAGGCAAAGCTGGAGCAGTTGCATTGGCTCATTTGATCTGTGCTGTTAATGGGAGACAACTCACTGCATGCTTTTGTTATGCTTGCTCTTGCTTGCAAAAGTTCTTGGGATTTTTTTTTATGAACAGAACTATCTATCCCTTCACATGGCAATTGTGCCAGTGTCACAACCTTAATTATCACTCAGATTTTCCAGATGGGATTGTTTCCAAAATCTGGCTCAGAAGAATTTGCTCAGGTTTAAGGAAGTCACCGAACATGATTCTGAAAAGCATCTGTGTGTTACAAGAAAATAAAAGACAGGATGAAGCATGTGCAGGCATGGGATGAAAATAAAACAGCTACTTGATTTCTAGTTGCATGCTTTGCTTTCCACCAAGAATGTGTCAGAAGCCCCCTGTGTCCTTTTGCAGCATACTGGTTCCCTGAGAGACAGAGAAATCTGTTACACAAATCACACTGATCTCCCAGGCTGTGGCTGGAGCACCTTGCAAAACATTTAATTTTTTTCTTAGCATTCATTCTCTGTTAACATTTCTCATATGTTAGTGGCTGTTGTTAAAGGTTTGATAAATGGTTTGAATAAAAGAGTTGCAGAAATAACCAATTGACCCCTTTGAAATTTTGTTTACTCACTATCCAGATATTAATTAAGATAAACTGACCTTCTGAAAAAAAACCCAAGAAGCAAGTGGGGCTTTCAACAAAGTACTATACAAAAATAAAAGGTGAAACTTGGTGGGAGAAGCTGACAAATTGATGTTATGCTTTTCTCAGGTTTATATCACATTCTAAAACATGGTGTCACTGCAGAATTTTTCTGTGTCATGTTTTATCCTGGTTTAAATCTCCTCTAAGGGTTAATGTTTTTCACCCTCAAACCTGTGGGAGAGGAAGGGGTTTTCAGCTCCTTATTTTAGAGAAATTCTCAAAATTCTCCTCATTTTAGAGAAAGGCCACTGTAAATAGCAAGGCATTACTGGTTGAACTTGCCAGAACCCACAATGAGGAGAGATCTCCTCCACCCTTCATTGATGTAAAGTCACAGGAAATAAATCTTTCCTCCTAACCTGGTCTTTGAAAGTCTCAGCAAGGCTTGTCCATAACTGTTTCTTGCATAAAAGGTAGTTCTGGTCCTACTCTTCACTCACAGGTCCACCAGCACCACCAGGGCAGCTCCAACAGGAATTGGCTCCATTTTTTCTCTTTCTTCAGCAGGTCAAACAAGCAGTGGGCACTGAAGACTTTCAGAGTTTCCAAAAACCAGGAGGGCAGCCCAGGGCATAGCTCCAGCCAAGGAGCCATGGGGCTCTTCTGAATGCCTCTCCTAAAACCCTGCACACCCTAATGGAGAGGATCATAAAAGTGGAGTCTGGACAGCTGGGAGTCACATCTTTGGGATAATGGAGTGTGCAGATTTGCATGGTGGTGCATTCGATCCAGACTGAATGTCAGCTCGTAAGGGTGCTGACAGAGCCCATGCTGAGAGTCCCCTCCACAATGTCCCTCATCAGAGCACTCTTTCCCATCCTCTGCCTTCTCTGCTAGATCATTTGTCTGCTTTGTGGGCCCCAGGAATGGCACATCACCATCTCTTCCCAGTTCTTCCAATTAATTTTCCACAAACGTTATATAGGGTGTGTCTGGTTTTTATTTATTTATTTGTTTTTGCAGAAGGGGTTTTTACCTAGCTTTAACGTGCCCCAGAAGCCTGCTGCAGTGTGGGGCTGGAGGAAGGCAGAGCTGTGTGCGTGCCTGGTATCGCCTGCACGCACCAGACCCTGCAGCTACTCATTCCTTCTCGTGCAGGCAGCTGAGAGCGTGACAATAGCACTTGGATATCATCCCATTTCCTCCCCCTTAAACCTGAGCGTTGTCTTCCAGGTGTTACAGACGTTTTTGAAGTCAAAACACTTGCCAGCTCCAATTAAACTTGTGGTTTGCAGACAAATTGGGAGCCGGCCGGAGAGGAAGCTGGCAGGAGAACAGCTTTGTACATGTATGGGGCTCCAGGACAGCTGAGCTTCCAAAAGTTTTGTAGAAATAGTCATCAGGGCAGAGATGAGACCGTAGTGATGTGCCTCTGGTAAGAAAGCTATAAAAGACACTGCACAGTGTCTGCAGTGAAGGACTCAAGGGTAGGGACCTGCTGTGGTTGGGTAGGGGGAGCTCCTGTTAGAGGTTAAAAATTGAAGAATTCAGGTTTCATCTGCTCAGCTCATGGTCCCAAAGCCCAGCCTCATTGCCACCTCTCTGGCTGTCCTGCCTGCAGGGACACCAGGGGCTGTAGGGGCTGCAAGTAAATGTTGAATGGGCATGGTCTGCTGATGTTTTTTTAGAGTGAGAGTGGTAAAACACTGGCACAGGTTGCACAGAGAAGTGGTGGATGTGCTGTCCTTGGAAACATTCCAGATCAGCTTGGACAAGGCTCTGAGCAGCCAGATCTGGTTGAAGATGTCCTTGCTTGTTGCAGGGGGGGTTGGACTAGATGGACTTTAAAGGTTCCTTCTAACCCAAACTATTTTGTGATTTTATTTTTGGGTGGGGTGGGGAGGGTGGTAACTTCTACATTTTCCTTCCTCTCCTCTCTGTTTTGGCTGCTACAACCTCCAATCCTTCCTTGTCCCTTATTCTGTCCTATATTCCCCACTTATTCCCTACAGGACCTGGTCAAAAAAGGCTGATTTACTCTCACTCTCTTTGCAAATGATTTCTGGACATCTGAGATCTCCTTTTATGCAGTGTTAATCAAGTTAAGAGGTAGCTTGGGTCCATTTGTAATTCATTTCTTTAAAATGGAGTAGGAAAGAATTTTCCCATACTGGGAATATTTCAGACACCTTTTGATCCATGTTTTTCAGATTACATAGTGACCATGTTCAAACACTTGGGTTTTGTTTGGGGACGAGGGAAAAGTCATTTTGATCCTTTTCCTACTTGCAATGTAGGGAACAGACACATTTTGAACAGCAACATAAAAAAGACCTTCAATTTTGGCACTCAGGTGAAATGGGACACTTCACCTGGATTTAAGAAATGGATCAAAATGGCCTCAAAATTAAACATTTCCTGCAAAAATCTTCATTGTGAAAAAACTTTTTTTTTTTTTTCCGTGGGAAAATATTATATAGTGAGGAAACTGCTCATTAGTTCTAGCATTTGATACTATTGGAGAAGTCTTTTAGAGTTTAAAAGAAAACTATTGCTTTTTTTTTATTCATTCTGCCAGCCAAAGTGGAATCTGAGACTGAAGTCAGACACAAAACCAGGAGGAAGCAGTTTATGAGACTAGGGGTGAGTTTTACATCTCACTGTCCTGCTTTAGTGATCTTTCCAACCTGGCTGGCAGCACTGCAAAAGCACCCACAGAAAACACATCCCTGGTGTTGCAGTGTTTCTCCCCAGGATCCAGGTTCAGCTCCGGGGAATTTCCAGCCCTCTCGCTGCAGTTCCTCGCTGTTCTCTGCCTGCAGGGCACAACCAGCTCCCCAAGAGTGTGTGTGCCATAGCCTGTGGGATTTTGCCTGCTGCAGCCTGTCTGCCAGGCACCACTGTCATTGAGTGTCCCTGCTAGGTCTGTCCCAGCTCCATGCTGTGCTCTGAAAGCCTCACAGTGAGCTGTGCTGTGGCAGAAGAGCCTGATCGCTGTGCTGAATGTGAGGATAAAGAGGGCTGGGGAATAGTGCCAAATGAGCCTTTAAAAAATACTTTCTGCCACAATTGCAGGGTTTTCTATGTTCCTTGTAGGAAGTGTTTCAGGTCCAGGCACCGCTGGGGCATTTTAGAGGTCAAAGCTGAGGGGCTGGAGACCTCCAGGGAGGTGTGTGGCTCTGACATCTGGAAACATCACATCACCATTCTTCCCACTGACTTTTCCTTAGCCATTCGCAGTTTTGGTGGCCATGTGGTGTCCCAGGGGGTCAGGCATCATCTGAGTTTCCAAAATCAGCTGCTGTGACTGTCCCCCTGTGCCTCATCCTGTGAGCAAGAGCTGTGCCCTGCTGTTTGCCCACCCCAGAAGGACGTGCAGCTCTTGGTGGGTGATGCTTGTTCCTCCTGGAAGCATCTCTCCTCCTGCAGCCTTCTTCCTGACCAGGTTTCTGTTTTTCCTCTCGGCTGCTTCTCCATCCTCCACCTCCCCCTGCCTCCATCTGGTTTCTATCTGGACCAAACAGATGTTTTTCCACTTCTTAAATGTCCTGTACACTCACCTCGCCGATGTCTAGCAGGGGCTGTTCATTCTTCTTTCCCCAGGTGTAAAACTTGAATAACTGGAGGGGCTGGGGGAGAAGCAGCTTCTCTCAATACCTTGGAGTGCATTTAGTGCTGGTGGAGGGATGAGGGAAACCTTTCCAATTACTCACCTTGCAGCCTAGAACCCTCTTTCTCCTTCCAGGTCCCCTTTCCATTGCTAGTGTACACAGAGGATCAGACCTGTGATTTATGCCAGGGCAGTGTGTATAATATTCTCACTTTCATGTTATAAATGTTTAGCAAATCCACAAGGTATCAAAAGAACTTGTGGAGGAGATTTGCTAAGAAGGGCCTGTGGATAAACCTTTTGGACTTGGCTGGAAAGCAGACATATACAGTTTATTGCTTCCCCCTGCTGCAGAGTGACAATAGGTTAAATGTAGACTTTTCCTTAAAATAAAAGTTCCTTGCTTGGCAATTCAATCAAGTGGTATCTGTCATGCAGAGGTCTCATGAACGATTTATTCCCATTTTAAGTAATGTTTTGGAGGTGCAGGCTCCACATGGAATACATTAGGCAGCGGGAAGGTTTGCTGGCATGCTCGTGGGGCTGGGAAGGTACGTGTGCTGTGGGCACAGGGGCTCATCCGTGGGGATCTGCTTTCCCCTTGCCCTCTTCCTCTCTTCTTCCCCTTACATGGCTCTGAAGGTCTTGGAGGGAGGGTTTTCCCAGCCTTCCCAGGGAGGGAACTGAAGCATCAGAGCCCACTGCTGGGGGCAGGCAGGAGAAGGACCCCAGGTCCCTGTTCACTGAAAGAGGAACCCAGCAGCTTCCTAATGACTGTGGGGCAGAAATTCCAGTGCTGATCCCAGCTCAGGTCCTTTAGCCAGTGTTGGCACAGCAGTCCCCAGCCCCTGCAGGCCTTGCTGGGGTTGCAGAGGTGGTTTCTGAGCCCCTTTGAGTACCAGAGGTGGCGGCAGCTGCTGCTGGTGTCTCTGTTCAGCTCCCACAGGGGGGACTGAGGTGAACAACCATCTTTTCTTTCTGGAAAAAAAAACAGCTGCTTTCTGTGATGGGAATTGAATGACCAAGTAAAATAATGTGATTTGGAAGCTGTTCTCTTCTTGGCTTTTGTATTGTTTTTATTTTTTAAATTTTTTTTTGTTGGCTGGACTCTTTCTCCAGTGAAAACAGCAACCAGAGATGGGGTAAGCAATCAAATCCTTGCAGAGCAAGTGCCTGCCAGGTGTCACAGCTCTGTGCCACCTCAGGAGGTGGGTGCTGGCCCCTGGCCACCCTGGCCCCTGGGTCAGGCTCTCCTTCTTTGCTGTGGGTTATGGAAACTGTCCTCCTTGGAGACCATATCTATGAGCACTGGCATTTTCCATGCTGCCTGCCAAGGGGGGCTGTGCACTGGGGATTAGTGACTGAATGTGAGCACAGCCGGCACTCCTGGGGAATTTGGCTTTTGTCAGGCTGCTGGGACATGAGCACCCACATTATTCTCTGCAGGTGCCTAGCTGCAGAGTGCTCTTTGTTGTGCCACCAGTGAGTTGGGAGAGGTCCCCATGGTGTGCCTGGGCACTGCTGAGGAGCAGCAGGGAGTGGGAATTGATTCTGCTGTGAATTTGCCCTCACATGTACCCTTTATAAGATCCATGGTCAGAGGGATGCAGCCATTCCAAGCAGGTGTGAGCACAGTGCTGCAGTGTTAGAGGGACCCACAGACATAAAACAGTGAATTTCATGGAGTACAAAATCAACCAACTAAAAAGCAACAACCTGACAACCTGAGGCCATTTTAATTCAGATTTATCTGTTATACACTATAGGTTTGCAGCATTGTGCACCTTGGCACTGCCTTACCATACTATGTCTGGTCACAAACTTGCAGGTTCCCTGCTCCCTGGGACTGTGGGCATTTGGGGACATTCTCTGCAATTGCTGCCAGTCCCAGAAAGAGCAAACACAGCCCCATGTCCCCCAGGGGAAGCCCACAGTGTGGAGGAAAGGGAAGAGAGGGTTTCAGTTGCTTTTATGAAAGTGCAAGGTAACAGCAGAGACTCACTCAGTGCTGCACCCACCTGAGATCCCTTTGAAGGGGGAACCCCTCTCTGGGTGAAGTTGGTCACCCTCTGCTGTGTGACACCAGCACCACTGATGGCAGCAAAAATACATTTAGTTCTTCACAGAACGTATTTCCCTAAACTTCTTTCTGGCCTTGGAGTTTCCAGCCAGAGTTTTGGTATTTCATGTTCCCCAACCCAGTGAAAGCTGAGCCTCGGTGTGAGGTGGAGGGGGGCTGCAGGGGCGTTACTAATGGGATGGGGAAGTGCCATATGGTCCTGAAAAATCACTGTCAGTGAGACAACGTTGAGGAGCCCCCCTCAGAGGGGCAGGGAGGGAGAGGCAATTAATCATCCTCACCTCCTAATAAGAATGTGAGCTCCAATACCAAACAGTGTTCTTGTTGGAGGAGCAAAACTTCAAAGCCTGTGGTGCCCTGCAGCCCTGCAGATGCACAGGGCATTGCTGAGCTGAGGCTGTGTCCCACAGGGTACAGTCTGTGCATCTCAGAGCACTGAAAAACAGTGACAAATGTGATGGGGGTGGCTATAAATGCTGCCTTTGGACAGGGATGTTGTGTTTTACAGGGCTTCACCAGAGTCGTGCAGCTCACAGCATCCCCTGCTTGTCCCAACACTGGTCTCTGTGCCTGGGGGAAACTGTGCTCCTGGGGGTGTCCAGCTGGAGAACTTTCACTTCTCTTAAAATGGGAGGGAGGTAAGGCAAGGAAGATTCAGCTCCCATAAGCACTTGGTTTCCAAGTTTGAGTCCTCATCAGATCAGTTGTGTGAACACAGTGCTTAATAAACACAGCCCTGAAGCCCCCAGCTGTGTTTCCCCCACTGGAAAATCAGCAGCTCCTTTTTCTTTTATCTTTAAGCTCTGGCTGGATGAAGCTGAAAGTGGTATTGGGGAAAAAAACCAACCCTGTTTATTCAGGCTTTTCTTACTTTAACAGACTTCCCTTTGTCCCAGCCACCTCTATTTCACACATTTCCCTCCTGCAGTACCGTCCTCTGGCCACAGACAGGCCTGTTCAGCCCTTTCCACTGTTTTAATTGTACACTTGGTGTCAGGCTGGAAAAGTCTCGAGCTAATCATGTTTCAGCTCGTCCCTACTTCCATTGTTCATGGATAAAATAATACTTCCAAACCTCACAGCACTTCATAAATATCACTGCCTGTGTGGAGAGCAGGAGGCCCTTTCCAGAGCTCTGTTGCCAGGCCTGGAGATTTTGAATATTTATTGGGAAGCTGGGCTGGATCTGTCGCTGCCCAAGTGCTGGCAGTGGCTGTTTGCTGTGGAGCAGGAGTCAAGGCAAGCTTGGGACAAGCCTGAGACTTCCAGAGGAGTGTCCATTATCCCTGGAGCAGAGGGATTTGTCCCTGGCTGGGCTGGCAGGGAGGCAGGCAGTGAGGTGCATGGTGGTGCTGGTGCTGTGAGTGGATAAACAATTCCTGTGGGGATGCAACTGAGTGAGCAATGACGGCTCTGGGAAGAGGGTGCTGGAGGAAGAAACCATTCATGTGCCTCAGGGAGTTTTTCCCTGCTTTCTACTGAGACTGGGTCTCCAAGAAGGACCTTGGGGCAGCTTTGAGTTTGTCCTCCTGTGTGTGCCAAGCCTGGATCTCCCTGATGGCCCCAGCCCAGCAATGGCACAGCTACTGCAGGAGCCACAGTGCTTCATGTGGGGTATCCAGAAGAAAGGAGCTCAAACCAAGCTGTCCTTGGCTCGTGTTTAACTCTGGTTAAGCAAACAGGCTTTGCAAATTCTGTGGTCTGAACAAGCTTCCACTTGTATTTCCACATGCGGCATGGTCCCGAGCTGTAACATAAAGCAGATCCCACAGAGGCTTGTGTGTGGGAAGACCTCTGCCCAGGCAGGGATCAGCCACCCGTGTCCTCCTTCTGGCAGTGCTGTCTGGGCACAAAGTGCCTGTGCAGCCTGGGGTGGAGAGACCTGGGGGTGAACGTGTGTGGCATGTTGCTTAACCGTAAAAACCAATACCCAGCCTGGGGGATGGCTTTTGCTGGGATTTTTTTCAGATGTCTGAGCCTGAAAACTTGTGTGTCTGCACACATGTTGTTCTCCCTCTAGTCCACTGTCAGCCCAAAAAGACAATTTCCTTTTCTCACAAACTCACAAATGTGCCCAGGAAGGCCTGTGCCCACCAAGGCATCGCTCTTCCAAGCAGCACTGCAAAATGGGTGGCTTTGGTTTCCTACATCCACCCTGGTGAACCTGTGGGGGGAAGGATATCCTCCTGATGAGCACAGTCGTGTCCTCAGTCACAGGGAGGGCCCAAGAGCAGCCAAGCTGGAAGCAGCTGATGGTCTGAATGGGTTTTGGAGACCTCCCACTCACTGTGGGAAGGGACACGCGGGGTTCGGCTGAGCACACAGGGTTCCAGTTGGGATCGAGCAGCAGCAGTAATATATCAAGTTATTCCTGGCAATTCACCATATCCTAAAAATATAGTTTCATTGAAGCTTCTTGCTGAAGCAGCTCTCGTGTCCCAGTAAAGGGAAGTAGGCTACTGAACCAGCTGTGGGTTTTTTGCGAGCTTGCTTATTGGAGTTTTGAACTCTCTTGCTCAGTTTGCCAACTGCTGTTCTTTCTGATGCTACCCAGTTGTTCTGCATGGCCTTGAAGTGGTTTCCCAGCTATTTGAACTCCCTAAATGACAATGCTTCATTATTGTCTAATGGAGAAGTGGATTCTTCTGTTTATATGTAAAGGTTCCCCTCCTTCCCCCCTACCTCCCTCAACATATGCAAAAGGCACTGCAGAAACTGGAACCAGATAAAAAGAAGAAAACAGGCTTTTAAAGCAAGTTCTGAAGTGTAAAGATGTGAAGGCCACTTAGAAATCATTGCCTTGTGCTTTCTCCCACACTGTGATTCATTTGGTCCAATCCATCATTGATTCAACATGCTCATGGGCCAGAGCCTTCAAAGGCAACTGTGCATCTGCTTTAGCCATTCATCAAGGAGGAGCACAAAGGAGGAGGGCAAAGGAAAATGTATTGCCAGCTCCCTTTGGTGCTGTTTAAAGGGTGTGAAAGAAGGACAGTGGAGAATCTGGGTTAATAAAAGCCAGGATGACCGAGGAAGTGCCCCCAGGACATTTATTTTTCAGCCTAGGTATGGACCTTGCTAAATTTGATTCTGCAGAGGAACTTCAAACACTGAGCAAGAGAGCCAAAATGAGGTTGACATACAGAAGAATAATCCAGTGCAGGTGGATGCTCTTCCCCAGATGTGGCCACCAGTCTCATGTGGCCACCAAGTGGAGAGCGGCTGTGGACCATGCAGCTCCGCTTTCTTTCATTTCTATGAGAAACAACAAAGCAATTTCAGGGAGATGATGCTCTGCTGCTCCAGAGAGCTCCCATAGCCTGATCCCTAAAGATCTGAGGCTCCTAATTCTGCTGCAGTTCTGCCTGGCTTATCTTGCAGGTTTGCTGCAAGGTGGGTCCCTGCAGCACAGCCCTGGTCACTGGACCAAGCCCAGGTGTCGAGCTGCATGCACATAGTCCTGGTGCAGGATCTGAGGGCACCTGAGGGATACCTGAGCTCACTGACTCCCTGCCAACACAGGTATCTGCTCTGTGCTCCATTCTGTGGGGGACAGGTACCACTGAGCCACCTCCCAAGCAGCAGCACCTCCTCTGACCAACCCAACATTGTGGCATTTTACAGATGACATCTGTGAGAGTATCATGCCATCTGCCTGTACAGCCCCACACATGTGTTCAAATGATGCCAGTGGACAACAGCAAGTGGGACAATAGAGAAAAGTCTTGGTCTCCCCCTTTCCTCCTATCCAAACAGAATCATAACTGTGCAGGTGGAGAGTGCATGAACCCCTTGGTGCTTCTGATGCTGAATCCAGAGTGCCACCAGCTGCACAAGGAGGGTGAACTCGCAGATGACCTGAATTGTTCTTGTGTAACATCTTTCTTAAAGCATGTTAGGTACTTGAGATGTGTCTGTGCTCCCCTTGGCAAGGACAGGAGTTTATATTAACAGGGTATCAGATTTTTTTTCCTGGGCATCCTTGAAGTTCACCCAAAGTTCCCGGGGCAGCCAACTCTTTGTTAACAGAGAGGGATTATTTGTCCTTTCTTACTGTGAGTTTTTCTCAGTGGGAGAAGGTTGTTATGAGTTGCACAGGGGAAAAAGGACATTCTGTACAATATTCCTGGGAAGGCTCTTGGGCAACTTATTGGCTGGTATGGAGCAGCAAATGATAGAACATGTCTGATATCACTCATCTCACTTTTGGGGGAGGTTAAGGCCTCCTGTGTTCTCACCTGATATTATTTATCACTGATATTAAGTTCTTTTCGATCAAAGATACTTTGCCTGAAGTTTTGTGAAGACTCTTCCAAGTAGTTGAGCAACAATTTGTTCTCAGAATAAACCAATTTGCAGCTGGGGCCTGAAATGCTTTGAAGAAGATGAGTTTGTACTTGCAGGCATTCTGCTTTGTGCTTATCTTGATTTGGCCTTGCAGATCTTAGTCCAGATTTATTGCTGAGCGCAGACTTCAGCTTCAGCGCGGAGAGGGAAAACACTGTTCTTCCCAGTAACATGTGAATGAGTGAGCTCTTGTCAAAAATCCTTCTCCTGTGAATTAAATAGAGCTTCTGGACTTGGGTAATGCATGGTCCAGTCTGTGCTCCTTTCTCTCCTTTCCATACTGCAGGATATAGATGGAAGCTGCTATGAATTATTAATCTTTGTGCTTCTGTTCTGTAAAATGAGAGAGTTTGAGGTTGCAACCTCCCTTGGAAAAGTTTGGAAACTGTGGGAAAAAAAACTGTACTAGTTGTGTGAGGCTATTTTTTCATTTTAGCTCATTTATCAGAGAAACCCAGCTATACCTATATTTTTGTGACTTTATTTTTTTTTAGTCTGTATGCAGCAGGTTGGGATTTGCTTTTCCTGGCTCTCTCCCCTTCAGCCTCCCTTATTAATGCCCTTGCTTTAGCTTTTTTCCTTGAATTCCCTTGAGTTCTGTCCATTTTTGAGCTTTAAAACTAAAAACCAGGACATCTCTGCTAATTTGCCTGCAGCTCAAATCAAACACGGCCACTCTTCTCCACAAGTTCATCATTGTTACAGAAATATTGTAAATCATTCTTGTGAGTTTTCAGTTTGCTAATGAAGAAAGCAAGACAATGCCTGCTGCTAAATGAGTGTACTCATGTTAAAAGGCTCTTGATGGGAATCCGGGGCAGTGAAGTCACACAGCCCTAGTCTGGGTGCGGTCAAAATTGTGAGCAGACATCGGGTTCAGATGAAACAGAGTTCTAGCACCAGTGAGCTTTTATTGAAAGTTAGTAGCAGGGATGTTGACCTTATGTTTGGCAAAAGTAGACTACTCAAAACATGTACGCAAGGCAGATGGGGAATGCCATTTAATTAAAAAAGAAAATATTATGATATTCTGAGAACAAAGTGGTAAAATCTTCTGGCTGCGCAGGAATTTCTTTTGAGAAATGGCAGGCACTGAAAGGCAAGGCAGGGAGAGGATGGGATCTTAAATGTCCTTCCACAGTGGGGAGGAAGAAATGATCCCAGGGTACCTGGCTGGCAGCAGGGTTATCCTTGCAGCAGGGGTGGCTGGAGAGCTTCCAGGCACATTTTTCCATAGGAGGGTGCCAGCTTGCTGCAGCCCAGGCGTTTCACAGAAGAGGGTTTGATTGCAGAGTGATAGTGGCAATGGCTCCCTGCCCTGCTGGCACCCCCCAGCCCCACCTGTGCTGCCCACCTGTGCCTGGCCCATGGCTCTCCCCGAGCCCCCGGGTGCTGCGCCAGGAGCTCTGCACCGACCAAACCTCCAGGCACCAGGTGATGCAGCAGGGAGGAGGGAGCTGAGCTCAGTAAACACCAAAGACTTCACCCATCCCTGTTCCCATGCATCTGGATTTCCCTCCATCCTTCAGGGACTTTTAATGAAGACTCAGAGCCTGGGATTGCTGGCTCCCAGATCTTCTGTTCTTCGGGAGGAGTGAAGCCCTTTGAAGTTCTGCTGCAGCAAGGCAGGTTTTTGGGACCGGGGAAGCCCCATGGGAGGACAGCTGTGCAGTCCTCTCCCGGTGGGAACGACGTGACCCCGGATTCCTGCAGGGTGGGATAGGGCAAGAGAAACCTCCCCCTGTTCCCCTGGGGTCCTGCAACCACGCTCTGCTCACTGCTGTCTGTCCGCTCCTGCCGGCCTTCACCCCGGCCAGGGACAAGGCTGCAGCTGCTCCCCACATGAGCAGGGGGGCAGAAAATGGCTCTGTGTGGGGCAGCTGCAGCCCACACCAGGCAAATAAACAATCTGGGGCTTTCCTGAGGGACGGAATGCAGCCGCGGGGTCTCGCTCTGCTGTGGATGCTCGCTGCCCATGATTGATGCCTCTCCGGGGACTGGAGAAGTTTGCTGAGTGGGCAGGGGCTCAGGAAATCAGGCAATTTAAGGGGTTTTTGTGTGGATTGAAGAGCCCCCAGACAGACACCTGCTTCTGAAAATATGTGCCAAGGGCACCATTTGGGTGCAGGACGTGGGAAAGTATCTGTGAGGTTGGGTTGGTCTGAGGCTGCTGTGTCAGAGTGGGGTCCCTGAGCCAGAGGGAACTGGCAAGGGCACAGTTCTGGATGCAGGTGACTTCCTTGCCTGGCAGAGAGAGTGGCTGGTGGGTGATGGAGAGGCCTCAGCTCAAGGAGGACATCCCTTTCCCTGGGGCTGCTCAGGTACAGCCATCAGCCCTGCCCAGAGCATCAACCTCCAAGCAGCAGGGTGGCTTCTGTCACAGGCTCAGCCCTTCAGGGAAAGATCCCCCAACCTCTGGAGACCTCCACCTCTTGAATGACCTCTGAGACCTGCAGACAGGGCAGTGCAACCCACAGCCCTGCTCCTCCAATCAGCCATCCAGTCCTATGCCTGTGCAAACCCTGCAAGCTGCCTGTGCTGACTCTGGGGCCTGTGGGGACCAGGGGAAGCAGATCTGGCTGCAGCTTCCAGGCCTTCATTTGTAAATAAGCATCTAGCTGCTATGGTAATGCTTATTTAATTTAGGCTAAGCATTTCTACAGCTGTTGTGGGGGAATCATGCTGCTTTATGCTCAATGTTAATTCTTGGCTGCTCACAGCTGCAGAAACATATCAGCCAGGCACAGTCCTAAGGATGGGTTCTGTTGCCTGGTATGGCACAGCCATGTGGGCTGTCCCTTCCCTGGGCTTCATGGAAAGTGCCAATTGCTCCCCAAGACCATTGCACACAGCTTACACCAGACAGCAACCTGTATTGATCTGTGTTAGCAAAGCAGGTTGGAAATTGTGAGTTACCTATGGCATTAAAAGAAAAATTACATGGTAATTTCTCAGATATAGCTGTCTTTTACTTTTCCTGCCCTCTGCCCAGTCACACTGTGCCAGAATGCGTGCTGGGTTTTCCTGCCTTAATTATATAGGATTGAATCTCCCTTTCTCCTCATCCAGGTTTTGAATGACCAGGGTGGCACAGACACCTATGTGACTCCAGGGTTTATAAGTAGTTAGTGGAGGCAGGAGAGTGTCAGAGAACTGCAGGGAGTGGTCCTTGCTTTGGAACAACCAGCAGAGCAGAGCTACTTCAAAGCTGCTCATGGGAGCCCTGTGCAGTTCACTGCTGCTAATTGCTCTTCCTTTGAGGCGTGGGGGCACAGCAACCATCCCCAAAGAGCCCACAGAACCCCCTGTTCCACTCTGCAGCACACCAGAGCCACCCTGGTTCCTCTGCAGCTGAAACCTCTCCCAGCCATGGGATCAATAGACTCCAAGGCTGAAAGGCTGCCAAACCATCCTGCTGCAGCAGTGGGCCCCGCTGGCGAGGAGGAGCTGCAAGGAGTGCTCACAGCTCCCAGTGCTGGCTCCTCTGGTGCTGTGAGCAGCTGGGAAGATGCTGCTGTTGGCCAAGTGTGATAAAAGTCTCCCTCCAGCCCCCCCAGGCTGGGATGGAAGGCCTGGCTTAGTTTGCACTAGGGATGAAGGCGCTCTGTATAAAGCCGATTTTAGGGCATGATGGGCTGAAATCAGCTCTCTGTTGGGGATTTTGGGGCAGGCTTTTGGGAGCAGCAGGGTGTTCTGCAGCTGGCAACCTATCCACAGGCTCGAGATTGCCATTTGTCATGTCAGGGGGCACAAACCTTCGTGCAGGTGAGATGACACCGAGCACAAGTGTTTTATGGACCCCTGATGGTGGGTCTGGTGCCTGATGTGACCCTGGATCCAAGCACACCAGGAACCTGAGATGATGGTGGTTCCAGGTTCCAAGCTGCCCAGGACCCCACCCATTCTTCAGACCTAACATCAGCTCAGGTGGTGAGCAAAGCTTTGCAGAGGTGCTGGGCCCATGCTTGGACACACCATCGCCTCAATCCATTGGGCCCGGTGTCATCCCAGGGCGTGCAAAGCTTGCAGAACAAACTTTGCATCCCCTAAGATGATGCTGGGTCCATGGCATGCTAAAATAAGCCCACTTTGACAGGAGTCCGTGCGTGAATTGTCTCACAATCTGTTTATAGCTGGGGTTTGTAGCAGAATTTAAACACTGCAGCGAGGAGTAAACGCAGCGAGCCCCACGCGGGCTTTGTTATGACATTTTGTTGCAGGCAGGAGGCAAGCTCCCTCTCCAATAACAAACACACAGTGTTATGACACTTCTACCTTTCCAACTATTTATTCAAGCACAAATATTTTATTTTAAGGCTTGAGACACACCGTTAACATAAAGCAGTCTCATTCCTTTCAGTACGGCCTGGTTCTCACTTGGGGAGCTGTTGTTTAATGAAAAGGTTAATTGTGTTTTATAGGGCTGTATCACCTGCCTACCAGTTTCTGGCTTGGAAGGAGGCGAGGTGAGGCTGCTGGTGCTCGTGCCAAGTTGTGGGCTGTGAACACGGGCAGTTTCTAGGAAGAAAACAAAATACATGACAAGAAATGGCTCAGAAACCAAGGGGTTTTGTGGTGCAAATCCGTTTAGGTGCTACAAAATTAATTTCATGTGAAATGATTTCCAACAAGGCTACCCCATGACCCAGTGCAGCGGAGGATGAGAAGGTTTTCAAGGAACAAGGACTGTTTTTCTGCTCAGCTGCAAACACACTCATCCTTTCCCTTCCATAGCTGCACCATGTTAAATCCTACAAGTATTTTCCTCTCCTGAGGTTGAATTAATTAACTTGAAATTTCTTAGCAGCCCGTAATGAGTGCAGAGAGCAGAAGGAACTGAAAGTACAATCTTGACTTGTCAGCAAATTCCTCCTCCAGCAGCTGAAGGAGTAGCAGCCATGCACTTGCATAATGCCCTGGTGTGGCCACCGGACTGTTTTGATTAAATGGATTCTGGGGGTTTAGGAAAACTACAAATTTTATAGCTCTGGTGTTCTCTGCAAAAGTGATGTAAAACATCGTAAAGCTGCCAAACCACCACTGCAGTGCAGGGATCCGTGCTGGCCTCCTCTGCAGCAGGGACTGTCAGCCTCAGAGAATGCTGCTAAGGAAACAACTGAGAGGGAATCAGAGGAATGGTGTGGGGGGAGGTTTGTGCACTGCAAACTTTCATTCCTTCTTTCTGAACAATTAATGAAATGTCTTTTGATCCGTGCCACTTAGAAGCCATGTCTGAATTTGTCCTGATTTGGACACTGGAGAACCAAGTTCTCTGCAGCAGCCTCAGTCACAGCATCAGTAATGGTATCATACCTGAACTTCTCTTCTTCCATTTGAAGAGGTTTAACACCTGTCTGTGTCACAATACTGACCCTTTCTGCCTTCAGAGTGCACTGAAGATGGATCCAGGGACCATCTAAACAGTGTGGTTCCAAAGAACTGAGAGAAAATGCTATTGACCCAAAACCTCATGTAGGCAGTCATCCCCTGCCCCATATCCACTGCATATTGCCACCTGACAACTGCCCCAAGCAGTTGTACCCAGCTCCAGCTGCCCCTGAAGGGTGAACTTTCACCTGTGTGTCTCCATCAGGGTGGCAGAAGCATGCTGTGGTCCCCAGGCCAGTCTGTGTCCCCTCAAACCTAACCCAGCTGTCAGAGCTTGCTTTGCTGTTTGCTCTTGAGTGGGGTGATGACCTGGTGCCTTGCAGAAGAAACAGGATGGAATACATAGTCTGGCTGTAGGCCTTTGTCAGCTCCCTCTTTTGGAAAATTTTGGTGTATTTTCCTATGGGTTGGAGAAATAAAACACAGTTCAGGGTTTCTTAGGGAAAAACTGAATTTCTGAAATGAAATCAATTTCATTAAAATTCTAGTTACAATCCTAACTACTCTTTCTTGGGAACAATGCCAGAGAGGTGTGCTGAGTACAGCTGATGATTCCAATGGCCAAGACCTGAGTATTTCAACATCCCAGGCCCTGAAGAAAAGTCAAGCTCAGAGCAGAAGGGGAGAAAATTTAGCTCCATTCACTGCTAAGAGGCAGCAGGGAGGACAGGCAGACACAGAATGATGCTCTGGTCGGCACTGCCACCAAACTCTTCACTTGACTCTTTCCTTCTTTTGCTCTTCTTTTATTTTATTCCTTCTTCTTGGCATCAGAGCAAATTGTGCTGCCAACACTGTTGGGACAAAGTATTCAGTGATGGTAGGTCACTGGCAGGGAGCAGGGGGATGTTCTCCACAGCTCAGCCACAGTCCCAGGTGTGCTCTTGGACCCTGCACCATCCCAGGTCTGTGGCACACTTGGACCCAGCCCTGAGCCAATGCTGCTCCAAAGCCTCACCAGCATCACCTCAGGTGGCAACAGAACTCGTGTGAGGCACAACTGTGCTCTGAACAAAACTGGTGGAAAAAATTTAGAATCAAAATACTGTTAAATGCCTCTAATGTATAAATGTAAGTTCTTTAATCCTGAAGGTTTAATTGATATTTTTTCTTCAAATAAGGGACTAATGTCAAGTAATTTCAGCCATTTTACAGGAAAGGCAATTGAATAATTGCTAATGGCTTTCAGCTGAATGTATTTAAAGTCAGGTCACAAATATGAGCTGATTGAAAGACCAAGGGACATTCCTTTCTCTTGAAAAAGAATTAGATAACAATGACAATTAGAAGGTGGGATTCAAAGGAAAGTTGGAATTTGAGTATGAGTCTTGGCAGAGCAAGAGGGAAAGAACTGACCTGATGAAGGAAATTTGTTGCCAACTATCCTGTGGAGTGATTGAGGAGAGAAAAAGAAAAAAATCTGAGACTTTGTCATTAACTTTTTGAAATATCTTTATGTGCATTGAGGGGTGAAATAATTTTCTTCTCAGCCTGGTCTCACGATGTGGAGATCAGCCTGGTGCAAGATATCCTGGGCTGTGGCTGCACCTTTCATCCATTCCCAGGCTGGAATCTGGATGTGGGATGATGGGCACTTGGGCTGGAAGATCCCATGGGCACACTGTGGCATGCAGAGCAGTGCAGACTGGCAGGGTAGATTTAAAATAACCCCCAAGCTCAGGAAAAATACCCCTGAATATTTGCACCAGCGTTCTCAGAGCAAATAAACCTCACACTTGTACAAGGAACAATTTATTGATACTTCAGACAAGCTGGAACTGCAGCCTCAAGCTGCTGTTGGGGCAAGTCGTTGTTGTGTTTGTTTTCCTGCTGCTGGCTCAGGAATTTGTTGGCTTTGGGAGCTGGCAGGAGCCTGTCCTCACGTTGCTGCACGTGTGTCACCTGGCACTGAGCACTGCCACATCTGCTGCCTCTGCTGTGGGGGCTCATCCTGCTGCTGGGGAAGGAATTCAAACTGTGCAGCAGGCAAATATGCACAGCTTCTCTAAAACTGCTCCACAGAATAATTCTGAGATGTAACATGTGCCCAGCCTGGTAATTTGGGATATTCATACCTGTCTCAGTTGCAGGTGTCTCCTAAAGCTAATGGGGACTTCAGTGACTTCTTACAGCAGTGGCCTCCACGTCCCAGTGATGAGACTGAAAATATCTGTGCCTTTTGCTGTTCTCTGGTCTTGCTCTGGTAGTTCTGGAGTCATGGGAGGAGGAAGACAGGACTTCCTCATCAGCTTTCTTCAAGTAATAGAAACTGGATTCCTTTATCTCCTCCTTTTTTGATTCCTTTTAAGATAACTGGTTGTGGCTCTTCAGAGGGGAACTTCTTACCCCAGTGTTTGCTCAGCTTCTCTGAATCCTTCTTTGCCATGTGTCCTGCAGGGATGGAGTGTCCTGTGGCAGAGTGGCAATCCCTGCCTGTCTGAATTGCTGTCCTGGATGGAGTTTGGCTGGAGGGTGTTCCCCATTCCCTGCCCCTCTGCTGCTGTAGGTTACTCTGTGCCCTGTGCTGTGAGCACCTTCCAGCACTGCCTCTCTCAGCACTGAACTTCCACTGCTGTTGCTCTGTGTGCCAAAGGAGATAGACCTGCCTCTGGACTGTGGCTATTTGGAAGGTTTTAAACATCCTGGCCTGCATTCTTGCTCTTTTCTCCTGCCAGCCACCTCATGTGGCACGTGGAGGTGTGATCTATTAGCACAAACCTGCACTGAACTTTGTCAGCGTCACCCAGGGTGAGCTGTGGGCAGTTTTTCTGTGACTTGCAGGCCTAGGACTCCTTTCTGGCAGTACAGTAGTGCTCATGAAGCGTTCTTGCAGCCCTTCGTTGCAGTTCTCATGGGCTTTCCTTCTGCTTTATGGCTCCTGGCAGAAAATCCTTCCTCACTGGATCCCATCTGTTCAGCATCCCAGCTGAGGCAATCTATGTTCAGGTCTTCTTCCCTGCACATTCCCTTCTGGATGCTCCTGTTCTCCATCAGACTTTGGCAGCCTTCATCCTGATGTCATTGGGGTGGCTCCTCATCTGAAGTCATGGCTACTCTTCATTTTCTTACCCTTGTCCTTTTACTTGCTCCCCAGGGCTCTCAAGGCATGAGATAAGGGGAAGCCAAAGAGCAAACAAAGCTACCAGTGGATTTTTATCATCCTTTCGCCTTGGAAAATGATCTGGCTCTTGCTCTTTGCTGTTTTCTTTGCTGTCACCCAACTTTCCACCACAGTCTAACATGGGAACAGTTAAGCAGTGTAAATAGCAAGCAGGTTCATGTGCCTAAGCACTTCCAGATGCCTGAGCAGGTAATGCTTTGAAATGTGTTTTAAATGAGTGCTGAATTTTGACCTGCAGGATAAATGCTGGCTGGCATGACACAAATAATACCAATCTTGAAAATTATCTCAAATTATCCCCACTGGTTGTAATGGTGGTAACAGCTCTGGGACTGGCCCTCAGAGCGTGATTTCATGCCAGGGTCCTGTAGAGCCCTGCAGTGCCTGTCACCGACTTGTACCTTGAATTAACATGTCTCTGCTAATTGTCCCTGTTTCCTCAGGAGGTCTAAACACAAAACTCATCTTTAATTTATTATCTGTTCATATATCCCTGCTCAGCCACGGGCAGTCTCTGTCCTCCTGCGCTGGTCCTGAGGAGCTGAGTGCTGCATGTTCAGCATTGCTCGTGCAGAATTTTTCCTTTGCTTGACTTTCCTCATGCAGGGATTGTGCAGCTGGTCCCTGCAGCTTAGAAATGTTCTTTCCCTCCTCTCCCTCTCATTACAAACCTCCTTTTTTGAGGAGGATGGTGCTTGTCTTGCTGCAAGAACAGCATTACAAAGCAGAAGTAAATTGAGATGCTTACATATCTTCCTTAAAGCTGTAGGCTCCAAACAGCTGAGATGGCTCCTGTACACTGAGGGACATAATTAGGTTGTGTTTTGCATCCTTTTAGGAAGAAAATTCTTTGTAACCTCTCACACTTGAATATGGCCTGTAAATCAGAGTATAACTGATATATCAGTTTGAGCTGATACTGATATGAGAATATCCTTTTTGCCTATGAAGGGATGGAGGTGAAAACCTGAGTTCTACTCCTGGATCCTTCAGAAGGACTTCTTGTCCTTTAAAAATCTTGGCATCAAACCCTGACTCAAATGAGTTCATGGGAGACAATTTCTATAGAAATTCTCATTATCTACATGCTCAAAAAAATTCTTCTCTGTGTTAATTTTTTTATTTTTTTTTTATCTGCTGAGAATGAGCATTTCATCTTCCACAGGAGAGAAATTTATAGGCAAAAAACCTGAGGTCTGTGTGTGGGATAAACCAGTCAGCCTGACCATACACTCTAGTACTGCAGAGCAAAATCAAGTTGTATTTCTAGAAACTGTTTACAAATGCTTGTTTCCTGGAAACTGTCTTCCATAAGTGAACAAGGAATTAACCTAGCAGTTTAAAATTAATATGAGAGGGATCGCTTTGCTTTGTGCTGAGTGATAACAAATATCTAAAAGAATTTTAGAGCCTTTCCTTCCTCTGGCTGTTATAATTTAAAATTTAATCCTAAAATAAAACATTAAATGAATTATTCTCTCATGACTGAATTCTGTCTGCTCACACTTTCTCCTGCAATAGCTGTAGGAGACCTTCCCTAATCTTTCCAATTAACTCGGTATTTCCTGCAAGGCTGACACTGAAGAGGGTAAGAAAGGAGTGTAAAGCGAGGAAAGACATCTGTCAACTATTGGAAATACTTTCTGTGTTAGAAATTGAAGGGAGCCCACACTGAAGCCAGATGATCTGAGGAGAACAATTGCAGCGTTGGCTTGACAAGAATGTGGGTGATTTGTTATAGCTGTCCTCACAGTAGGCACCTGGTTGTCAAACTCCTCATATGAGAATACCTTGAAGATATGCTAAACACATATCCTGTTCCAATCAGGAGTGCTGAAGGGCCAGAGCGGGCAAGGTTTGACTTGCATTTTCTGAAAGACATAAATTATCATTTGTTCCTAAATCTCCGTCTTTCCATCTTCCTTCTCATTCCTCAACTCTGTCCCACAACTATTGCAGAGCAAGAAATGAGAGTTTGTGTGTGGGGTAGGCAACAGAAAATGTGTGTTTTACCAGCTGTGGAGGCTCCTGATTGACCCTTTTTTGGGGGCAAGGCTGTGTGCAGAAGGGTTTTGGTGGTTTTGACTATGAGCTTTATATAATAGGCCAGCAGAGACCTGGTTTGGTAATGCAGCAGTAAAAATATGAAATACTTTCTGCAGAGGAGAGCTTTTCAGCTGACCTGACACATAAACTCTTGGATTGTTGTTTGTTTGGTTTACTTTTTGATTTACTCTGAAGTCTGAAAATGGCTCCAGTGTAGCTTGAAAATGAGCTGGAACAACAGTTCATGTTTATGAGCCAGGAGATGTTTTAATAGGGGAAAGGCACAGCAGATTTCCAGGGCTCTCCTCTCTGCTCCTCACCCAACCCAGAGTAAATTAATTCTAGATGCAGAGAGTAGAACCAGCTTCATCCTTGTAGAAGAAAGCCATTTCACTGTGATAGTTTCTGCATCACTTGGTGTCCTCCTCCCTTCCCTGGTCTGATCAAAGCCCAGCTTGTCAGCAGTCCCTCCCCATCCCCACCTCAAAAAGAAGCCTATGAAACAGTTGAGTCATGGCCCCACTAGTTTGTCATTTCACTCTTTTGTTCTCCTGCATTTCCTCTCCCTCATTGTGCCAGGCTCCAGGAAAGCAGAGAACACTTCTGTGAACAGCTGGATTAGTTTTAAGGGCAGAGAGTATCGCAAGATCAACAACTGGAAGTTTACATTTCATGAATCATAGGACTTACCAGTCACACTGGCAATGAGCCCAATAACTCTTATGCCAAAATGGCCTGCCAGTCCCACCAAGGGATGGAGACTGTTAGTAGCTCCTTTGTTATCTTTATGCTTAGTCATGATGCTTGAATTGGAGGATGTTCATCTCTAACACAAATTCACACCTGAATTTTGGCAGTGGATGTTCCTGTGGGGTGGGAAAAAGAGAACTGTGGAGGTCACTGCTGCATGTTTAGGTGCACCAGATCAGCCTGTGCTTTGGATCTCTTGCAAAAAGAACAGCCTTGCCTGAGGGTGCAAACTGTTCCAGGATTATCCCTGAAATCACCAAATCTCTGTAGTTGTGTCCTCCCTTGCTGGCTCAAATGCAGAGCGACCTATATTGAGTCAAAACCTTCTATGAAAACTGTTCAACATGCTCTTCTTCAAAGGATCAAACCTCTGTCATCTACTGGGCATTTTCCCTTGAGCTGTCTCTCTCTCTCTGGCATTCAAGAGCAATGGACCCAGCAAGGACAGGAACTGCTGCAAGGCTTATGTCAATGCACTGTAGATGATGCTGAGCAGGAAATCTGCTCCAGCCCATGCCTGGACAGAGTTTCTTGTCCATAATGAGTGACAGACCTGTCCAACTGCCTCGTTTGTCTTATTAATATTTCACCTCTTCCTATGGGTGTTGCTCTCCTTCAGCCTGTTGGCCACAGTTGGTTATGCTGACCTGGACTGTTTGGTTGGACATCCTGGCCATCACCACTTCCATCCCCTGCCTCCATCCTCAGGATGCAAACTCCTCCCTGCCTTGCACCCCTCCCCAAGCCCAGCCTCATGACATATGTGCTATTTGCAGAAAATGTTTGTCAAGACCAGGTGGTTGAAAGTAAAAATGCCAACAGATCTGCCTTTTGTAACCGTGCAAGCAGCTTGTTAAAATTAGTCACAGGCTAAGCTGCAGTACATCTGTGCTGTCAGCCTTCCAGAGAGCCATCCATCCCGCCCGACGGGAGCTGTGCTCCACCGCCCATCTGCGGGGCTGCACTAGCAGAACAACTGCTGCAGCTCCCCCCCAAAGCCTTTCCCCTTCCTCCAGTTCACAAACTTTGCCCAAATTTAGCCACGAGCCTCCTTTGAAATGCATAAACACTTGTGTGTCCTGGGTTTCAGATACCGGCAGACAGAGCATCTCAAAACAAAACCTGGGAAATCTCGACGCTGGCATTTGCTTTAGAAGAATTTGTACTTGGCTGCTCTGAGAACTTTTTTGTTTTTCACTTAATTGAGCAAGGACTGTGATTTCCAAGGCTCTTTGGGGAGTGAGGTACCTAGCTGTCACTGGGGGATTTATTAAATGTGTGCCCAGCTCCCATTTTCTGCTTGTAAAACTGAAAATCAAAATTCCTCCCTGCTGTTGTACAGCTGTCTATGGGAAAACACCAAATCAGCTGGTTATTAATTGCTGTCCCCAGTTGAGCAGGAACCATCTGTTCCCACTTTCTTTGCAGCACCCAGCACCAAAACCTTTGGGAACTTCACCCCGGTGATCCCAGCATGTGGGGTCGAGATTACAGGGCTGTGCCTCAAACCCTCCTCTTCCTCACTGGGGCTGCCTTTGATGCACGTCCAAAAATACGGCTTGGATTGGCTTCTTCAGACGCATTGTGCTTAACTGCTCTGTCAACATGCCCCTCTCCACAGACACATAAGCAGTTTGCATGTCTGTCCTGCAGCCAAGGCTCTTGAATTTCTTACCATCCTAACTCTGAAGGTTTCTCCTGAAATGCAGTAAACGATGCTATGCTCACTCTGTCCCGCATCCCTGCTCCCACCTGCAGGCACCTGGTCCCAGCCTGCTCAGCTTGGGAATTGCTGCTCCTTCTTCTGAAGCACAGAAACATGAGGAGCTCCTTCTCCCACCCCTAAAACAGGAATTCTCATGAGTTTGACCAAGATTTCTCACACCACCACCAGCAACAGATCTAACAGTCCACGCTGGCTGGGGAAGGGGAACACATTGCTCTGGCTTTGCCTGTTTCTGAGCACACTTGGTGCTGACTTCCAGGCATTTTGCACACAATTCCCTGCCTGTGTGAGAGGCTGAGGCTGTGCTGGAGGCCGTGAACACAGAACCTTTGTGCTCAGGGCATTGTGCTTTTCCCGCGCACATGCTCCCTGCTCACACACTCAGCCGTCTGGCCAGCCCTCCGAGCTGGCTCTCTCACATTCCACGCTTTCCTATGGAATTTGGATTCAAATGTGAAAATTCTCTGCCACACAATAAAAGTGGCATTTCCATGCCCTTTAGCACATCAGTCTTTTCTTGTGAATAGAGCCCTGAGTTCTTTGGCTTTTGCCGTATGGAACAATTGATCCCTTCAGTTCACTTGCCAACAGTAATCGGTTTCTTCTAGCCATACATTTTAGCCATTCTTTTCCCTCCCCTCCCTTTTTTGGGGGGCACAGGGGCAAATAAAGTAATAAAAAGAGACAGACATAAAGTAGGCAGCTGTTACTAGTCAGGTCTTAGTCTGGGAAAGAAGCAAATCAAATATCAACCTGGATCTTACCTGTTGCTGTTTGCTCACAGCTATCAGGACAGGTTGCTCTATAATGGGTTGCACTGCCAAGGTTCCTGCTTCCTCTGTAATGACCGGTCATGTGGAGTTTTCCTGTATTTAAAGTAGAGGAATGACCAATTTGAAGCACCCTGTGGATTTTGGGGTGGTTGGTGAAATCCAGGTAATGGAATCTAAGTGGCCAAAGCAACAGGAAGACAATTTTTTTAGGATGGAAATTTTGTATTCACTTTTCTACCTGCTGTCATTATTTGTTTGCCTTCCCTCTGCCTTGCATTGACAGGCTGTGTTTGCACATTTTAGCCAGGCTTTCCTTTTCTGTTCACTGCAGTAAGGGTGCTCCAGGGCTCCTCGTTCTGGTTGATCACAGTGAGCTGCTGGTTTCATGCTGGGTGGCACTAGAGGGGCTCTCCAGGGTACCACGGCATCCTAACGCCAAGCCCTGCAAAATCTCCCTCTCCTCTCCCGTCCTAGGGACCACATGTGTGTTTTGCTTTCCTTCTGTCTGCAGCTGAGGCAGAAGGAGATGGGACATGCCAAGGAAAACAGTTCCCTTCTCCCCTCCAAAATGAGTGCTGCAGAGTTTACTTTATAGGCTAAACTTAGAGTGTGTCTCGAGTACGGGTTTATTGAAAGACATTTGTCCTGGAGGCAGATTTCCTATCCATATGGGCCAGTGCAGTAAGAGTTGTTTCACACTTCTCTGGTGGTTTACAGTAAACTGGGAACACCTGCCTCTGCAGGGCTTGGGAAGAGCTGAGCAGCTTAGAAATTGTTGATAAAATTGTTCTGTGAGAGGACTTGATCTTGCTGAGTTTCCTTCCTCCATCTGCTCAGTGCTCTATGCTGCTGGTATCAGAGAAGGAGGGTGGGGGCCTCTGTTGTGAGCATCTTATCAGAGGAAACACATCAGATTTAAAGTCCAATCCCTTGAAATTACAAAAGAAAACATTCTGCTGCTCTGGAAGGGAGCAGCATCCTGCTTGAGACCAGCTCTGCAGCTGCTGCTGCCACTCCAGTGACAACCAGGAGACATTAACTGGATATGTGGTGGAGCCTGGGCATGCTGGGCAGCCTGCAGAGAACCAGAAAACCCTCCTGCAGAAAGAGCTGCTCTTTCCCCTGCAGCTGAGGATCTGCAGACATTTGCTTTCTCCCCAGCAGGACTCTGATTCCTACAAAGTTCTTCCAAAGCTGATGTCATCTGGGCAGAGACCTGCCAGATTTTCAGACCTCTTTGACATGCTCCCAATATCCACATCCCCCAGGGACTCTGTGAGATGATGTGTGCCAAGGCCAAAGGCCATGGGGGTGCTGGCCCTCAAGCAGGCACTCAGCTCACAGGCTGTCCCAGGAGAGCCAGCCCCAAAATCCAGTTTCCCACCCCAGCCTGGCTAAATCATTCCCACTGAAACCACTTTATTTCCTTAATAACCGTCTATAACTACATTTTGATTTTGGAGAGGGTTTAGGTTCGTTTCCACCATCCCCAGTGAGGGCTGGAAAAGAAATAGATGTATTTTAAAACCCCGAGCTTTGGCAGAATCAGCTCTTTCCAGTGCTGTCCCTGTTTGTACCCCAGGTGCCAACATATAACAGCAGTCAAACCACAACGTCACCTTGTTTCCATCAGTTCAGCATGAGACATTTTTTAAAAGTCTGGGATAAACCAGGACCACCAAGGAGGTCTGCAGTCATATGTCATTAGATGCTTTCTCTTGAGGAGTATCCATTTCAGTGCCTTGTGTAACCATGGAGCCTTTTTACCACCTTAGATGTTGTGCTGGTGTTTGTAATGAGTTGGATGACCCCAAAGTCCCTCCTGTGTGTCACCTGTGTCACCAGCCACACTTGAAAGAGGTGGATGGTGCTGGAACACAAATGTGAGGCAGCTGGACCAGCAGGCATGGGGACAAGTCTGAAGAACATTGCCTGGGGCTGAACACACCTCAGAGGCATTGCATGCCAAAAACTTCAGTGTTTGTGTGGAGATTTCCTGCTCTAAAGCAGAATTTGAGATGCTGTTTCAAAATCCTGTTCCAGATCTTGACAGGCTGGAGCCACCTGGGCTGAGCGATGGTTTTCCACCCTCAGGTGCACAAAGTTTGGAGCATGGTCTTGAATCAAGATGAGGTTTTTTCATCTATGCCAGGCATCTGCTGTGTGTGAGGGTTCTGACTGTGTTTGTGCAGGGTCTGCTTTGAAAAGAGACCTGCTCAGATGGATCACCAAAATGCTTCTGACACCCAGAGAACATTAACAAACTGAAGGAAAGGCCAGAAATAATATATGCAGTCCCTACTCACATTCTTGTCATGAGCAGTTAAAAGAAATAAATATACATAACAGTTAGTCCACCACAACTGAACACAGTTGTATTATCTGCTCCACTTTCTGATTTATTTGTTAAAGTAGAGCAGTGCACTTAATGCTCTGCACAGCTCAGAGCTGCTCTTTCACAGGCAGCAGAAATGCTTACGCATTCCAGTAGTTAAATGATGCAATATCCAGGTGGATGTTTAATGGCCCATGACAAATCTGGAATGACACAGCAGACACCATAAATATCTTCACTCAAACAGATAGAACAAAACCTTTTTTATGAAGGCTGTTCCAAATATTTTCCACGTGCTGGCCATATTTTTAAAATGCCCTTTAAGAACAGTCTGGGGAATCGTCCCTGTCCTCCTTGCAGCCTGGTCCATTCTGAGCTTTTCAGGATGCAGAGCCTGAGGAACTGCAAGAAATGGAGCCCTTTCCTACACAACAGAGAGTTCTTGTCATTTCTTTACACTCACAGAAGAACCTGCAGAAGTTCATTCACGTGAATGTGCCCAGTTTGTTCAGGGAAACTGCTCAGGATTATGTGCCTTTATGGGGCTCTTTTCATAATCCTGGAGGTTTTTAAGCATGTGTTTCTGGCTGTGGGTAAGGGCTGTCTTGGTTGGGGCAAGGTGCTGCAGGATGTCAAGGCTGGCAGTCACTTGTGCACTGCTCCTGTGTCACCAGTGTCCCTCAGCAAGAAGATGTTGTCCTGTAGGTGCAAGAAGGACATGGACAGTGCCCAAACTGATGTGCCTGAGCACCTTCTCTGAGTCTTGTTTCCATCAGGTTACACACAGGGTGCTGCAAAGGACCTGCCAGGACATGGTTTTAAAATCTGGTTTTGGATATGTGAACTGAGGCTGAACTTGCTGAGTCTTTTTCTGCTAAAGCTCTTTAAAAACCCTCACCTATCATCCTTCAGATTTGAGTGTATTTCATCATTTTGAAAACAGAAGAGTTTTTAAAAAATAAGCTGGAATAAGTAAAAGTGATGCAGACTATTTTATTTTGATTGAAGAAAAACCACGTTATGTGTTGAAGACTTGAATCTGCAGTTTTGCGAAGGGTAGGGAGGAGATGAGAGTGCTTTCCTGAAACATTCCTTTTGGTTTAACATTAATAGGTATATTTAACTTATTTTGTTTAATCAGTCATTGACTTTAAAGTGTTTTGATTTTTTTGACTCTCTTCCTGAAACAGCATCATGCCATCCTCTGTTTGATCCTTAAATTATGAAGGTGAAATTATGAAGGTCCAGGTATGTGCAGCACAAACAGAAAACAATTGGGTTGTTGTCAAGTACATCTGAAATCTTGGATCTTAAAAAGGCAAAAAAAGGTGTGAAGGGCAGAGCAGGATGAGGGCTCATAGTGACCAAATCCTGCTGGCCACAATTGCCAGGGCAGAGCTGTGATGGTCCCAGGGACCTGCTAAAGGGATGGAGGTGGGTGAATCCCTGGAACACACCTTGAACAAAGGGAACTTTTAGGAAGGCTTTGGCATTGCTGAACACAGGATTTGATCCCTTGTGGAGTGCAGGGCAGAGCCCACATGACTGATCCCAAGACTATAAAGATCCAGAAGAATGTATTCTTTCCAAAACATCTAGAAAGAGTAGGATTTCCTGACTGATACCTGTGTGTCTCAGAGGCAGCTCCTGAGTCCAGTGGAAACACCACTGTCCCTTAGAGACAATTAGGTTTGGACAAACAGGTACTAATTAGTCTGTTAAGATCAGCAGCCCATGAGGTACCTTGGAGCCTTTTTTCAAGCCAGGCAAGTCTGAAATGCAGCACACTCAGTTCAGTGAACTATGCACAACTCCATGCCTGCACACACCTCCCATCTCTAGAAACTCTCTATTTATTTTTTTAAATACTTCCTTTATCCATAAACAGTGAAGAACTTGTCAATTTGTCACGGTCTCTATGTGCCCTTCTCCTCCCTGCAGTTAAATCCTTGTTATAGGCTAACACAACTGATCTTTATCTGTTCTTAACCACTTACCCTTTCTGCTGTTTTGCAGTCACTTTTACTGATACTGATGTTTATTTCTGTTCAATCTCTAGTGTCAAAGCCCTAGAAATCTCTCTTGGTCTTGATTTATGGGATACTTGTCTCTACCACAAATTAATGAGTGTTGTAATCACAGCTGCATCTTGAAGTAGCTGGAAGATACCTCAGCAGTGCTCTCCAGACAGGACCACATTGCATTTGCCCTGCAAAAAACCACATGCTCAGGCCAAGCATCCATGGGAGACCCTCTCAGATGCACTTGTGGACACAGAATCCCAGAATCCCAGAATGGGTCAGGCTGGAAGGGACCACAGTGGGTCATCAGGTCCAACCTCTCTGCTCAAGCAGGGGTGTCCCAGAGCACATGGCACAGGATTGCACCCAGACAGTGCTGGAATATCTTCAGAGCGATGGCTCCATCCACTCAGGGTCTACTGACTGCTCCAGCTGCTCCTGCTGGGGTGCTGGGATTGTCCCAGGAGCAGCTCTGTCCCATGGCAGATTCCCATTTGGAGAGACACAGAAAATGTCCTGGCCATGGCTCAGCCTCCCCAGCAGCGATATTTTCCTTCTCGTGGCTTTGAACTTGCAAACTCCTCTCTCCTCCGGCAGACTTCAATGTTTCACTCTATTGTATGGAAATGTTTGTGTTGCTCTGTGAAACATTGATGATTCTTTTATTATTTTTTTTTAATTTTTTTTGTAAACGTAGACAAAACAACTCTGTTTTCCATGAGCTCACTCTACGAAACACGAGACATATTTCAAGTGTTTTCACCCCAAGACTTAGACTGTAGCAGATGCTTGCTTGGAAAATTTAAGCCCTGATAGTGGAATTTTGGCAAAAGCATCTGAAAAACCAGTGTCTTGTCACTGAAAGCATCTGACAACCGTAACCACTGAAAAGTGCAACATAAAATAAACGCAGGGAAATCATTTAGTGTGCAGGGGAGGCTATGCAGATGAATGAAGGGAAGGATATCTTCAGGCATGTGGTTTTCTCCTGGATTTTGGACTGAGTACAGTCTCCCACTGGCCAATGGGACAGGGGACCACTGGGACAGCCCAGCTGCAACCAAGCCACGCTCTTGTTATTCAGGGAAGTCTTAGCAGAGCTCGCAGTGACGCACAGCCCGACCTCGGCCTGGCCAGCATCCCGTGTGCTCCATCTCTGCTGGGGTAGCAGCCACTCACTTCTCCTCATCTTCCTTCAAAACAGCAATTCCCATAAAACCAGCCCAGCTGCAGATGTGGAGTTGTCCACGTCCAGGGGCTGCAGCAAGGGCAGGCTGGGCACTGGCAGAGGCTGACCCCAGCCAGGAGAGACCTTCTGAGCTGTGGTTTGACACTGACCTGACCTATTTAGGCACATCTAGGAGAGATGCTCAGACTTCTCAGGACCCTCTGGACCAGCACCAAGACATCAAGGGAGACTGCTTGGACCTAATTTAAGTTTGGGGATTTTTTTCTATTACCCCAACTTCACTGATGACTTCTTTTGCTCATCTTTCTGTTTTACTTTTCTCCATTTTCCTCGTTGGTAGCAGTGTGGCCCCTTCCCAGGGCATGTCTGCCTGGCTGGGAAGACTTGAATTTCCATTATAAATGTCCATCATGTGCTTGTCAGGTCCAGTTCATAATTGTCACTTTGTATTCCCAAAGTGTTGAATTGCACTTATTATATCGGACACTAAGAGAAAATTGTCTAAGCAGTTGATGGATAATTGTGTTTCTTATGCTTTCTCATTTTTCCTTCAGTAGAAAAGATTTGTTTGGTGAAAGGACCTCTGCATTTTTATGCAGTTTTCCTCCCAGTGTGATGGAGCTGTGCTCTCATTACTCATTCAGTTTTTATCTTTTATGGCAATGAATTTAGGAGGTTTTTGGCCTTGAACTCATTTGTTCTGTCCTTGCGCTGATTAGCTCACATTTTCTCTTCCTTTTCTTCCTGAAAGAACATCTTTTCCTGCAAAAAAACATAATACATTTATCTTTAAGGCATTTGTTTGTAAACCTCCAGCAGGCCTTTGTACTTAATCCAAAGGAAAAATCCCAGGGATATCCAGGAGATGTTTGCAATCTGACCACAAAATGGGATCTTGTATGTAGTGGGTGTTAGGATCCGTCTGTGGGTCAGACCAGAGCTTAGTCCTGCCTCGTGTTTGGGACTATGGAGCAGATGCTGAGAGAAAAAGCCTAAGGACAAAGCAAAAGGGTCCTGATACCACCCTCAGCATTGTTTTGATCCACAGCAATAGATGGCTTGGGGACTTCCCACACCAGAGGTTGCCTGTTGGTATTTAATGTCCATGTCTCTAATCCCAGTTAAACACTGTGTTTAGTAACATTTGTCTGTGTGGTGGCTCACAAAGCCTTCTGTAAGTGGCTTTTTTTATTTTCGTTAGCAAAATACTTTTGGGTTCCATAAAACGTTTCCCTTAAAAAAACAAACAGAAGAAATCTTGGTAATCTATCAAATTTAGGGCTGTAAAAATCACAGCCATTCCCAAGCCAACCCCATTGTCTTGGGCTCAGCTCAGACTCTCCAGCAGTTTTCCTGCAGGAGTTTTCCTGCAGGGATCTCTGGGGGAGCCATGCATGTCCCCAAAATTGTGACTTCTCCATGCAGGAGTGATTCCACATGTGCAAAACCTCCACGGGGTGGAGTCACTTCCACAGCGCTTTGCTGGAATTTTCCCAAGTAAACTGATTTTTCCAGGTGCTCTTTGTACTGCCCTGAGTTGAAGGTGCTGGGTTTTTTGCAATGTTTGGGTGTTCCTTGGGTGCTGCTCATGACCTGCCCAGGGCCTGATCTCCTCAAGGGCTCGTCTGTGTCACTGCACAGACCCTCGCTGCGTCCTGATGATTCCAACTTCTTGTGCTGGAGAGAGGGGAACAGTGTCTGGCCCTCTGCCCCTCCAGGGACATACTTAGAGGAAAACAAAACCATTTTCTGGGTTTGTACCAGGTTGCTCTTTATAGCATCATTTTCCAGACTGGGATTCATTTCTGCTTGATGCATCAGGTGGTATTCCTCTCCCAAGCAAAATCATAGGATTGTTTAAGTTGGAAAGGACCTCTAAGGTCGAGTCCAGCCATTGGTCTAACAATTCCTTCTGGTTTTGACTCTTCCCCCTGCATGTTTTTTCACCCTTCAAGCAGTTTAGTTTCCAGTGTGAATTTTGGAGTGTCTTCTCTCCTGTTTTAATTTCTAAACCGATAACACCGGATAAGCCTGACCTTTACCACAGCCAAAATCTCTGTACACCTCTTCTACCTTCCCTTGTGGTTCTGCACACTTGGCTCAACTTTTCTCATGGCTGTTGGTCTCCAAATGAATGAATCCTTGGGATTTTCCCATATCTGGAAAGCCAGCCCCAGCCTCAAAGGCTGCCCATGAACATCTGGGAATCAGGCAAGGAGCAGGATGCATCCTACTCATCTGTCTGAGCCCCACGGGATTTGAGTATGCTCTGATGTCCTCTGCATCTCTCTGTCCATCCCCAGCTCGAGTGCAGTGTGGAGCCAAAAAGCTCTGCTCTGAGCACTTGGGCAAGAGCCTCTTTTAGGAATTTGCCTGGGTGCCTTGGCAGTGGTAGTTGTTTTCCAACCCAAAGCAAGCCATCAGGGCAACAGATGATGTTTACTTCATGTGACATAATACTCAAGTCAAATATTATTTAGTAGCGCTTGCTTTCATGTCCTGACAACTCTGAAAGTGCCTCTGTATGACAAAAGGCTGTCGAGCAACTTTCTGCAGCTTTGTCTTGTTTTGTGTGTGGAAAGAATATTTGTCTTTTCTTTGGCCAAGTCAGCCTGATCCCAGCAGACCTACATCAGGTCAGACTGAAGCCATTTGCCTTCAGTTCTACTGGTGCAAGTTTATCACATCCCTCCAAAGAGACTGGAAAGGGCTCTGGTGGGTTTCAAACTGGATTTAAGGTCTGCTAGAGCACTTGGTGAAGTGGGAGGGGTGGCAGGAAGAAACCTCAAATTATGACCCAAAAAATGTGTCAGTGATTCCCAGTTGTGTTCAGAAGTTTGGGTTGAGGCTCCTGCTCCCACTGACATCCTTCACTGGGTACCATTGCCCTTGTGCTAGGTCAGGATTCCACAAATAACTAGTGCAAATAAGCACTGAGAGACACCATCACTTTCTTTCAGCAGTAGCTGGTTTATTAACCTCTGGTGAATCAAATTTTCACAATGAAACAACACATTTTAAGGACGTGACCTGGCATCCTGCAATATCACAAGCTGACAGAATTTATAGAGCCTTTCCTGCTAAAGGTTTGTGGATCCAACAAACCAAACACCCTGGTAATGTGGTAGCTGTGATGTAATGGATGTACTATTTAATTTTTATGGTGTGCTTAAACATAATTTATTGTCATGTTCACTGCAGCAAGCAAACACTATCTGTCTTAATGAAGATGTTTCTCTGGAGATGGTATTCCAGGTGGCTGAGGCTGCCAGAGGGAAGTCTTTCTATTCCTCACCCACAACAGATTCTCAGTCAACAAGGTTCCCATGAACAAGGAGTAAATATACAAAAGATTTTATTAAAATTTTTGTTGATAAGGGAAAATATTACTCTCTAGCAAGCCTTCTAGCAGCACCCAGAGGACCTGGCTGAGCTCAGGCTCTCTGCTCTGTGCCAAATGCTCTCCAAAGCTCTGTGAGAAAGACAGTCCCCCACTTGCTGTCTGGTCTTTAGCAGAGGAGTCAGTGGCTCTGAAATTATCTGGAGAGGTTGATGTTTGTCCTATTTTGAGTCTGTGGGGGGTAAGGCACATCAAGGATAACTGGAGGGTACTGGGATTGAGGGTTGTGTTTAGGATGTTTACAGGCTGTGCTAAGTGTTGGAAAGTAAAGCTGTGTTGGTCCTAATTTAGAAGTGAAGGGTTGATAACTCCTGTGTGAAGAGCAAAGCTTTTCCCCTTCCCTACAGTTGGCTGTGATGCTGCTGGGGGAAGTCCAAAATGCTTTTGATGGTTTAATGCCACAAAAATGCAATGAATATTCATTGGGATTTTTACATGAATTTGCCTGTGATCACACCCTTTGTATCCACTTTTCACTGATACCCAATCCATCAGATTTTACTGGCAGCAGCAGGTAAGCATAGAAACCAGGATGTCATTGCCACAAGTATTTGTAGAAGCTGGGCTTTACTTTCCCATGCAGGGAAAAAGAGAAAGAAAAAAATAAAAAAAATCAGGAAATATTCAAGACATTGCTGAATAACAGCTGCCAGGAAAATTGGACTCTGAGTTGAAGTTGACTTTGTGATGGCTTCTGGGGTGCCAAGTAGAAAAAGAGTAATAGCCACCAAGTAATAGTTCAGTCTTTGCCAAGCAGCATCCCTGGGCTTGTTAGGGTGGGTTGTCTCTGTGTTTTAATTGCCCACATAAAGCTTTCCTCTGGACACCTTAAGCACAACCCTCTGTGCAACTTGTCAGAATCCAAAACATCCAGAAGTGTTGCATATGTGCAAGCAGTAAATCAGTTTTAAGGCTGCAGAGAAATATCTGCGTGCTCTGGAGTCTCATCAAGCCCTCTCTGTTTTCCTCACTGGTAACTGTGTGTGGCAGCTCAGGAAAATAAACTCCAGGCCACTAAAGTAGCCTTTGCTAAGAATATTGGATAGAACTGATAGAACCTATTTTATTATAATAAAGTCACTCTTAGAGCTGATGCAGACCTGAAGTCACTAAAGCTGGTGTGTTTGGAAGAAATACGTTAGGTCTGCTTTATGGGTTTTATTGTTTTAAGGTGATTGATGTTGCAAAAGGCTTTATCATGCTGTCAGCAATAAATGGGGAAAGGACACAGCACATCCAGAATCATGGGAATGGTAGCTCAGTCTGGGTCTCCTGACTTGCAGCTGGGTTCCTCCCCTGCTTGGCCACCCCACTCTTCTCCAAAATGCTGGACTGTCGTCAAAGCTCTGCTGTGTCCCAGCTCAGCAGTGAGCCAAAAACCTGCAGGAAGGAGAGGGATGTCTATCAGCTGTTCTGGTGGGCTCTGCTTTGGGAGCTTCAAGCCTTGGGGGATTTTCAAATGGAGTATTTTCAAACTCAGACAGTGTCCCAGGCTCCACTCCAGCTTCTGCAGAAGTGTTGTAGCCTATTCAAGTTCACATTCAGATTGGAGACAGGCAGCACAGTTTAATCCAGAGAAGATGGAGAGAGAAGTTATCGAAAATGAGCAATTTATAGGGCTCCCTACTGCTTTAGTGCCAGGAGGGGCATTTTAAGGAGACAGAAGGTTGGGTGTCTCTCCCTGCTCCTCCCTCCCATCCCTCACAGGAGGGTGCAGACATGTCCCTGTGGCTGTGCACACAGCAGGAACAGTGCCATTCCCTGGGGCCTGGTGTGCCATTCTGTGGGGTCTGGTGTGCCATTCCCTGGGGCCTGGTGTGCCATTCCCTGGGGCCTGGTGTGCCAT